>NC_058032.1:16901055-17225926 GCF_019176455.1 Solea senegalensis
GACGGGGGCGGTGGTTGGCTGATGCCCTTGGGGGTCATATCCTCTAAGAGAGACAATTTGTCTGACTCTGTGTGTACTGCGTATGTGTGTGTGTGTGTGTGTGCGGACGCATGGTTAAAATTGCATGGCATTAACAACAAGCATGCACGCACACACGCACGCACCCAGGTGCACACAATGCAACCCCCGATGGGACCTCCTTACCAAGCTGATGCAACTGAACTGTAATTGACTGCAACACAAAAGGTTGTGCGAGTTGCTCACAGCTTCTACCTGCAAAACAGTGTCTAGGTGGCGGAAGCGGTGACTCACTCAATCACACAGCAGAAATGGCTTTCTCTTATTGGCACTGAAATATTGAGACACCCGACACTGATGAGAGACAGAGAGAGCTCTTGCATGCACGTGTGTGATGGGCTAAATGAAAAGAGATGTGCATCTGAGTGATGTCCTCCTTTCTGAATCCTCATTTCCTCTTCAGATATCTCTACCCTGACCCCCCATCACCCCCCACCCCCCAAACCCTCCCTCAGCCTTCTCTTCTTCACATCATCCCACTCTACCTCATCGCATCCCTTCCTACCTCGGTCCTTTTGCTCTCATCGATCTGTATTAGAAACAGGATATGAGGAACTATGCTATCTTATCACACATCACAGGCTGAGAGAGAATGAGTGAGGGAGGAAGATGGAGAAAGAGCACATTCTGGAGGCCAAGAATGGACGGAGGAACCTAACGAAAAATGAGAGACAGAGGAGGAGAGAAGAGAGGACAGCAATTTCTTTTGGTTCGCCCTCATCCATCTCCGGTTTGGAAACACAGCGCTAGTGATGCACCATGGGCCTAATTGGACAAATGATTGGGCCCAGATAAGACCTTTGCTCCAGTGCTAATGAATAAATGAATGAGGAAAGTAAATAAATGAAATGAGCCCATGCACGGTAAAGTGGGCGATATGAACCAAGCTCAGCTGTTGTGTCAGTGTGGCCTCTGGATTCATGCATACATCATTATTATAGGATTTAATATTAACTCCAATGCACGTACATGCAGAAAGTCAACGTAAGAACACTGATGTTAGCACCTTGTTCTGAGGGAACATGTGTGCTTCCTGCTTCGTATTAACAGACCAGTGCTATTGACCCATTTATCCCTCTGGTGCAGATGGTATACCACCTTGTCCCTGGTCCTGGCCAAACCTGGCCCTTTTCCTGGACTGGCAGCGGGTGGTAAGATCCTAACCTTTATCAGTACGACTGATTCTTATGCCCAGCTTCCTGCATTCACCATATGCCCCAACTGTGCCCTCACCTTTGAGCGACACATTCTGACCTCTAGCTGTTCCACCTTGGATCAGCAGAAGGGAAACCACATGCAGAGTGAGAGTGGACTTTGGGGTCAAGGAGCTGGTTTTGGAAAGAAGCCATATTGTGATACCTACAAGTTAATGAGATAGGCCCAATACTCAAGGGCTAACAACTTGTCTTTGTTGTGTTTACTTAAAAAGTTTGTTTTTTAACATTAAAGTTGGGAGAATAAATGTATTATTATTGTTTATTAAGCATGTACAGGTCAGGAAATGATTGGTAAGATTGTAAAGATGACAAAAATCATATTGATCTAACATTTAACATTTTGCGTCGTTATTGTTCATTTATTTAATCAAGTTTGAATAGAATATATTATGTCAGAGAGATTTGTATGTAACATACTGTCTCTCACTTTATTGTTTTGCATGTTTTCTGCAATGAGCCTAACCCTAAGGGGTCAAAGAGTATATAAAAAAACAAACAGTCCAGCAACAGACCATTATTCTTCTGCTGGACTGCCTGTAAATGACAGGCACATAACCTATAGCAGCCACTGTGAGTTATATTGCTTAACACATCATAGAACATTTTTTTTTATAGTGAACTGTAATTGTTAGTGTTGTCTCGTCATAGGAAACAAAATAAATGGAGGTATGTTGACATGAAATACGGTGGTAATTGTTTTAAAGTGATACGGCCCTTTGAAAATATGCTTCTTATCTACATGATGCAGCAGTTGGCTCAGGTTTTTGAGATTTGGCCGTCCTTTTTGTTTTGGTTTTAACAGCCTGAAACTTTACTGTAATGGTGTGGTTTCTCATATGGCAGATTTAATGGCTGACAAAGGTCCACGACCGAAACACTGTAAATTCAGGGCTGACAGTGTGCAGGAATTCAGCTTTTTTCCTTTCTTTCTTTCTGATCTGATGATGTCATTCTTGTGTGAAGACAATCTGGTTTTAGAAGTGAGTAAAGTGTGTACAGATACCGCACCATGGCCAGCCTTTCCATCATTACTCTGGCAGTGCAGCATCTCTTATAGTCTGATGAAAGACAAAAAATATTTCAGATTTTAAGCAAACTTAAATTGGAATGTTACGTAAAATATTACATATATATATATAGTTATATATAATATATATATATTATTCCACAGCAAAATTCATTAACATGTTATTATGTAAGGGGGACAGTGATATGACTCAAACCAGAAACTTATAACCGGAAAGAATGGGCAGTAAGCGATTGTGATCAGTCTGGAACAGCGAGACAGCAATGATGGATGGAAAGTGGTCAGTTTAGAGGCATGAAGGTCACAATCGGTGACTCTGTGTGTGTGTGTGTGTGTGTCCGTGTGTGTGCGTGTGTGTAATCCAGAGACGGGGGAGCTGAGTGTAGGACTAAAAATACACTGTGAATGTATGTGTGTGTGTGTGTGTGAGCGTGTGTGCTCCCTCTCATTCATCAGTGGTGACAATACCATGTGGAGTGTGCCACTGTGCCTGACAAATTCAGCCATCATGCGCGCACACACACATTCGCACGAAAAACACCCCTGCAAAGGTGACACAGGCGCCCGCTAGCAAGTTTGCTCATCGCAGTGAAGGGCACACCTGTGTCAGTGTGTGTGCGCGAATGTGCACATGTACGTTCGTGCGTGTACAAAAAAAAACTCCTCCTCCACCAGCAGTCTGACATGTCCCCGATCTTTCATCTGTGTATTCCCTCGTCTGCAGTGCATCTCTTATTCTGTTCGTTTCTGTCTCTCTGTACATTCTCTCTCCTCACAAGCGTACATCCTTCTTCTCTTTTTATCCTTTCTAACTTCCTTTGTCACCTCCCCCCGTTCTTGTCCTCCACATTGTCTCCTCACTCTGTCACACTCCCTCTGTTCTCTTCTCGCTGTGATCAATTAGTAGACATTAGTCCCATAGATACTGCAGGTGACAGAACCTCAGGAGGCCACGTTCTCCTTCATCTCCCCTCTTTCTGCCACCAACTCAGTTTCTCTACTCCACATCTGGCTGTCTCGTCACTCCTGCTCCGCCTTCCAATCACCCCCACACCCCCTACTGTACTGACAGTGACACATCAGTCTTAGCTTAGCCTTCTTCTCCTCCGTCTGTCCCATCGACTATCCTCATTTCCTTCCCTCTTGATGTTCTATCTACATGCTGACAGTGACGTGTCTCCCTTCCCCCCCTTTGCCCTCCCTGCCCCAACTCTATTCCACCTATTTCTTTTTCCCTCTTCCATTGCCTTCCCTCTATCTTGCGCTCTCCAGGTTGCCATTCACAATAACGGACCTGTCTTCCCTCCTGTATGCCAACCGTTCACCTGTATCCTAGCAACCACCTCTCCTTTGGCTCTGGTGCTCCATGCGGAGCAAGCAAACAAGACGCCAGGGGAATGAAGAACAAGCGCTCTCGTTTATCCTCCTCCCTCCATCCGTTCAATCATTCCTTCACACGTAAAGAGGGAGGCCATAGTCTGCTGGAGTTGGTTGTTAAACATTTCTAACCAGCAATGCTGTTGGTCCTTACATACAAATAAACTCACTTCAGCTCATACAAACACAGGTGCAGGAATGCACACGTGTCTTTTTCTGAATCTTTGAGTGGGTATCTCCATTTTAAAAGAAGGACATTGTGAATATTGCTTCAAAGAGCCATTGTCTATGTACCCTGGAAGCATGTAAAGTGCTGCTTTTTAAAAGATTCTCGGTGTGTGTGAATACTTTTGTGCTCCTGCAAACTTATAGAGCAGTTTCTAAAGCTACAGTTATTATGGTCTTGGAAGAAAAAGCAAGGGGAAAAAAAAAAAACTCCTGAAGGCCAAATAATACCTAAAAACCACATAATCAGAGACATTTTGCACTCACAATGGTGAGTTGGTCGTTGAGTATGGGAAGAAGTACTCACATGCACGTTCACGTGCACACAAGAAAAATGCTGCTCAGGCGCATGTGTTCTGGTTTTATTTATGAGTGGACTCCAGGGTGGACGCCTCAGAGGGGTCCTCTTCACGCTGCATGGCTCTGGGTGCTCTGCACAATCCCCGTGAGCGCTGAGCTCTCTCTCTCTCTCACACACACACACACCATACCACATAAACAAGGTACTCCAGATACAGACCCCCCTTATGAGCGGCGAGCTCTTCCGACTGAAACCCGCTGCTCGATTAATGCTACAAAAAGCTAGGTAAACACAGGGGCTTCAGGCTTGGCAGCACTGCTACAGCTCTGTTCGGCACAGACAAAAAAACAGAGCAACACATTTCCTCACTGCA
This sequence comes from Solea senegalensis, assembly GCF_019176455.1. Lineage (NCBI taxonomy): Eukaryota > Metazoa > Chordata > Actinopteri > Pleuronectiformes > Soleidae > Solea > Solea senegalensis. The sequence goes on from NC_058032.1 coordinate 16,905,654, forward strand.
GATGAAAACAGGCCCCAGCAGTTAGCAAAAGTGATAAAACACTGAAGTTATGACCCCATTCGGCTGACTGAATTTTAGCCATGCCGGACAATTATGGTTGGTGGTATAACACTGAACCTGTAGCCTATTTATTTTCTGTAACACTAAATGTACAGACAATTCTGCTTGAAGAAAACCATATAAGCAACTCTGGTTCTTCACTCACTGATTCCATTTAAAAAGAAGCAACATTTGACAGTAATATCACACGTATATATATATAAAGTACTTTATTAAGATGGGAAACAAACCAATGTTACTCTGAGGCAGCTGACTTAATTGTCTGACACTGATTTAGTATTCACTAATTAATAAAAATGTACAAGAGTTTCCGCAGTTTTTTTCCCCCCGATTACATCTTTATTTAACTTTCTTGAGCTATTATTACTAATTATAAGTTGTGATGAAAACAAAAAAAAAATGTAATTAAAGCTTCGGGTGAGGAAAACTATGTAAAAACAGAGGTTTCGCTTCGGTGCTCCACTACATCCCCGTCTTAAGGAGGTGTCGTGGACTATGTGGTGTATGAGGCCTTCGTCCTCCTCCCTGGACTGATTTCGATTCTCCATATGTGGCTGTCCAACATAATGTGACTGCATAAATGCTCAGGAGAGGATGGATCCATCTCTGTGCGCCAGGAGAGAGGGGTCTGGATCTGCTCTGGAGCACACACACTACACTCAAGACCACTCACAATCACATACACATGCACACAGATGGTCCAGATGGGGTGCATCGAGCCCACACCCACTGGACTCATAGATATATACTTATATATATATATACATATATAAATATATATGTATATACATATATACGTACACCACACACACATCACCACCTCTGCATTATATTAATAATGTATGCAGAGGTGATGAGGGGGTTGTTCTTTCTGCTGATGCCACTGTTTCCAGAGAGCCCCCCATCTGTTGACATTAGTCTCTGGGGTAAGAGGGCTCAGTGACACATCTGCACCCCCCCTCGCCCATTTGCACAAACACATATTCCCTATTCCCTCTTCTCTTTTCATTGTCTTTCCTCTCTCCTGTTTTCTCTCAACATACGAACACACACAAACACACACACGTGCAGACATTGTTGAAAAAAAATACAATCAACGCCCACAAACGCTTGCACAAGCTTTAAGCGATGGTCTCGCTCTCTCTCTCTCCTCCCCCCCCGATCCACCAGTAGCCAACCGTCTGAATCTCTAGCTGATGTGCTCAGTAAGTGTTCTCCTCTGAATAGTTGCCATTTCTTTGAGTTGCACGATTGCTCATTGCCTTCAGATCAGTGAAAAACATCCTCTCCCCGCTGGCCTTGTTAGGATTCCTACCTTGACTGATACCTGCTCATAGAAACAGCCCCTGCGGTTTATGTATCTTCCTACCTGTTTGACAGGCTGTTTGCTGATGCTGAGTGGAGGCCAGGACTCCTGCTGAGTCAGATTTGAACAGTACTGCTCAAGTCTATAACTCACGCCTTGAGCAGGAATAATTTGTGCCAAATTCTGCCGGAACAAGATCCGGGACCTCCCATACTCAGACTGGCACATTAGATTAGATCCGGCAACCCCTTCTACGCTATAAAAATATGTAAAAACATTACCACGTTACTAATGTCATATTAAATATTATACAGTTCCCATTGAAGATCCTCAGTTTATTTGTTTGGCTGTTACGATGCATTTTAAAGTCAAGGAGAAATCAATCACACAAGTGTGTGGAGCAGTGTTTGTTGTGTGTAGGTGCAGTGCTGTGCAGCCTCCTAAACAGAGAGGAGGAGATCGATAGACAGACAGAACATGCCATTAGTTTGGTTTCATAGCCTGCTTGCTCTTCCTGGTTGTAAATAGAACTTTCGGCCCCAGTTCCATTTTTACCGCATAGTAACTAATCCACAGACAGCAGGTAAACCACAGAGGGAGGGAGAGTGAGAGGGATGGTGGGGGGTTGGTGGACCACATGCTGTAAACAGCCTCGATCTACCTGCCTGCACCTACTTATTTTGAGTAATTATTGTGATTGCTGTGATTATAAAATGGAAATCATAAACATTTGCATTAACCAATTTTTTTTTTTTTTGTTTGTGATGGCAGTTTAATTATATTTTATATAGGTTTTGTTCTCCAGGCTTGGGCAGCCACAGCAGTGGGAGGGTGGACCAACAAAATATAAGCTATTACTGTCCTTGCTTCTTTATGTAACTGTCCCTGGGTTTAAACAAGGTAGTGAGCCAATGGCCAAACCAAGTGGCAATCACACACAAGAATCTGAGCTCCCACTCGCCTGGAGAATCATGATTTCAGCGACGCCAGTTTGAAGTTTTGCAATGGGAAATTCAGAGACGACACCTGCAACCAGGCCCCTATTAGGGCTGGGCAATTAATTGATTTAATGAAATAATTTGAATGAATGGTTTAGGAAGATTTGTTTTTAATGAAAATTGATTTCTCTTTAACCTCCGTGGTAGTGATGCAGCACTGCAGCCCACCCCCAGCATTTCTGCAGAGAAACTAACAAGAAGACGGGAAGCACTGACAAATTGTTCCTAAAAAGGCTCAGTCTCCTTAGTAACATGGAACTGGTTTTGTTTTGCAGCGTCAGACCTTTGAGCAAATCACCATCCACTGCAAACAAACTGTTCAAATGCAACTGCAACTAAAGGCTGCAGGTGGGTTTGTGTTCGGTTGCACATTCACCTCAAGAGGAAAATAACTTTCAAATATTTATTATTAAGACATAAAATGACATGTAATGTAAAAGATAAATGAACGTTTTCTTTAAAATAATTTCTTTCTCGTTTGCATACTGTCTTTTTAAGAGGGGAAAAAGAATTGTGAATTGAGTTTGGTGTAAAGAAAGACAAAACGCTCCTGGTTGGCTTCAACAAGCAAATCTACAAATCTAGACTAAGATGACTTTCTCTATAAAGTCTATAGGCTGAACACTGTGCATACTGTAATCAAAAGCCTTTATGTTTATAACTGGCCATTAGCTTGACACTTTTAGTTCTGGTGCGATTCTAATAGAAATTACAGTGGAGAACAATGTTGGCTGAGTAACTTAAGAGTAGTTATTACTAAGACATTTCATTTAAATGTATGCTTGACTCTGTCTATTCATCTTTATGAATGCCCTTTTAACATTTTACTGCTCAGGTATTTCACTTAATTCTCCATTATAAGGCATATAATTAAAACATAAGATGTAATTAATCTCCTCCATCAATAATAGCAGGTGCGTGTTCACTTACTGATGAAGTAGGACAGTAGGATGGCCAGCAGGGCAGCAGCTGCGATGGCTGTCACCGCGGCACATTTCCAGCTGCAGTACTTGGACGGCTTTTTTAGCTTGAAGGCTGAACGGGAGAAGGTGTTTCTGGGTAGCAGGCGAGGGGGCGGCGAATACACGGTTCCCGAGGTCAAAGGATAACCAGGGGAGGAGCTACTAAAGAGAGGGGTGGTCCCGGATGAAGTCTTGAACAAGAAGTGCCTGAAGAGAAAACAACAAGAGAGAGGGAAAAATGTCACTCTAAGGGTAGAAAAAAAAGAAAAGACATTTTGATATTTTTCGATTTTGCTCAAAATAAATGGAAGAAACACTCCGGTAGTTCTGCAGGAAAGTAAACATTAAAAGGGAGACACAGATGAGAGGGTCACATATGTGCACGCTTCTATCCAATATCTCTTTCTGATGAACCCTTTGTGCCATATGGATTTGAACATCCTTGAACTGATTGTGTCTCCAATTCAGCGCAGTTCCAGTCCAAGGTCTCTTTTTAACCTGCACCTCCTCTAAACCTCTTTTTTTTTCTTCTTCATTTCACCTCACTTACAATGTGCCTCGTTTCTGCTCTCAGTGACTGTGGAGGATCAATGCCATCCCCGGTCTTTCCGGTCTTTCCTGTCTTTATTGCCTCAGTGGGGTCAGAGCTCAGAAAGAGGATAAAAGATGGGTTTTGAACCATCATCCGTTTGCTCATATTACCCATTATCCTCTGCTATCACTGCACCTGCTCACCCAATGCCTCGCCTTTGCTCCTCTCCCCCCCTCCGCTTCTTTTCCCATTTCCAGCGTTCTCATTTTTCATCACCCTACTGTCATACCACTCCTTATCACATACATTTGTACTGCACATATTCATATTACTCAACACATTCTGTCTGTAATCATGTCTTCATTCATTCACTCCTTTCAGATTCCCCTTTCTCTCTGACCTTGAGCGCACATTGTTGCCAAAGTAAGAAAATGAATGGCTGCACTTCATGGAACTTTTCAAGGACACGGCAAGAACATCAGTGACACATTTGTGACTCTGGGAGTGAGGAGCTCCAGCACAGACTCGAGCTGGTATGACTAAATAAAGCTGTCAGGTGAGAGTGACAGATTGGAAAAGGTGAGGTCATTCTCTGACCTCAAATATGACTGGTGTGTATGTGTTTAAGTTGCTGACCTTAAGACAGAGGATGTTTCTGTAAGGACATCTTGTCTGGAGTATATAATCTGGCGTTGGTTACAGGAAAATCTGCCATAAAATATATAAACACTGTATATTTAACACTAAGATCTCACCAAGTATGGTTAGGGGAAGGACAATAAAACAGGCTGGATTATCTAAGCAGCTTGACCTACTTTAACACAATATAAAAGTGAACACCAGTAATAACAGTCAAATAATAAACCACTGCAATGTAAAGTAAAGCTTGTGAAAATTTAAACAGTAACTCAGCTTGTTATCTCTGATCAATGTTTGTATTAATACACGTTGCACTAACTTCACTCAAGAATCATTATAGAATTAGAAACAGCACCCAAACAAGCTACGTTTACTTAACAGACTACAGGAAAAATAACCTTATTTATAGGCTTCCAAACACAAACAAAGACCCTGTCTTGCTTCAAATGTCAAACAGTACATTGCAAATATTTATCTCCAGAAGTGCTTGATTTATGAGCACATTTTTCTTGTTTACAACAGCATGTACTTTCTGCGTACACAGAGCAAAGTCTGACCATTGCCAGTGCATACACTTTTTACTGACCTAATTTGTTATTAGCTTTAATTATCTGCAAAGGTCACAAAGATTCAGTTAAAAAAATAAGCCAAATCCAGAGAATCTAAAAAAAGATTTGTACATTCTTGTACAGTTCTTGACTGGAGAATGAGAATGATTTATTTTTGAAGTTAGGATTATTAATTTCTGTAAAACATAATAAGACACAGCTGTTGGCTGTTGGCATAGTATTTGCATTGTTTTCCCCCAGGTGTACAATTATTTAATTAGGTTTAATCAGTTTAATCAGGTTGTTCAAATCATATTTAAAGACGATGAAGGCAGATGTGAAGGTTCAGCCTCTCTCGGGCTCATATCGAACCATCTTTTATACCCCAACCAGTATATTGCACTTCCTATGTGCGTGTGTGTAAGTGCATGTGTGCGTGCTATTGGTAACATTATAAGGAAACCAAATATTTTCCCCATCCTAGTGATAAACACTTAAAGTCATAAACACTTAAACACAAGTCACGCCATCCTTTTGGGCGGGTCAACATGTTCATGTTTGGCACATGTTTTCTATTCAAAACAATGGGCAATAACATGACTCAGCACTTCCTGGTGTGTCCAGCTCACTGGCTCCTTAATCTCCTTCATTCTCTGTCCTTTTTTAATTTTCCTACCACATTTGGTGATGTTGAAAATGCACGGAGGGAAGGACTTAAAGCCTCTCTGTATGTTTACTGCAAGCCTCTCCAAGTTTGTTCCCCCAGTTTTTGAATAAAAACAGGTGTCCCTGCAGCACAGTGTAGTGTGCAGTGTAACCTATAAGGCTTTTGTACGACAGGTGTTCTTTTGAAATGAAAAGGCTAAAATGACATGTAGTCAGGAGTAATCGGTGTTAAAGTTACAAGTCATCTTTTCAAGTGGACTAAAGCTGACGTCTAATATTAGCACAAACAGGTGTCTGTGCACAAACGTGTATCCGTGCCCGCTGTCTCTATTCTTCAGGCTAGACAAGTGTGACCAGTTATAACCCACTGCTGTAGCTGCGTCTGATAGTTGCTGTTTGAAATATTGCAGTTTGTTGTATGGTCTCCTGTCCCTTTGATGTCCTTAACTGCTGTTTCATGACAGCTTGTCTGTACACGTGTCTGCTCATCTAAAAACAGTTGCTGAAAACGGGTGATGTGCTCAGAGCAGAAAGCTTTGCTTCGGAAGCACCGTTCCACTCTTTATCAATTATTCAGCCAGTCTGTGCTCTGTCTTTCACTTTCTCTCTCATCATCTCATGCCACTGATTGTTGGATTGGTATCCTGCAGGATTCTTCTCCTCTTTCCTCCTCCACCTATTCTCTCCTCTTTCCTCCCCCTTTACCTGTCAGGTATGCTGCATGACACCACAGAGAAATGGGAGAAATAGAGGACAAAAAGACAGATAGAGGGGGAATGAGTGCAAGGAGATGGCGCGCACAAGAAGTAAGGTTACTGTCTAAAAATACCATTCTCTCAGTGTCACAGCCATCAATTTTAATATGTATGCATAAACCTCCAGATGCAAGGCTCGTATGTGCACAGGCACAAACACAAACAGTCCAAGGTCATCCAGCATGTGTCTTTGCTCCGACTCATTTACAGCCGCTGATGCACCCTGTGACGGCAAGGCCAGCGGTAATTAATTACAATACCCATAAAGTGTGTGTGAATGCAGAGTGGGCTGGTAAATTACTCTCATTCAGTGCCACACAATGTATGTGATTTGTTGTGCTGGTATGTATTCGAACGCAAGCGATTGAATTCATTTCAGTTCCCGGCTTTGTTGTTTGCGTGCAGAGGCTCCACAGTGAGCTTGGTGTGGGATGGTAATATGTCTACGGGCCATACTAATTACGAGTAGGAATGGAGAGTGTCTAATGTGCTCTGGGGAGGTAATTGACATTGATTTATGTTGTGGCGGACTATGGAGGGGTTCTATCATAGCAGGCAGCCAGCAATCACAACTCTGTATCATTAGGCGAGGGTATGTGTTAGCTTGCTTGTGTGTCTCTGTACTTGTGTGCGAATATTGTGGGTTTTTTGACAGTGGTCCAGCATGGAAACGTCACACATAATTAGAGAGAGCTGACAGAGACACACTCCCCTCCTCCTTCTCAGCCAGAAGCCACCCCACCACCCCCACGTCCTCCCAAGTCTAACCATTACTACCTCGCTGTCAGGCATCCTGTCTCACACACGCACACACACACACAGAACAAGCACTAACTCACACACTGACACATATTTGCACAGACTCAGTCGGAGGCGGCCACCCATGCAAAAACAATAAAAATTTATGTGGGTGTCTCTTTGAGGAGATTGCCCTGTACATGCTACCAAGCATTTAATTTGCAATCCTTGCGGGGGGAAAAAGTGACATCAGAGAGGGACGTGGGATGGAGACGGAAGTGGTAGGATGAAAGACGGAGACAGGGAGGAAGGCGGGATGCGGTTCCACTTCATTCCAATCCCAATTGAGAGAAACGAGGACCTGGACAATTAACCACAGAACAGAGAGCATGCTGGGTAATTAGCAGGAAGTCAAGGTTCACATTCCCCTTGAGTGAACACACGCACACACTCTTGAAAACACACATGCACATACACCCTTCATTTTCTCATCACAGACGTGGTTGCGCAGGATAGCACTCTGAGAACTATCATCACAGGTGGAGAACAATTAACTGAGGTTGACTCTATCTGAGGTGTGTGTGTGTGTGTGTGTGTGTGTGTGTAACTGAAAACGAGCAGATCTGTGTAACAAAGGGCTCTGGGAGCTGAGGATGCTCAAGGATGGTGTCATGAGGATTGCTCACTGCTACAATTGTAAGCAACAATAATCAGCAGATGGATGCAGAATAATGGGCATTTATTTGCTGAGTGTTGCTTTGAAAATAGAACATGGAAGAACAATTGGAGCCTGTATGATGTTTTTTTTTTTTTTACAAGCAAAAACAATACAAGGCATCAAATGAAGTATTCAATAGTTTGATTTTCTTTTTCCTTGGTGAGAAAAAAAACAGCACACTTATTATTATTATTTTTTTTTAACATTAAAGGAATTGTTGTTTTAGAGAGGGAGCAGGTGCTCCAAAGATGAATGTATCAAACAACGGCAGATAAAATCAAACTGTTTCTACAACAAAATAGCAGCAAATGAAAAACTTTGATTGTGAATTAGAGGAACAGACACTTGTCATGTTGCCACATGTCATGTATTTGATGCGACAAGAATTCACGCTGTGTTTTATAGCGAGTGTGTAGCGAATAACCTGAATAAAGAATGCCGCTGCTAATCACTGTTTCATGAAATATAATATTAGGCCTATTAAGCTTCAGGGAAAACAAGCAGTGGTGCTACATCACACGACACCAGTCACATACTCACATACTCACATACTGAGCGGGGTGAATGTTTAAACCACCACCAGGCAGATGAGATGTGTCAGGCTTTGTCTGACTCAACGTAGCGTTAAGTGTGGGATTGATCACATTGGACGTTAACCACAAAGTAATTAATCAGAGCAGCATGTTGTAATGTCGACAATAGTTATTTTGGTCACCAGATGGACATGTTTTTTTTTTTTGTTTTTTTTAAAATTCAGAACCAAAGCTGAGTTAAAGTCATTTTATACTTCAATGCAGCCTTCATATTTCACTGAGTGATAAGTGGCTTTTATTTATTTGGACCTACCTTCAAACTGTCGGAAAGACATCCTAAGCTTCATCCTGAAGCAGTGACGTGGTAAAGTTTAAGCTCCTGAACCAATTAAGCTCTCCTCTCTTCTTGGCTGTACCAAAGTATGATGTACAGAAATAACAGAGCAACAGCTCATCATCAACTAGCAGACTCCAACTGTTTTACCTGTGACAGGATTATTTTTCTGGTCCTAGGAATTTGCTTATTCGCATCGAATATGAATAATGAGGGTTCATCAAAATTCACCTCCAAATTATTCACAATTTTGTGGCATTTATTCATGTTGCAATTGATGACTTAAGGCATAAAACATCAGGCTTATACAGAATAAAGGTGCTAAAATATGCATCAAGTAAAAAAAAAAAAAGCAACTCCCTGACACAAAACAAATCTACATTTGAACAAGGCTGCTCTAAAAGCCAACATTCTGATTCGATAGCATTCTCGTCTCACCCAGCAAGCCACAGACAAAAAATCTGTCGAGCTCAACAGCAACTCATTCCCGTCTGCACAGCCAGATGATTTACAACACACCATAACATTCACAGAACACACATACAAGTTCATAAAACCGTACAATATTATGAGTACGTCGTAGTATAGTACAATATATGTTTACTGCAAGTAGGTTATAACACTGGATTACAGAGCGGACACTGTGTACTTCACATACACATTTGAAAATCAATCAAAGTTGAAATGGCAGTGACAGGGGAGTGCAGTTCTGTCTTATAGTGTATTATTTCAGTTGCAACCTAATCTGGTTTGCAACACAATGGAGCTGAACTTGCCTTTCACAAGTTTGTTTTTAAATTTTCTTTGCTTGCTCAGGCTCATACTGGAAAATCATTGGCATGGCTCCTCGGATCAAACAAGGTGCAGTCAGCATTTTATCAGGGAACAGGAAGATCTTGACTATGCTGATGACGTAGTGCTCCTCTTACACAACTGCAGCCAGAAGCAGGGAAGCAAGAACACGAGCAGGGATCACAGGAGAGGAAACCTGAAATCCTGAAGGTCAAACACAACCTTTAACACCATCACGGCCAGAATTTGCAAAGCATGAGCAGCTTTTGACCTGCTTAAAAAATAATTTGAGCCACCAGAGAGATCAGCTTATAGGCACAAAAATGGAGGAAAAACAAAATAATGCAGCAGAAGATTCAGACCTCAATTAACACCTGTCTAGGGAGCATAATTTAACATCAGGTGGCCTGACAGAATCAGTAATGATGAGCTGTGGCAAAAGTGCGAACATGACCCAGTTGCCAAGCAGATCCTGAGGAAGAACTGCTGCTTGACTGGACACATCCTAAGGAAAGCATGCATCCAGCATCACCTGCCAGGCTCTGACTTGGAACTCGCAAGGGAAAAAGGAAGAGGAGATTGCCTACCAACAGCTGCACATGAGACACTGAGGTGGAACTGCAGAAATGAGGAACCAGCTGGAGACAGGCAGACAGGCACGAGTGTTGTTGATCGCCAATGCTCCACTAAGGGGGATAGGACCTCAGTAAGTAAGTAGGGCAACGAGTGTGGGCAGGGGAGTGATGTGGTGGTTCTGCATAATAATATTGGATATTATGTTTATTGTATGAAGATCATAAGCTCTGCATGCATATCACAGTGGTTTCTCTGTCTTTCCTTTTGTCTTTCACCCCCTGCTGATTCTACAGGTAGCATCTTCAAATGTGTCCTTGGTGTAACACACACACACACCTCTACCGATACATACAGATAAACTGAGATACCACAGCTCCCCCATTGACCGTATTCCTCCACTAGTGTTATGTCCCACAGCAGGGCAGAGTGAGCAGGGGGTGCAGGTGAATGTCCAGAGATCACAGAGAGCTTGAAACTGGAATCAGATAGCCAAGAGGCTTCCAGGGACCAATTGGAAATCGGGTGCTTTCTTGTCAAATCCCAAACCCCATGCACACACGTGCAAAGGCATGGTTGCTGAAAAATGCATGTTCTCTCACACACACACTGAGTGGCACCAGCCATCTATATTCATTTATCTCACACCAGTAAATGTATCCATGTTCCATGGGGCCCAATCTCCCTGCCCTGCCTCTCTATCTTCTCTCACATACTCCACACAAAACAATCTCCTTCAATCATTGCCTCCCTCCATTTTTCTCCCTCTTTATCTCTCCCTCCTCTACCGTAAACCATTCCTTCACATTTACCCCCCTGTGTCGCTCTCGTGTGTTATATTTCTCTGCTATATAACCACACTCCCCCTTCTACCTTTCCTCACCCTCGTCTGTTCCTATCTCTCGCTTTCCCTGCCAGTCATCCAAGCCCTGGGGTGTTCTTAGGTGATCAATCTTCATCCTCTCAGAGCTGTCAAACTAGTGGGTCATGCCAAAACACACACGCGCAGTCACACACATTTACTATAACGAGTGGACAACAAATGCCAAGATTTACATATGATTACAGTGGGGAATATTTGCAGTGAAAGAGAACACACGTGCTTGGATACAAACGTAAGCAGGCTGCCTCCCTCCCTCACATACTCATCATCTCCAAGCTGCTGGTTATAATGAGATGGAGGACGGGCTCTTCCAGCAGGGTGGTGTGACTCTCTGGCTCTGCCCGACTGGCTCTGACCCAGTCACAATCTCCAGCAGCTCCAGCCAGCCCACCCAGCCTCAGCCATCGCCAAGACCAGACAGGAGGGTCCAATCTGGGCTGGAGGGTGGTGCTGGAAAGTCTGTGTGCTTCTCTGGGCTCTATTCACAGCAACAGGCTCTGAGCCATGCGCAACCCCACCACATGAACATGACCAAACACTGGCATCACAGAGTGCTCAACAGCATGTGTGAGTCTGTGTGTGCTGCTTCATCGAAGTCTGCAAGGATGGCAAGCACAACAACGTCTATGCATCATTCGCAACAGCAGATATCATGAAAAAAAGGTAGAACAATTAAGCAGACAGGCAAATAAATCAGGCCAAATTTGCCATTTTTTAGTAGTGCAGTTTACACGTTTGTTCTCAGAAACATGATAAATGCCTCTAAGTCACTAAAACTTTAAGTTAAGTTTGTTGATTACCTGTTTAATTTATTTAATATTCAGATTATGCATTCTTTTATTTAACATTCATAAGACGACTGCTGTGCAAACACAAAATGCAGATTGGGGTGGAGTGTTATTCAACACATTTTTATTTCAGTTAATTCATTTTTTTGTATCACTTATTATTCGACCAAAGTACATTAGATTCAGGTAAAAAGGAAATCAGATCTGCATATTAGCATATCTTCTGCCCTGATTTCTAAAGATCGGCATCAGCCATAGAAATACACACACCAGTAGATCTCTAAAAATAATCTCCTCTCCTCTCAAACAATGTGCATGGCATAAATGATGTCACCATGGTAACACAGGTCTAAATAAACAATAGGCAAGTGAAAATATAACAGCGCATTTCTTCTTAGCCATCATACACGCCGATGCTATGCATAAGCACAGGCTGAGATCAGTGGGGTTGAATTAAACATGGCCAGGCCTCATAAATACTGCACAGCACTGTCACTCTGGGGGAGCTCACTCTCTGGGACCGTCAGAGCTGGAAGCCCCAGTGCCCAGCAGGAGAAACATAACTACCGCTTGCAGAGTAAATGCTTTCAGACTGAGTGTGTGCATGCTAGCATGCATGTAGGCAGTGTCTCCCTCACTGCATGCCCCATGAATAGTAATACCGTGCATGAATGCTCGGTTTGCCTGGTAAATGTTCTTTGTGTACTGGCAAAAGGGAATGTGTAGGTTGTGTGAAATGGTTTGTATTTCGTGCTCCCTCACTCTTGGATGAATGTATAATAGCTTTGACACATGGCATCTTTTTCTATGTGTCTTGCTTGGGGACGAGGAAGAGAAGGCATCCGACGAGTGCATTTTTGAAAATCTGCAGCGAAGAGTCATTTCTTTTTCAGTTAGGAGGCTCATACATTTCATTAGAATGACGGCCGGGATACGTTCAGTGACACGCTGCAGCATCACGTTCAGCAGTATTATGTTTGCTCAGTGAACTGAAAAGTGTAGCTTTTGTCTAGTGGTAACAAATGACACTGTGCTAAAAAGAGTATGCTGATAGAAATCGTTTGAGCTGTTCAGCTGCTCCTGAAGAGTTCACACCTTCTGCCTCTCTGTTTACTGCTGATCCAGGACATTCATGCTGTATGTCATGGCCCTGGACGACTGCAAAAATAAATCAGCCACCTTAGACATTTATAAAAATCTGTATAAGACAAAAACTCATCATGGTGAGGACAATCAATAATTTGTTTGAAAAAAAACACTGATCTCAGGTGGGTGTAAAGTAAAGGTCACTGGGGATGTAATGGTGTCATCAGTTTAATGATACTACATGAACAAAAGTTTCTCAGAACCATCATTGAGCGGTGACTGGTCATGCAGGCCAAAACTGGAGATTTGTTTTGAGCTGCATTAGAGCACAGAGAGAGACAGAGAACATCGTCCCATGCGCGCTGCCCCTACATATCTAGTTAAAATGACAGATGTTAGCGGAAGAAAGCATATGGAGGTAGAAGAGAGAGGCGAAGACTTTAAAACTGTAAGTCTGACATGGAAATGTTTTCCCTGTGTCAAGAAATAAGAAAGTACAAAAGGTGACCAAAAACAAAAAACAAAAAGAAAAAACAATGAATGGATGAGTAATAAAGATGCCACTCAAACAGTCATCCCCAAAAGACCTGTGGCCATTTTCTGTCATGGAAAACAAAGGATTCAAAGGGGTTCAAATCTCCCGTAACAGACATAACTTCATACCTTAGTCAATCACTATTAACAGCTATCTCATACAGTTACACAGAACCTAAAACAACAGGCCAATACACTGAATTTAATTCCTGTTAAATAGACACATATTCCTTTGGCTCTTCAATCTTTCGTTCACGATTGGTGAACTGGAACAGAGTTGTATCACAGTCTTAATTTTTATGGATGTGCCCTGCATGTAATCCAAATCCACTCTATTTGATATCAGTCCAATTTAACTGCTTCGCAGAGGAGGAATGGTTTGCAAACAAATCTAGAACACGAGTCAATAAATGGATTGCTTGAATAAACTTTTGCTTTATTTCTGTTGTAAACTATCCAAGCTATGTTGCTCACTCTCGGTGCGAGGGCCAGCCATCTCCTTGAGCTATAGTGTCAAAAGTCTTACTTGTTTTCTTAAATGTTACCTGTTAACTTTTCAGCCTGATCTCTACTCTGACGGTCTTTTCTTGCAATTCACCCTGACACCATCCATGTCCTCACAGGAATGCTGTTGAAGCAGCACGTCTCTGACCGCTCAAGTCTGTACTATTGATCACTCCACTGCTGTGCATACTGCAAGTGTCTCCGTATATCAACGTCAGGTAAACCTGTCAACTGTAAAAAAATCATAGAAGAGTGGAAAGAAAACACAATTTTCTCTGACCTGGTCTCCAGCGGGACGTTACTGTTGAGCACCCAGCTGTCTTGTAACTGGACTGACTCCGGGGTGGTCGGCCCATCTCCAGTGCCGGGAGCAGGGGCGTGAATCGGGTTGCGTCCCCCTCTCAGGGTGTTTCTATTCAGGCTGTTTGCAGACTGGTGCGATAAGGTGTGGTGGTTGTGCGGTGGGGGCAGTGGAGGCTGTAGTGTGGACTGACTGTGGTGGTTAGAAGCCCCTGCAAGGAAAACAACAAGAAAGAGAGCTATTAAAGAGCTGAACTTAATTGTGAGGGGAATTAATCGCAGATAAGGATTTATCCTCCACCAGATGAAGGCAAATCCATAAATTAGAACAAGCAGATTAAACTACTTTATACAGTAGTCATTTTTTGTTTATTTCACAACAGCAAACTCACCAGGTAGGATTGAACCCAATTAACATTTCATTACGTGCTACTTCTGAGCCATTTTGTGAGGTTAAGTCTTGTACTTTTCAAACGGTCGATAACTTGGTATAGTGAGGAACTTGAGTGAAATGCATGAAATCGGATAAACAGGCTTTCACAACATGTTTTGACCATCTTATTTTTAGCCAGGCCCTCCACCCCTGTCCCTCTTTCACTTTCTTCACGTGTGTGTGTGTGCGTGTGTGCATGGGCATGTGCGTACAGAGAGAGAGGGAGAGAGAGAGAGAGAGAGAGAGAGAGAGAGAGAGAGAGAGCACTCAGCACAATGTGCTTGCTCCCAGACTTGGGAGAACATGTCAGCGAGAATCCAATACCAGCCGCTCCAACACTGAACTAATGGACTGTTGAGTGAGAGAGCTGAAAAACAAACCCGGATGACAAGAACACCCATTCACACATCACCTTTCTACGTCTCCCTCTCATCCTCTCATCCTCTCGCTCTCTGAGTCAGATTTAAGACTGTCTTCAGGGTGTACGCGTATACGCTTGTACACAAAATCAATAAACCACATACGAGTCAGTACAGGGCACGACACACATCGTGTACCATCACCAGACTATTTGTGGCAGGTGCAAGTCATCAGTGCACAGCTGATAAAAAGTCACTGGTTTAGTTAAAAAGAAACTGCCCATGTTCTGACAAATTGTCTACACCTTTATTCTTAAGTAGACTGAATTGAAATATTGCAAAACACACGTTGATGGTTCACTTGGCTGTGAATTATAGCTTTAAAACACAAATTACTTTTTTTTTCCTTTCAACCAAACTACAAATCTCACTTTCATCACTGTTTTGTACGTCTACGCGTGGAAGCCATTATAATATTTTGTGTTTGTGTGCACATTGCCTTTCTCGTTCTGATCAAAGGATGGAGTTAGGAAACATATGCCCACATACTTTTGGGGTGAAAAGAACAAATGCAAGTGCTTTGTTAAGCTGTGTGATCACACCTGCCCTCCTCCATTTGTCATCTTTTTGAAAATTATACATAAATATATAGTCTCTGAGAAGAGGAGTGATGAGTAGGTGTTTCTCCACTTTACTTTATATTTGTCAGTCAAGAGGCAAAAATGATACTAAATTTACATACACACACACACACACACACACCTGAAGGCAAAAATAGAGCGTGTATGCATACAGTAGCCACATTATGCAAATTAATCCAAGAATAAAATGTGTGCGTATCCCTTAGTCTCCATGTCCCTCTTTCTCATTCCCTTCCTCCAGGATGGGGGCAGCAAGCTCCCTTACAACTCCAGCTGTAATGGCGACCAGTCTGTAAGGTGACCTGATTCCTCTGTGCTGCCACTGGGGCGCAGGTGTCACCCACATGGCCCCAAAGAACAGATGCTCATGAAAGAAGAGAACAAGGGAAGAGGGGAAGGAGACGAGAGAAAGATGGAGGGGCCTGACCTCCGCTTCACAGGAGAGACACAAAACATCTGTTTGCACACGCAAAGATGCTCTTGGGAGAAACAGACACGCGTGCATGCACAGACACACTCACACACACACACACACACACTCATATGCAAACATACATGCAGACAAACACCTGCAGGAAAAGTCTGGCATCATACATCCAGAGTGGAAATGAAAGTATGCAGACGTTTTACTTCTTGCCCTCCTACCCCTCCCCCTCCTCTTCTCCCTCCTCCCTTGTATCATTTTTTTCTCTCCTTCATTTATTTGCATTTTGTTTGTTGTCCTTTGCTGAGATGTAAAGCACTCCGAGACAAAGCGTGTTTGTTGAAAGCACTTTATAAATACATTTTACTTGACTTACCCCTCCTCGCAATGTCCCTTTAAATGTGGGAAAAAAAACCGCCCCTACGACATCAAATCTGCATAAATACTTTTATCAGAAACAATGCACAAAACACAGAGACGTATAAGGGGGAAAACGCAAGCTTGTGCGCGCAAACACACAGAGGGAAAACTAAAACTCGTCACTCCCTTGTTCACACACTACCCGCTGTCTGCTGTATTTAAATCTTCGTACAAAGACGCATGCCTTTTCCCTTTGTTCACTTTCCAGCTATAAATATTGAACAGTTTTTTTTTCATCCAAATTCAGATGAATAAAATATGCCCACCTTGTATGGAAGAGGAATATATCGTTTTAATAGGTCCATGAACTGCTGCATTGTGCGTAAGTGTTGTGTCAGTCTATCTGTGTGTGTACTCAGAGGCAAAGAAAAGTGCATTGTTTAACAATCCGGACACTACACTGTTACACAGGGACTGAGTCGTATCCTGCAGCTGCTCCAGGGACTCACATCTGCTTCATTTTGTAATAAAGATCTCAATATTTCCTTTCAAAGGAAAAGATGGCAATCCTATTATCTATAATCTTGCAGCAAAATTCAATTACATGTCACCAGATAATGCCGGGCAAAAGTAAATCCTGATAAAAGTACCACCTATGAGTCCATGTATTTTGTCTGCCTTCTGGGAGCACCAGCATTGCCATGGATTGTCATGCTAAATGAATGATGAATGTTAAACGATAGAGAACGATCTTTGCCATTTATGTTTAATAAAATGCCTCCTACAAATAACTTTTTACAAATCACTTTAATTTGGGAAAGCTAAAATATATCTATCTAGAATATATGGATGGCATCAAATTAATTAATTCTCATGTGCATTTTAAGTCAGTTGAAAAAGTGCTTTAAAATTGTCTGAGGAACATATTGAAGAGTGGGGTTTGCCAGAGCTTCAAGGCTGAGACACAAGGTAGTTTCTTGTCTTACACACACACAGAGTTCCTAAAGAAAAAGCCACACGCTGTTTTGGCCGCAGAAACACAAATCTGACTAACCACTGGAAGAGAGGCAGAGCACAGTAACAAGTACGCTGGAGGTAAATGGACCCAATAAATTAAGAAAAAGGGACTTAGTCAGATGAATTGTCTGGTTGCTAAAGTACAACCTGCAGGTTGGCTAATAGGAACAGTTTTACTCGGGACCCAGTCTGATAAAACACAAAACACGCGGGAAGGAAATGGAGCAATTAGGGAGCAGCCAAGCAGATCACATTTTATTCCGCTTCATCTTTTCCCCCTTTTTTCTTCTTCTCTCTTTCAATCTCTGCTGTGCGTAAACAATGATCGTGAAAAGATCTCAACAGCCCACTGTTCTTCTTGGCCACTTTTTGTGAAGAAACTCAGAGACTTTTTGACTGCTGCTGAAGCCTGACCCACTTTATTCTTTCCAAAGTCCCCTGTGACTGGAGAGTGGGGAGTATAGCTGTAAGCTGGTGGGTTTGGCCCGGGCTAATCCTTGGAAGTTCATTATGCTCACCAATTCAAGGGGGCCTCATTCAACAGAGAAGCATAAGCCTGTCTGCAAACCTGCCGCTCCGTGTAAAGCACACTGGGCACACACACAAGAGTGAGAGGCAGGACCTCGCCACACTTTATTAATCTCACAGTATGTGTATGTCTATGTGTGGCCAAGAGGCAGCAGGAACTAACCAAGGCAGTTTGTTTTGTGGCCCTGAATGGGCAAAGTGTTTATTGACATTTTCTGCAGTAAAGAGAGAAAAGTCACTGGGCAGCATGTGCATCTACATGTCTGTGCAGCTGAGATGCACACTCAGCACTTTAAAAGGGATCATTGCGTTGCTCAGCTCCCACCCTTCAGTCTGTCCTTCTCACTCCCTCCATCTCTCCATCTCTGTATTTCACGGCCCATATCTCCACTGCTTCGCAGACCGATGCACCTCTTCTAATTGCTATGTTTAAGGTGGTACATTCCCATGTGCCCCTGCTTCATACACTTCGTCCTCTGTCTCAGAATTTGACGTGCTGTCCATTTGTCATTCTTCTCAGACCGGCAGCAGCTGAGCGCAATGGAAGGAGAGCTTGAGGTGAAACTAAGATGTGCACACACACGAACACACATGCTGCCAAAAAATAAAATATAATAAAAATAAATAAAATAAAAAAAACGGCATAAACACAAACGCATGCAGACACAAAAAAAGAGAAAAAGTTGCACGCACGCACCGCCTCTGCCTTGGCTAGTCATCTCTGTCTAATTAGGAGGCAATAATACGCCAGAGAAGCGTCTTCAGATTCAGCCAAAAACAAACAGCGAGCAGAAATGCATGTGTGCATTTCACCCACATGCACATACATGCGCACACACACACAAATCATCCCACTGTTATGCAAATATATCCCTTACATAAGCACCATTTGGAAGCATGGGCATTAGCATTAGCGTTGTTGTTCCTTTGTTTCTGTAGATTTGTTTCAACAAAGCCATTAAACATTCTTTGTTTCGACGGTGACTTGAGGTGGCTTCCCTGGCAGTGCAGAGCTAGCCACGTTACAAGAGGCTTGGGCTAAAAATAGCTTAGCATTCCCCATGCATAATGAATGTCCAGAGACAGCGCTAATGCTAGCTCTTTCCAGGAGCGATCTGCTACGCTCCGTTTGGCCGTCTCAGCTCTCCTGTCGTTCCGGGGGAGCTTACCCAGACAGGTGCTCCGAGCCAGACAGTATTCCCATATAAACATTCACAGACCCAATTCCCAGCCAATCCTTGGCAACGACGTTCCGTTCCTATTCACCTGTCACGCTTCACTAAGAACACAAGTCATGTCTGTCCACCTGGTAGCTTAGGTAATGGTGGACTACTTTACAAAAAATACACACTCTCACAAACACATAAACATACAAACAAACAAACAGCATGCAGCTTCCTGAGGATTATCTCACAGTGGTCACTTTCTGCCTGGCTTGGTAAGACTCATTTCCTGCCCAGCGTCCACTCTCAACAGGAGCTCTCAGAACACACACATCCAGACAGGCATGCACTCTCACAGAGCATGCAGAGAAAGTCAACTGTTAGAGGTGTTTTATTTCCTTGCAGCCGTTGCCGTGTCTTCAAACATGCCAGGATGTGTTCATTCAGTGCCAGTCTGCCACTTAAAACTCATTTAGGTCGATTTTAATGGACGCCCAAAGCCAAAGACTCTCTCTGCACCCATTAGATCACCAGTCCTGGCTGGGAAACATGGCAATTTGCAATTCCATTTGAATGTTGTTCTCCCTCCATCCAAATATCTCTCTTTCACCCTCTAACCTCCCATCAGCTTTCTGCTTTTTGTCTCTTTGACTCCCTATAACTCTTGGTCTCCCTTTCAGACTCTCCATCTATTTTTACTGTTGCACTTTGAATGTGTGTTTTTTTTTTGTCTTTCTTCTTTTTGAATTTTTATGCAAGATATCTCATTAAACAACTTCAAAAGTCAAAGTTTGGCTTTCTCTCTCCATGCTCCCATTTGCCTCTTTGCACCTCTTTCTGCGTCTCTGTCATTTTTTTTCATTCTTTGTTTCTCTTGCCCGCCGTCTCTGTGTGTACATGTTCAGCAGAGACCGAAAGAAGCCGCAGAACAAAAAGTGTGGGTGTATGTGAAGAAGAATGAGCGAATGAGAGAAAGAGAGTGTGTGCCTGTGAGCCTCACTTTCCCTCTTTGCCAGTGTCTGCCATTAGGGTGTCAGTGGCAGAGTGAATTTATTTGCTGTGTGGTTACTGGGCTAATGATTGATGTTGCCCCAGCAAACAGTAAACCAATTAGGAGGCTGATGTAACGTCATTTTAAAAGCCTCCTAATCACGTTGCTCTTGAACCTGGGACCCGGGCCTTCCCTAATGAAGATTTATACTGGATCAAAGGAGAGCCTAACGCCATTAACAATAGATTGTATTCCACCAAAAATCACATTAGGACTTCTCTGCCCACCCCTCTCCCTCCCATCAGGCCTCAGCTAAATATATCTGCTGATTACAAGTACAGATGCACAGAAGAATGGAGAAACAGGGGAAAAGCGGGAAAGAGAGGCAGAAAGGGACAAAGAGCTTTGGCCCGCAGTAGCTAATTGTTGAGAACAAATGTGTATGCTGATGAATAAACTCATCACTGCAGAAGTGTGTGTGTGTGTGTGTGTGTGTGTGAGAGGGGTTTTATGGGAGTGTTTGCGTGCATATGAGTGAGAGGAATAGTTGCAAGGTGCTGATATAAGCACACCCGGCCTGTAACAGCCAACAAGAGAGCGTCCAATGATGAAAGAGAAGGCTTTGAGCCAAGGAAACTAACTAGTTTGTCTTTGCTACAGTGATTCTCCTGCTGGCACTTAAAATTCATTATCCCCTTACCTTTCACTTTCCGGTGGATTATTAATGTCATATGGAAAACGAGTACAAACACACCTACTCACTGTCAACCATTCTGTGCAGAGGTGCCTTTCACTTGCATCATTGTTTTCTGGCAGTAGTTGACAACAGTGGGAGGGTTACATTTAAAGTATAAACCTTTAACAAGTCACTAGTAATCTGCTTAAAAAGTGCAGAGAAACATACAATTCATAAAATTACACATTTGTCAATTATGTTTTTCTTTCTCCCTTATGTATACAACGTTTAAAATGTATTATATAAATAAATTTAGAATTTTTTTATTGTGTCCATATTTATATTGTGATATAATGACTTAATTCCAGTCAAATAAAACCATAATGTTCATAATCAATTTCTTACTTTAATAAAATTGTTTTTTTTTTTATTTAATTTTAATAAAAAAAAGTGCATTTGTTTCATTTTATACTACAATGCAAACCAATGCAGACTTTGGAGTAATAAAAAAAACACACACACACACACAAATGGCTAAGGAAATAAGATGTGATATTAAATTGAAGCCAAGGTTTTTCTCTGTAATTTACTGAGCAACAACTGAATCAGATCATGACCTGGACACATTATGAGGTAATGCAGTGACAATGCTGATGGATGACACGATGATGCACAAGTGAGATAAATGAAAGGATAAGGGGAGGGGATGAATGGATAGGTCTCCTACCTGTGGACGAGGGCTGGGCCCGGAGCAAATATGAGTCATCCCGATGGGGCTCCAGGTGAGAGTGGGTGGAGTTTTTCTCCAGCAGGGGCACCTGGCATTCCCTGATCGGTGGAGAGGGGCCAGGGGAGGGGTGGTGGGGGACGGACGAGGAGGATGGAAGGGACGGAGGGAGCAGTGAGGAGGAAGAGATTGGAGGGAGTGGACGACCTGGAGAATGGAGGAAGAGAAAGGGGGAGACAGGAGAAGGGAGGAAGGGGTAACATTAGACAAAACAGATGGCAATGACTGACAGTGATACGTGTACAGGGGCCTTTTCCAAAAGCCATGTTCGATATCGGGATAATGTTGCTTGTCAATATCCAAAAGCTAAATTTGTCAATTTTTTCTTTATTTCCATTATGTGATGCAGATTAATAGTATGAATACGTAAATAAATAAATCTCCAAATGTACGTGCTACTACTCATTGAACAACAATTTGTTTTTAAATGTTTCATGGTTTCTTTTTATGTGGTTTGATGTAGAAAGATGTGATCTTGTAAGGTTGCTGGTCGATAGTCAACATGCGCTTTGGAATAACCACAGACACAAAAGCTTCCTGAGACCAGAAAAGCACACAGACAGATTCACACAAACACCCACTCATTAATAAATGACAAAGAAAGTGCACTTTTTGTTCTTCAGAGAGAAACTTCATTCTAGAACCCATAAGATATTATGACCCTAGATAACTTCTACTGAAGAGAGACTGTGTTAGACTACAGGTGACAATTCAAATATAATACCAATGATAAAATGTACTGTAGCAGTCACACAAGTGGAAGAGTGTAGTAAAATCAGTGAAGTGACTCATTCATATCTAAGTTTTCACACAAGGCACCACGTCACACTGGTCACACTAAACACAATAAAACCAGAACTGTAAAACTAATGAAGCTTTAGTAGAACAATTAAAGGGGTAAGATTTGGGATGAGAGGCCGTTGATTGTCCTTTACATGGTAAGACAAAGGAAAGTTAACAGCCAAGTCTTTAAATAGTAGGAGCCATGGGAAGTGTGGACACAATCAGGCTGTCCCATACACAAGAGAGAGAAGAGAGGGAAAGAGAGAATTCCTTCTACTCTCCAAAGGTTTGGAATCAAGGACAAAGACAAATCTAATAAATTCTATTTAGAGACGGCTCAAAATATAGAATAATTACGCCTGCCATATTTGCAGCTCAATCAATCAACAATATGGTAAGAATGAGGCCACTGAGTCCAGCCAATCCACTGAAGGACTCAGGTTATTACAACTCCTAATTAGACAGTCAACCGAAGGCACTTTGACACACTAATAATCACTTATTTTCTTCTGATTCCTCACTGAAAATGATAGCCCGGAGGCACCAGCAACGTTTCCTTCAAACACATTCACAACACACCTTCTTATTTTTTTTTTCCTCAGTCACATTTTCCCATTCACCTTCCAAAAGTTGAAATGTAAGTGGGAGGATGAAAAATAGGCTTGCACGTCTCTACTCTAACAACCTTAATCTATTCCTTATTTCGCCGCTGAAAAGTTCACCAGAAAAAAATGGGAGAAAAGTTACAATGCCAAGCCTTTCAGTGAGGGATGTCCACTTTCATCATCCCTTTTCTCTTTCTTCTCAAACGGAACAAAAAGCAGGGAGGAACAGAGGGGGCAGAGCAAAGAAAAGCTGTGGGATTGTGAAGAAAAATGTGAGATAGCTTAACATTTATCATCATAGCATATTTTCCCCTTCTTTTCTTACTGGCAGGCCTTCAGAATAAAGATGTGGTGTGATTGCAATTTGACAGCATTCACCTTCCCATCACAGAGTATTGATAGAAATCAAAATGTGTTAGGGCAATGATAGATGGGAGACTCTTTAATGCCATAGTGTGATATTGCTTGCATCGGGGAAACAACAGGGAGGGAGGAGGATCAATGTAGGTGTCATTTACGGAACACTGAGAGTGTTGGACACACTGTAGTTTGCATGCATGCTGGCTAAAGTGAAGTCCATTAGGCAGGAATCGCACATTTACATTTCAGTTTTGGTTGAGATGTGGCTTTAAGGAGAAATAATTGATAGGAACACATGTAGAATGATGCATCTGTCCTGCTGTCCAAACTGCTCCAGCTCAGAGTTTTGCGTCATGGAAACCAGAGCTAGGATCGATCCACAGCCCCACGTTAACTGCACCCCAGAGAGATGCCATCCTTGTCTTCTGTTTAGGTATGTGTGTGTCTGTGTGTGTGTGTGTCTGTGTGTGCGCGCGTGTGCGTAAGTGTGTCCGGTCAATCTCATCAGAGCAAACAGAGAAAAATGGATAAACAGTGCTAAAGCAAACACTGTGGCTGACAGAAGGGAGACGGAGGAGAAGCAGGGAGGGACAGTGAGAGATGGATGAAGAGAGGGGAGACAACGAGGTCACGGGGGTAACTACGGGAATGGAAAGTGAGAGAGAGGAGCGAGAGCATGGGAAACTAATGGAGGATGGAGAGAAGGGGACAGTCCAGAAGCCTTTAGTTGCCAAAACGTATTGCCAGTAACAACGAGGAACAAAGTAAAAAGGAAGGTAATTAGGAGAAGAGGAGGCAATAACAGAGGTCAGAACAGTGGAATGGAATGACGTAAGGGGGAAGAAAAAAAAGGGATGAGGAGGTGAAGAGGAAAAAATCCATGCAGAAAATAAAGAGCTGTTGATCTAAATCAATCAATCAATTCATTTGACAGCAAGAATGGATCTTGTTATTTGCATATTACACAAGAACTTCAATCAGGCTAATGGTGACAACAAGCAATGAAAACTGTGTGTGTGTGTGTGTGTGTGCGGTGGGCACACCTTGAAGTTGTTTTATTGTGTTTCTTTTCATTATATGTTTACGCGGGCTGTGTGCTCGCACCCGCGCACACAAGGTTATGTGTATGTGAATGTAGTTATTAGTATTTTAAATCACTTTAATTACAAAAAAGGAAAAATTGCACTTGTTGGCCAAAAGCAATTAAGGGAACGTTAATCTCCTTAGCAATTATGCTGTGGGGCATCCTTAACTTAGTCATTTCTGCCCGCTACATTTCAAGAAAGGTCAGTGGAAATTGCTTTGTGTTATTAGAACAAAGACCTGGCAATGAGCTCACGTGGTTCTCTTGATGATTTGTTCATTGCCATCCCTCAGACGCTTCCATGGCCATCTGTATACATCTCTTAATCCTTCTGTCCGTGCTCGGCTCTCACTCTGAATCAAATCACTCTCTCAAGTGTTGATGAGTTTGACAATAAGTGAAGTGAAAAAAAGGCAGGCATCTTGTCCCTTGATGATTTGATTTCAGCGTAAAGGGAAACGCTATCATCGTTTGTTTGTTACCGTGAGCACACAGGCTCTAATATTATTATATGAGCCATACAAGTGTATGAGTATATGCCTGTTGCTGTGTGCATCCATTGAATCATCATATTACGAGCTCTGCATAAGAGATTGTTTCTCAATGAAGTCATTCTTTACTGTGCAGCAGTACTACACATAGGACACTTTCTGCTTTTGACTGTGTCCTCTTCAATTTTCTCCTCTTCTCTTCTCTTCTCTTCTCTTCTCTTCTCTTCTCTTCTCTTCTCTTCTCTTCTCTTCAGTCCTCCCTCCCAACTTGCTCTGTCCATCCATCCACCCATCTGGCTGAGGTGAGGAGTGGCAGGCCGAGGAGAGTGGAGCGAGGGATGATGCGTCAGCTGGAGCCCAGTCAGACAAGGAGAGACAAATTACCCCTCTAACGAGAGTGATTCATCATCTCTTCATCTCTCTGTTGCTCCACACCTTTATGTGAAATACAGTGCACACACCTGGATGGCAATGCAAAAAAACAACAACAAAAACAGTCTGCCATAACTTCACTACACTTGATGCTACTCTCATTTAGTTGCTACTCATGTGACTCAAGTCAATCTGCACATGTGTATAGATGACGGA
Source organism: Solea senegalensis (assembly GCF_019176455.1). Classification (NCBI taxonomy): domain Eukaryota; kingdom Metazoa; phylum Chordata; class Actinopteri; order Pleuronectiformes; family Soleidae; genus Solea; species Solea senegalensis. Next base: position 16,931,193 of record NC_058032.1, read on the forward strand.
TAACTCGCAACAAAAACTGTGTGCGCACGCACGTGTGAGTGTGTGTGTGTGTGTGTGCGGTGTTGACAACAAGATAAGAGAGACGTGAAATGATTGAATGAGCAGTATACAGGAAAGAGGGGGGAATAAGAGGCGACACACCCATGCTGGCACATGCAGAGACTCATTACCCTGGCTGCTGTCAGCACAGATGTTGGACTGAGGGGGAGCTGTCAGTCAATTTGTGAATGTGTGTATATGCATGTGTGTATGTGTGTGATGGTGTCTGACAGTGATCTGAGGGCTATTTAGTGATGACAGCTGCTGACACAATGGGCCCTTTTCTCTATTTATCTATACAGCGCAGTCTGTCTCCTCAATCTCATCTCTCTTCCTGTTCCCTCCTTTTTTTTTTTTTTTTTTCTTACTGAATTGCTCGTCTCCTTTCTCCACGTATTCATTCCTTTTTTAAGATTTCACATTCAGCTCGACTGTGGCAACATGCACACCTGTTGTTGTCTGCATGTGTGTGAGCAACAAATAGATGTTGCAGCCTATGCAGGAATGGTCTGAGTTCATCCGCTTCATACTGTGAATGTGCCCTCCCACAACATCCCCCTCTTTTCTTTGCTATTTGGGATCAGCATCACAGTTTAATGTAACTATTCAACTCTTTCTGTATGTAACTATTTTATTTATTACTTTACTTTATTACTTTACAACTGCTTTTTGTGGATTCACAAAAAGTCAATTGAGCTACAAAAGGTTTTACATGCAGATTAAATATAAGCCACTGCTCAAGAATCACCTGTTCTTTTTACATGTTATGTAAGCAAGAGAAACACTTGCTGCAGTTTAACACTTTAACAAAACTAACTTGAACAATATCATCTGAAATGTGATTTTCTGAAACAAAGCCTTAATCCTTTTCTTTAAATCAAAGCTCATAATGAAGAGCCATTGGATGAGAGGCTGCCAGCAAAAATGGAGAGGCCCAAAACAAACCAACCCAATTACCTGAAATGAAATGTTTTGACAAGGAAAAAAATGAAGTACATGCAGAGAGCAGAAACGTAAAAAGATGAAGCCAGATGCCCTCAAAAACATCAACAATCTAACAATTTCAAACCAAATCAAACTTCACCTCTGTTGAAGATTGCAGTTTACTCAGTGGCCAAGTGGAAGTAATAGGTCCGGATGATTTGTCGACAGTTTCGTAAAGTGTTCACAATAATAGAGATGCAAAACATCAACAGATGTTTGGAAAGTAAGAGAAAGGAATTGATGAAATGTAACAACCACATTTCATTCATCCTCTAAACACCACATATATCATGCGCAAGACTTGAAGTCACGACTTTATCCATGACAAGGGCTGCGAGTCACACACAGTGTAGGACGACATGGTGCTGCTGAGGAGGAGCCCCCCGCAGCACGAACACACACTAAACATCATCTCTGAGTAATTCCAACATCTGGTTCAGGAGGTCGCTCCCCACTTCACTCCTCTCTTCTCTCGAGTGGCTGATTTTACTTGGAGAAGAGCAGAGATGAGGAGAGACACCAGCTGACACAAAGCAATTCACTCAACCTTTTGACCCAGACGCACAAACGCATCGCGGCATCTATCTGAATCTGCTAATTGAAACATGCCTCCCTGTAGCTGGAAAGTGCAAGACATGTGGTTGTGTGTGTGTGTGTGTGTGTGTGTGTGTCTGTATGTCTGTGGCTATACATTACATTAGGATGCTACAGCACACGCGTGATGTCCACTGTCAGCGATGTCCACTGCGTAACTTGGGCCAACCATGGAGGACACATTACCATATAAATTACATCCATGTTGTTGCTGCTGCTGTGGATTGATGGTATTGTTATGGATTCTACACAGTGGACCCTCATTGAAAACAATCAAAAATAAATAGCCTGCCCCTCCCACATAAATGCAAACACACGCACAGATGCGTCGGATAAGAACGCAAACATATAAAAGCAGGAACGTGCATGTGGCGACGTGTTTTAAGTGCACACAGTCCCTCAACCCCATGCGCAGAGAAAGATACTGATCCCCCCAGTTTCCATTTCCTTTGAACATGCTTTGTAACGGCTGGGAGGAATAGATCTGCAAAAGTGGACATTATCTGTGTTTATTAACAAATTACAAATTCTGCAATTATACGTAAGCTTTGTTGCTGCTGCTGTGTTCAATATGCCGCCCGAGTCCTATTTGTGAATCAATCTGATAGCGGGAGAGAAATGTCGTATTAAATTTCAGGGAAAATATATAATAATAGAAATGACAACAACCATAGAAAATTAAGTCATTTCCTGCCACAGAATAGGTGATGGAATTGTAAAATGCCAATTCTTTTTTTTAAAATTGTTATTAATGTTTTAAAGATATACAGCAATTATACAGTGCCCGCTACATTTTTTTTCCAAATTGCATGAACGGGGCAAACATTTTCCCATTAAATCCAAATGTGTCACATAACTGGACGTGGATGTTATAATACCAAAAAACTGCCTCCACATTTTCTCACTTGAGAGCGACACATGGACAAGGTCTTTGATGGCAAGTGACAGCACTAGCAAAAACAACAGAAATCCATTAGCAGTTCTGAAAAGTCCTTCTTACACTACGCTGTATCTGGAAGATCTGTGTGTTATCGTAACTGAAGAATGCTTTTAAGATGCTGTGGTGCAGCGTGAAATGATGGTGAAGATGTGCCATGTTCTGGAATCACTCACATAATGTATATGACAACAGCTTTGACTTGTGGTGGACATTCTTATAATCCTTCACCCACTTGTCATGTACAAAGATGAGTTTTATTTAAATCCAACTTTTAAACCGGCTATGATTAATGTTTACTGAAAGATTAAGACCAGACCGCCAAAGTGTTCTGATAAAGATCGCTGTAAGGATTTGCCAGAAAGATGCGTTGCCAGAAATAAAAACTTAATTCATTGTTCAAAACACCTTCATTAATTAGCACTTAAATGTGAGCCACGGAAGCCAAAATTAAATGTTTACACCCATTTGTGACACCTTTAATTTCCAGTCTGATACTTCCAGCTACTGACTGTTTTTAATCATGTTCCTAGCACACAATATTTTTTTCGGTGGATTTAAATTGTCTTTTTTCCACCCCACTTTCAAGGAACACAAAACTCCATGTGTATCGTAAAATAGGCCCAATTTGATGACATTTTTGCAAAGACAAGGCTCACACAGACACGACACCACTCAAAATGACAGACCGCGGCAGTCGTCAGTAATTAAATACTTTCAAAAGGTACTCACAAGAAGAAGCACCGACAACATAATGTAGAAGCAAGAAGAGTGCACCGGAATACAGAGCTATACATGTAACAACAAACGCACAAAAAAGCACAAAGAGAGAGAGATGTCTGCAAATATGCGGCAATTGCTGTGGTTGTCAGGGAAGAAGAGATGGTAAGTGACTTATTTGGTGCATGCATCTAGCATGTTCAACTGTAATCTCATGAATAAACTCATTTCAATAAAGGCGTTTTTGTGTTACATTGTGTGACGTTTGCCTCTGTGTGTGCGTGTGCATGTGTGTGTGTGTGAGAGAGAGTGAGTTTGTGAGGCTGAGTCAGCAGAGTCTCCTTTGACGATTAGCAGACACATGCACACATACAGAGAGTCCCTGGTATCCTCTAAGCTTGGAACAGCCAATAGAGGGGTGATGTATTTAGAGCCTGTGGATAATGAGTATTCTCTGGCCTGTTGCTGAGAGAAACCTCATCTCTCTTTGATGTTCTGCAAATCTCTATTTATAGCAGCAGCAGAAAAAAAGGACTGAGAGCCTAAAAAACACAGTAAGACACATTACATTCCCTCTAACTAGCTCACTGTTGAGCTCTCTCTTTCTCTCAAGGTGAACAGAATAGCCTCCACACTCTGAGCCAAATTTACTGAGCCTCATGCACCTTGATTCAGATGCATTCTCTGCCTCAGAGAAGTGTGTTATTTATCAAAGGAGTTAGCCTGACAGCTAAGGAACACCTTGTGTATTTCTCGCTTTCATGGTATAATAACAATGGGTCCGGCACATTTGTGAGGGCCTTTGTTGCAGGTATAATTTTTACATTTAAAGCACATTAGTTGTGGCAAACAGAAGAGTCAAATAATCTGTGTTATATAACAGTCTCAGTGAGAGCCGAAAGCGCGAGGGGCAACACAAACAAAGTGTGAAATTGGAGTCGCAGTGAGTTTATGTCGGGACAAATGATTATTTTTTTAAAACTCAACATATCGAAAGTAAAAAAAAGTAGCCAAGAGTTAAAGAGCACATAGAGCTGATTGTTGTTTACAGTCGGTGTGTCCTTTTTTTTTTAACCTTTTCACTCAGAATGTTATTTTCTTCAGAAGATGGTTCAATTATCTTTTTCAATAACAATTTACAAGTTTATCATCATAGACAGTCCATTTCATTTTCCCAGAGAGAGCTTAACAGTTAGCTTTGTAAATTACAGTGACATTTAATTGTTTCGTTTTCTTAATGCAATGTTATATTTTGCATCCCACAAATAAAATCCTGCCGCTGAACTGCACCTCCTGAGCGCTACATCAACGGCAGAATGTGCTTAAGAGGCGGTTCTAATCACTGATTGCATTATTAGCTGCTGCCTTCGTAAATCAGATGTTAATTACATGCAGATTGCGAGCTCAAACAGAAATGACAGGAGCGGCGCAAACTTGCACCTCACTTTCACAGATGTAACTATAAATCTGGCCAAAATATCTGCCATCATCGTCATCTTCCCGCTCACAAAGTTGTGTTTGTGTTTGTGAATGTGCCGAGAGGGGAGTAGAGGGATGTGATTGGAGATTACCATGCATGCCGAGGCCCTTTGAAGTAGCTGCTGCTTTGGTCATGGATGGCTGAGTGGAAATGTGTGTGTGTGTGTGTGTGTGTGTGTGTGTGTGAGACAGGGATAGGCTGAGTCACAAGCCTCCGAGGCCCACTGTTTGTCAAGAGAAAATACACACTAAACACTCACATTTCCATATAGTGCGTGTGTAACAGTCACAATTGCCATACAGACTTACAATTAGCACAGCTTGCATCAGCTGACATCAGCTGACTCAGAGGAATAAGGAAGTCCCCATGCTGATGGACTTCACTGGCAGTTGTGCATCCAAGTGTATACGCCTGAGTGTGTGAGTCGGAGCGCTTGTTTGTGTGCCCATTCCGCACAAACACTCTCTTGCAAACGTGATGCAACTCTCCAAGGCACAACCTGCAAAACCATTCGGCTCATAAACAGTTGTGCCCAGCCAAGCAGAGGCAAAAATACTTTTAGTAGGCACTGGAGGAGACCGACAGCCCAGTCCAATGCTCAAGATTAGGGTATTAGTCTCACCCCTTCACTATGAACTACAGACCTTGGAGACAAATATTAAATGCTTATCTTTGTAGGACGAAGCCAAGTCAGTCAGTTTAAGCTGAGAGCGTTGAATGAGATTTTTAATTACTGCATGACCTGGGGTATATTAGCACATATTAATGAGGATCATTAACCTAGAGGTAACTAAGACCCCTCCTCCTTAACTACAACTGATAGCACCTCTGCTGTGTGCCACTGAACTGTGTGTGCATGTTCGTGTGCGTGTGTTTTTAAAGAAATATTTAAGAGATGGTGTATTCAGTGCCTGCTAAAATGCATGTCCTTGGTAACAGTACATAACCAGAGTCAATATCTTTTAAAAGACTTATATGTCTGAAAGCCTGATCTTGGGGGCAACAATGCCTATTACCAAATACATAACCTTGTCTTGCAACTTCAATGTTTTTGTGACATGAAAAGGAAGAATGAAAGAGACGGGTACTGTGGAGGAAAACATTTTCTGGTCTTTTATGCACCCTCAGACATTAGAAGTGAATTCATTTTCAGTGGGCAGCAAATAGCTGCAGAATGACGAGAGGGAAGAATGAACAGTTTTAATTGACAGAATTATGGAAAGGTCAAGGTGATTTCAAAGGAGAAATAGAAGAAAAAGAGAAAGTTTCTGTCTCTTTGACGACAAGAAGTTTTGGTAGAACAGCCCATTTTACACCTGCTGCAGTTTAAAGGCCACGGATGATAATGATATCATCCATCCATCGTTTTTTTGTAGCACCCACCCCCGTCCCTTTCCTTAACCACGTGTTCCAGCTTCAGTCTTGTAGTGCCATTAGGCCGCAGTCTCAGTGGTATAGAGGCAGATGCTTTTATCTCTGTAGAGGGTGGACCAGCTGTGCTTGGCTTGTAATATTTGATAAGTACGCACACACACACACACACACACACACACACAATCAACTCATTCACTCACAGACTTCTGTGCAAAGATACACTTATTGTATACACACACTTCTTTACGTTGTCCATATCTCTGCACTCTCCCGTCGCAGCAGTTTATCTATCATCTCTACAGAACTGTGTGGTCCCTCGCAGTTACCTGCTATACACAGTTTAACGCAACGCCGCTAATCTGCAGAGCACCCATCCACCTAAAGTCCCAACTCTCATATGCCCACTCATATCAATACACCAGCTGGAAAAAAATAGCAATACGCTTACAAGCACAGAGCCATTGTCTGAGAGATTCAGTTGCATGGATACACACATTTGGGCCTATATGTGAAATACAGGGCTATACGGCAGAGGGAACACGGCTCCTTGTCGAAAATCCAAAGAAAGAAGAATGTTGTTGAAAATTCTGGGTGGTTACATGCACAATAGAGGTAATCACTTGAGTATGTGTGCTATTTTGCCTGGTGCTGGCGTAGAATAATGGGACATAATACAGCTCTCTAGTAGCCATTTACATTAGAAAATCTGATGATAAGTGTAGTGTGGCTGAATGCAGTATTTGAATTCAGACTGTGGTAAGTGAAGCTGAGGTAAATTTGATGTAACTTTGGTGCCTGAATGTGTGTGTGTGTGTGTGTGTGTGTGTGTATGTGTGTGTGTGCATTTTCCTTCAGTATACACTGCACATTAATTGCCATTCCCAGTGGTCGTCAACAGTGCGCAAGACTCCGTTGGGACATCTGCACCTTCATTAGACTCTACTGATCATCACGCTGCAGTACCAAGAGAGAGCCTGTTCCCCTCTTTCATCACTCCTTCTTTGCTTCAGCACTCCCTTGCCTCTCTCCCATTCCACCTTCCCTCTGCCCCATTTAAAAAAAAAAAAAAAAAACAGATCCTGCAGTGTCATTTTCTTTAAATGCTATCTTCATGGCATGTCTCAGTGGGTTTGCTTTCACTGGTGCAGGGAAGAAAGTGAGGACAGGAAAGAGTGAAGGGAAACTTGTTGGATAAAGTTCTAGTCAATAGGTGGACTTGAACACAGCTGCACTCTGCTCGCCCCAAAAGCCTTGCTCCACAATGCACCATGCTCCCTTAATTCGTGATGACTTACCCCGCCCTGCTCAATCTCCAACATTTGTCACTTTACCCTCTCCCCTTCACCCTTCCCCCACTTCCTCCCTGTGCTCATCACAAGTTCTTTTGCAGTTTATTTCCCATCAGCCTTCCTTTCATCATTATCTCTCAGTTAATACTTTTCACTGTCTTGATCCCCGCGCAAGGGGTTCTTACCCCCAGGGGGTAGGTTCGCTCGCACACCACAGACCCCGACAAACGTGCCCCCCCCCCATTTCCCTCATCTACCATCCTATAGTCCTCTGACTCAGCCTTCATATCTCACTCTCTCTCCGCTTTTCTCTGCAGTGGATGAGAGACGCCAGCTGGAGGAAACAGAGAGAAATGGGCCCAATTACAGCATTGGGAACTGAAAGTTGGCTAATTAACTCTAATTTGCTAACAAACTGTTTTTTTTTTTAACCAAGAATCATCTCTCTCTGTCACATGGTGCACGCATGCATGAGAACCTGCTTTTGCACCCACTGCCAAGTGAAAATGCACACACACACACACAGATCCACACAGATGCCAGTACGTATTTACACACACAAAAATATTACCCCTTACTCTCTACTCACACACACAACGGCTCACATGCCCACACAAATGTGCACGGACCGACTTGCTCAGCTGTATTTACCGCAAGGGCAATATGTTGATTACATTAGAGTGGCTGATTATTGCACAGTGACAGTAAAGGAAACAAATGTCTTTCATAGTCAGGCATCTATCTCAGCGAGAGGGCTTCTAGCTATAGACTATAGCAGCAAATGACTGCGTTGCATCCAGCTATGACAGATAAAGGAAAGAGGGCAGGAAGACGGGAGAAGGGGGGGTGAAAAGAAGAGAGTGATTGCAAAAATGAGGTTCAGGGAGAGCAAAAAAAAAAAAAGTTAGAGGGAGCACCAGATGGAGAGGGGAAAAACAGATGAATGAAATATGAATAAAAAAATAAGACGGAGCACGTAGATGAGCTCGAGTGAAAAGATGGATATGGAGCGATCCTCTGGGTTTTGTACGGATGCTGTGAAACAGTTTTACCCTACAACCGGTTAATGGTGGTTTGAGGCAAGAACAATAGGTTTATATAGAGCAAAGATGCTATCTGGGGTAAAAACATCATCAGCAACACACACACATATGTTGTCAGTAGGGCTGGGCTATAATAATATGTCACGGTTTTCTACAGAATGTATATAACAACAATTCAATACCTATTGATATAATGTTTATGTGTAACACAATTTGAGACAAAATACATATTACTATTAAACGTTTTTGCCTCTGGTTTGAGAAATGTTTCTGTCAATATGTTTTCTGTCAATAAAGTCGTGTAAAACCAAAATTAATTTTCAGAAATGTTATCATGATCATTATCGATATTGAGTGATTTGAAAGTTTTCTATGGGAACATGTTGGCCATAGGTCATGGTGCAGGCAACACAATTGTTATCAGACACTGAGTTATCAGAACAAGTGTCCATTAAACATTACATTACATGTCATTTAGCAGACGCTTTTATCCAAAGCGACTTACAAGGGAATTGAGTACAGGCAGGGGTGGAGTTGAATTTGCGACCATGATGTTTTTTGCACACAGGGTACTGGTCTTAACCACTGAGCCACCCCACCCCCTAACATAACTGACACACACACACACACTCTCTTTTTCTCTTTCTCTCCTTCAACACATGACCCCAGAGCATACAAATCAGATGTCACATTTTACTGCATTATTCACTTGCACTCCTCCCATATGTTGTTCCCCTTCACTTCATCCATTCTCAGTCCCACCAACTGTTGTCTTCCAGTCTACACCTGCCCATAGCTTCTATGACCGCACATCTCTCACCACATTCCTCACAATTAGATTGTTAGTTACTTCCTCTCATGCTGTGTTTCTCTTCCTTTCGTCTTCCCCTTGCTCCGTCTCTGTCCCTCTCTCACACCTCATTAGTAATGCTAATACTCCATGTAATAGAGGACACCATTCACTGTGTGTGTATATGTGTGTGTGCGTCTGTGTGTGTGTGAGACCACACACTCTAGAAGGGACTGTGTTTAGGAAGGGGAGAAGATGAGTTTCCCCGTCTGATCCCATTTCTCCGTCTGGGCACTTCTTACTAGGAGAGAATCCGATGGAAATGCAATCACAATCAGTTAGGGTCCAGACGAGGATGGACACGGACACGTACGCACACACACACACACACACACATACACACACACTATATTCAACTGCAGGAAGTTGTTTTGAACATGGTGATGAGGATTTACATTTTTAATGTAAAAAATATCATTCAACAAGGTTAAGTCAGACATCCCATTACTCTGCTTCTTTATTACGCACACGGCACCTCAGTTTCAGGGTACTGTGTCTTTCTGTGCTCACGCATATGCACACAATACACAATGTGTGAACAACCCGCTGAGCCCCCCCGGCCATAATCACCAAGTTAGAAATGGGACTCCCATTAATCTGGGGGATAATAATCTACCTTGTCCACCTAATATCAGGTAACCGACAGAACATTTTTGGATTCCCTGCCTTCCACTTACAGCTGTCCAGCAAGAGTCACTTTGGGTTAAAATGATAAAGTCTGACCAAAAGAGGGTGCTAGGACACCAGATCACCTCTCCTCCACAGACAAACCACAGACATTTAAGTGAATTATGCTGTATAGCTACAAATTGATCACTACCAACTAACCACGTTGCAGAAGAATGTGTGTCAGAAAGCAGTGCAGTATCCAGCACTATTGTCATACTACAAGTGCAGATGAATATATAGTTGCAGAATAAGTTACAGAGAAGGAGAAAAGATGATTCAGTTAAGTTTGTAAAAAAACAAAACCACTATTAAAGAAAAGAATGGCCTTGGAATTGATCCACTGGACATCTCTAGCTTATTTTTCATTTTTTTTTCACGTGAATGTGTTTAATCAGATTATCTATCGTAATCCTCATTACCATGCTATTACTTAGATATTACTTTGGAAATAACATATTAATTCTGTAACATATTACCACACTATGCCATTGTTATTACCAAGCTGAAAAGTCTTTGCAGAGTTTTATATCCTATTATAAAACAATACTCTTTTCATACTATACCATGATGTGTCTGCACTGTAATGTAAAGTGTTACCCATACATTGATTCCATATTGTTTTTGTTTTGCCATTTGGATGTACCAAAAAAGCTGTCCATCTCAGTTTGCCATGTTTTGGTTTTCACTAATAAATTCTTCCTTAATGTAAACCCACATCCTCTGCAGTCGGTGCTAAGAGTATGGAAAAGTGTTGATAAGAAAAAAAAGAAGCTGTTTGGTGGGTGGTAAAAAAAAGAAAAAGAAAATCAGCTTAAAGACAAGAAAAACAGCCCATACAAATGATCCGCACTACGTGGGTTGTCTGCGTTCATCCCATTGAGCTGTCCCTTTAACAATACACTTGGCCGTTCTACTCATTGTTCTGTTTTTGAGGGCAGCTTTTCAGCCACTACTGTGATTACAGGATAGAACACAGACCGGATGCTGTTAACTGCTTTAATTATTTAGAAGTAATCAAGGAGTTTGGAAAATACAATGAAAGGGTCAACCCCAGCAAAAGAGGCAATTTTTTTCTGAAGGACGGTGGTGACAAATATTGATCCTGTTTGTACAACACAAGTCACTGATTCCCACAGCAACACAAATCTGATAAATGGTGGCAGTGGAAAATAAAACTTTTAGTCGTGCTAAACTCTTCCTTCGCTCAATCAAGAGAAACACTCCCCGCCGTTAGCATTGCCCCGCCTCTGAGGTCACAGCCGCTGATGTCATGCCAAAATGAGACTGTGTGCCCCTCAGGGGCCCCTGGGGCTCCTTGTGGTCTGCCTGTGTCATAAACAATCAGTGTCAGGCCATCAATCTGACGTAGAGGCTGGTGTGAGGGTCTACAACACCTGCAGGAACACTAGTGGTGATGCCTTTACTGGCATGTCTACGTGCCTTTGCTTTTAACGTCAAAGCATGTGCATTCTTCTTTTTCTTTGCTGCACATGTATACAATACCAACATCTGCGTATGTTTGTGTGGACTAGGACATCTGCCCATGTCGGCATTGATTTAAATGTTCTCTAAACAGGAGAGTGCACTAAAACCTGGCTAATAAACCATCCGACTGACGGCTGAAATTGATTGATGCCAATCTGTATAAACATGACTGGTTGTCTATTAAAACTTGGTCCCTAATCTGCAGTAATTCAGACTCCAAAACCTTGTCATATTGAATAGCGATATCATATCAGTGGGATTTGTGTCACTGCTCTGATAATCATCCTGTAAATGCCTCCTTGTCAAAAAGTGTAGTTTCACAAAGTAATGCAAACTCACAGTTGGAAAGTGAACCCTGCCCTGCCTTTCCTCTCCTCCCTCCTTTTGTCTCACTCCTTTCAAGCTGTTTTTTTGTCCCCCACTAGTCTCCAGCACTTCTCAAAAGCTGAGACGGCACTGTGGGAGTCTGATCAGTCCACACACATGCACACATAGTTTCCGTCTTTTGTGCTGTGGGAAAGAAAACTGCACCTTTAGAAGTTTGTCTGTCAAAATGAAACTGTCGGCTACATTACACACTACTTTGAAGGTATTGAAAACTTATTTTCACAATCACCCCACAGAGAGAAAGAGACTGTTTCCGCCTGATGTGTGTGTGATAATATCCTCTGTTCTTAGTCTTTTACAGTTTGCAGTTGATTATTATTGTCTTGGCTGGAGGTTGTTGCTGGGCTTATTGTTGTTCCTTAGCCCCCTTACAACCCCACCCACCACACATTTGCCTGGATTATCTTTGCCTCTCTTCTCTTTTAACTCTAAGCAGTCATTTCTCCTCGAGACCCCCCACTAGAGAGAAACAAACTTTCAAAGCCAGCCAAACAATGAGTCACACACAAACACACACACACACACACACATACATCCCCCTATTAAAAAAGACACCCTCCTGCAGTGGAACAGACTCAGAACAGACATAATGGCTTTCTGATAATTATTCATAAAGGTGACTTTTGTACGAGCGCCACTAAGTGCTTTAGCTCAGCAGTGTGGAATGAGTCTGGATTCAGCCACAACACAGGCAGATGACACACAGTATGGTCAAGCTGAAACAGACTGACACGCACACACACATGCAGATTCTGTGACTCGGCTTCTTCATAATGTTTCAATTAGCTGCAGAGGACAGTCTGGCCACATGCTGATGGCCAAGCCTCCCATCTGGGGTTACTGCTTTCAAACAGGCAGGCGGATGGACGGACAGACTGACAGACAGGATGATGGCCCTCCACACAGATTAGTGCTGAAAGATGAAGAGGGTGTGGCGACACAGTGACTGAAATAATCAGGAGAAGTAATGAGCATACTTTTGTCACCATCACCATACGGTCACTGAAAGCAAATAGTTGTTCTCGGCTTCCATTCCTGTTACATCTCCATAAGTCGAAATGTCTTTTCTCTGAAAACATCTTTCGCCCTTTCTATTCAGCATTTTTTTTTTTTAGCAGCTGCCGGGACACAAGCAGCACCCAGAAACCTGCAGCAGCAGCAGCAGCAGCAGCAGCAGAAGCATCCACAACAACAACTGTCCCGAAGGACCAGGAGGGAGGCGGTCTGCGTTGCCCCACCATGATCTCTCCCATGAGAACCAGCCTAACTCTTCCCTCTCCTTCATTTCTATTCCCAGTATTTCCCCCCAACTGTGGTTTCCGGAGCAATATGCTTTATCGTTTCCGTACGACAGTCGTTACTAAATGATTGCGTTGAAAAAAAGATCAATGAAGGACAAACTACATTTCTCCTTCAGTCTATCTGCTCACCTCTCTGCCCAGACCCTTCCTCATCTTCCTCATCTCTCTCTCTCTCTCTCTCTCATCTTCCTTCCATCTCTTTCTCTCCATCACCCTCTCTCTGGTAGAGGATAGTAATCCCATTAGGATCAATATTCCAGGCGAGTGAGCATCCTTTCACTGCAGCAATTACAAACCTTTAGAGACATAAAGGAGAGCATTTCTTCACAGCTTAGACCATCAATCAAGTATTTAGCTTCAGAGGCAAAGGATGTTATGTGTGTTTGCGTGTGTGTGTGTGTGTGTGTGTGGGAGAGAGAGAGAGAGAGTGTGTATGTACGTGCACATATTTCAGAATTCTGCCGTATTGTTCCGTCGGCGTTGCTGAAATTACTTTTGGGATTTTCGTCTTATAGATCCTATTATGAGTGTATGAATACATGAGAGAGCTTCTTAATGCACACTTCCCATCTGGCAGTGCAACAAGGCGCTATCATCTCCCTTGTGAATGCATGTATTAGCATTGTTCACAGTGGGATTTTTCACAGACGGCTAAGCCTGGGTGTTTAGCCAAGGGTTAATATTTCATGCCTTCACGTTATCTTTTCCCCTACACGAGCGCATCCTCCACCCTCCTCTACCTCCAGTCATTGCACCAAATGCAAGCTTGTTGCCTCTGCAGCATCATTTTATTACTTTGCTATTGTGCCACACACATGGTATGCTAATTTAACAATCTTTGAACTTGGTTCCTTGACAGCTATGGAGCCTTCCCGTGATTCGGATTCTACTAAAAAAATGGCTTCTCACTAACATAAATACCAGTGCTCCAATCCCTCACTGTCTGTCTTCCTCTGAATACTCTCTCTTCCCCATTTTCCCCGTCTCTAATGAGGTGGCGTGACTGACAGGACTGGTGAGGGCATATCACTTCTCATCTTGTCAGCTCTGCGGCCACTTGTGCCCCTCAATGTCACAGGGCTCCTTTTTGCCTGGAGGCCCCCCCAGCTCCCGTCTGTCTAACTGCTCTACAACCCCCATCTGGCATGAATTGCCCCAAGTCGGAATCAGCCCTCGGTTGGGTCACATCTGCAGGCATCCTTGGTGGCGAGCTCTGGAGCACACTACAGCAACAATAATGCTAAGAGAAGAGTAAAGTGCACTTCATCAGAGAGCTTCATATACGTACATTCTCTGCAGTGAAAATTGAATCTGCGTCTGAGTTAAAATTTGTTAGAGAGTATAACAATTTAATCAGTCCTTTACTGGAGTGGAAAATAGAGAATGCTCTTCTTTAGGTCTGACGCTGCAGTGTGTGTTATATTGCATCTTAAGACAACAAATACTAAATATTAAGGCTTTCAAAGCAATAAAACATTCAGGAAAAGACAGATTCAAATGGCTCACTATTTTTATCAACAGAGAAGCATCATAGCCCTTGGCTCCCTCTGTCAAAATGATCGTTCTAATTCTTTGCAATGAAAAAATTCAATTAGACTATCATTAGACCAGGCTGATGATGAGATTCTGTTTATCCTTAACTGCACATTATTCGATTCTTCATTTAACAGGCAGCGCCTCATTTACTGATGATCCATTTAACAAATGCTTTTTCTCAAACTTTCTTTTGGCTGAAGACGTAGAGTTTTTGAATCTGCGGTGTGACACAGACAGTGGGGGCACACTTCCATGTTCCTTCCTGTTTGACACAAGCTATCAGCTTTAAGTTGTGCAAAGACACATTCTCTTTCTTGCTAATTTCACTGAGAAACTCAAGCATACGATGACATGAGGAAAGCAAAAGGAGTGACAGGGGGTTTAAGTGTTGGATTGCCACCAACAAAAAACCGAGAGGGAGCAAAAAGTATATGTATGTGAGTTAGAATTTTTGTGAAAGCACCAGAAGGGGCTTCAGCGCACTTGTGGTAGTGGATTAACTGTTACATCCCTAACAGAAAGTGGAAGCAGGAGAGGAGAAGAGAGGGCTGAGAGAATAGCTGAACCCTTTTTTCATGAGGGATTTCTTTTTAACCAACAATAGAGAGGGGAACAGATTGACTCCTATAGGGCCAGCACTTTCTGTTCTCTTTCCTTCATCCCATCCCATCCCATTTCCTTCATCTATAAATTCTAACACTCCAAGAAAGGAATCTGCTGTAGTTTAGAGCTGCACTCTGTGAGTCCAATTTGGGTTTGGCTGTGTCTCTGCTGGTGAATTTACCCAATGCAACTACTGTGCAACCCTTTCTTTGCATTTCCATCACATTATGTCACTTGCAGCAAACACAATTTCCCACACACACTGCCAAGCGAACACTCACACGCATACCGAAGGTCCCGATGTCGGTCACCCACTCATTTCTCAGAAAACCCTGGAGACAGAGAACACAGGCTAACAAGGGAACAGCAGATGAAAACAGAGCACTAGAAGAAACAAAAGACTGGAGGGAAAGTGGCAGGGTGGACGACGTCTTTCCTCGAAATCAAACTGTGCATATTTTCATCTTTGCTCATAGACCAACTCCCATAAGACATCAGTTTGCCAAACCAAAGGCCTGCTGCGTCTGTTTGCGCTGCGCTCTAGAGGAGACTGAATCAAACTAATTTCAATGAAGAGAAATTATATCTCCTTTGATATCACAATGTGTGAAGGCAACTCTCACAAGGCATCGAACGGTTCATCATTTTAATACCTTGAAGGAGCTGAACGAGGGCTCGGCATAATATGAACCAAGCTCTCTTTCACAAAACGCAACCGTCTAGCTACCGTCAAACAGATTAAGTGACAGATGTATGATTTTGATTTTACCTACATGAGCGTCCTCAAAGCCTTAGAGTTTGTTTACAAGGGGAAAGAGCAATAATAGTTATACAGTGGCCTGTGTGACAGTTCACCACGATGATATAAGAAAGATAACATCTATAATAATACATACACTGGAGCCTGGAACACAAACAATGGCTTTAAAGTTTGTTTATATCCCTTCACACCGCCCCAATTATAATGCAAAGAGAATCAGATTTGTGAATCAACAAACAATTTCCCTTTCTGACAAAAGGCCTGGAAGACATATTTAGAAAAAAAACCTAAATGCATAGAAATTCAAATGGACACATCCAATGTTTTGTTTGTTTTGTACGTGCCATTTCTTTCTCCTTGTTTCATTCTGCTCTTTGCTGCATGCTAAGTGTGCGCATGGGTGTCTGTTGGTCAATAGATATGCATTGACAGTCTGGCAGCCTCCATCAGAGGCCCGCATCTCTGTCCCACCGCAGGCTGACTGAGTGATGAAGAGAAGAGCAGCAAAGTGTAAAATGAGAGGAGAGGAGCAGGAAGAGAGGGGGGAGAGTGGAGGCGGGCAAACTGGATGAGAGGATTGGAGAAGGGTGACTAAAAGTGGCATGAAAGAAGGATGAGGGACGAGAACACGTGGCTGTGATCGCGCTGCCTATGTGTCGACGGAGCAGAGGTGAGGTGACATCCACAGATGCATAGAGGAAGGGAAGGCAGATTGGTGACTCACCTGTAAATGACGCTAATAAGAAAATGAGGTGCTTTCAAATTGCATCTACTGGTGCGCATGTTTCATGTTTGTGTTGTGTGCGTATACGAGCAAGAACTGGTGTGAGTAGCAGCGTGTAATAAGAAATGTGACCTATTGATTGGCTGTAGAAAGATGTCAGAGCTCAGTGTGGGTGGTGGGTGGGGTGGCGTAGGATTGGAGGCAGTAGTGATAGGACAACAACACCACATTGCAAAATGGCTCCCTTCCCCTCCTTGTATTTATTTAAACTCCATTTACTCTTGCTGGGATTTATATCCACTTTCAAAAATCTTTAACCTGAGACTTGGCTCAGTGACAGACAAAATCTGATTATTATTATATTATTATGACGTGTGGTTAAGGTAACAGCACCCGAGGGATGTGGCGTGTTATTGTGTGGGAGTGTCAAACACAAAAGGAAGTGGGCTTTCCCAGATTGACAATCCAATTAAATGAATGTGTGGTGTGTTTGGAGCAGCTGTGGACAACCAAAGGAAATGATAACTCTACTACAATTCTACCTAAACATACCCAAACTTAAGGCTCTTTTACACTAAGATTACTAGGTATACTCGAGATTTTAGACCTGAGAGAAGCTGCTAATGAAAGGCAATTAACACCATTCCCATTGCCAGAGGTTATTCTGCACTGTGGTGTTTTGTGAAGTCACAAACGTGCTGGAAACACAATGAGGTGGGGGAAGGAAAAAGCACAGCCACTGTAGTCCTCAGTGATAATGTTCACTATTCTGCATCTTTAACGCCGGTCTCTCTTTAAATATGGTTTAAATCTGAGGTCTCAATCTCATGGCCCTTGGGCCACCACTTAATAACGGGTTATGATGGAGTATATCTATCTATATATAAGTGAATGCCAAGAAAACACATTCCTACTGGTAAAAACCCAATTTAAACCCAGAATTAAACAGGGTTTTTTAGAGGTTTGAGGCAGACTGTAGCATAAACACATGTCTGTGAACACAGCTATATCATTCTCTCCACCTCTATTGCTTCAAGCTATCATAAAGGTGTGTGTGAATCCCATGAGTGAGAAAGGGAGGATAAAAGCGCATCAACTGACCTTGATGCTGTTGCTTGACTCTCGGTAATGTCGTCAATAACAATGATATCAATCAGCGAGAATGTGGATTATTCAATAGCACTTGGAAACAGATCTTCTGCTTTAACAAGCTCCATCCATATACCTTGTCAGTGTGTCTGGTGTTTGCAGGAGAGGAGAGGGGTAAAGTACACAGGAAGCCTATAGACAGACCACACATTTCAAATGCCACACAGGTGATTGATTAGCTGACCTGACCTGGACTCCTGTGTTCAATAAGATGCATCATGAAAGAGCATCAAAGGCAGGGCATTTGAGGATGTGCGTTGGTGTGGGTGTGAGTGTGTGTGTGTGTGTGTGTGTGTGTGTGTGTGTGTGTGTGTGTGTGTGTGTGTGTGTGTGTGTGTGCGATGGGTTCCTAATGCTAAAGGTCGTGCATAGCTGATCAACTGCCAGACGCTTGGTCAATTATTGATGAGGTCATTTGATTTTTACAGGAAAGATAAGGAGAGGACAGGTGATGCACAAGACCTCTTTTCCCACCCACTGCTACACTTTTTTGTCCTGAGTATAAATATATGGATTTGTATTTTTTATAAAATAAAGATCTACAGCTAAAAAAAGGAACAAATAGTATTTTTTTGTCTGAAACACACAGTGGAATATAGACATGTAAATAGCACAGCAAATGAGTCATTAAGTATGTTTGCATGTAAGGGTTTTACAACCTAGAAAGATAGAAGTGATAATGTCCTAATAATGACATTAATGTTATTTCTGTTTGGCAATGATTTACAGGAAACCTAAACAAAAAAAAAAAAAACACTCTGGAGACTGAAATTGTGCCTCTCTGTGCCTCTGGTGCATAGATTCTGATCATTTAAATCTGCTGAAGTGCAATATGAAATCACTTGAGTGGCCCATTCAAACAACATAAATGTTTTAAGGTGATTAGCACATGATTTTAAGTGAGTGGCTTTTTCACTGCATGATTACAGGAGGCGACAGATTTGACACTAAATGTGATACAAGGTCCTCAAGTCTCACCATTTTCGCAACCAGACGAAGCCACGGAGACAAAATATGTTGGGTGAGAGGAGGAACAGATTTTATTTGCACAAAAGCAACAGCCAAATGTATCCTTCATTGTTTCCCGAAAGCCTAATGTTGCACCATGTTTCCGATGTAACATACAACTTCCCTTTTATCTGCCTCTCGACCTTATGTTCCGTCAAATATCTGCTTGGCTGCAATCAAACTACGGCGAACAATTTATGTGGCCACACGTTGTCCCATACGGTACCCATCTAAACAATCAGGGCCACCTGATGAGACCCTGGGGGAGTTGAAGGGAAGGAGGGAGGAAGAAGGGATGGAGGGAAAGCACACACACACAAGTTGGAGGTGGAAGAAGATGAGGGTGGAAAACAGGCGACGAAAAACAATGAGGCAAAATCAGAAGATAAACGAGGCGCTATTTCAGTGGCAGGATTTATGTACTGTCAACATTACCCTTGCTATTAGGGGGAATCCAATTACTCTGCGCCTCTCCACTGTTCTTGCTAGGAGTGAGAGAACAAGGGAGGATAAGAGTGAAGGATGTGAAGAAAATGGATACACACAGATAGAGAGAAAGAACAAGCACACCTCTGCATGATGTATCCAATTTTCAACACATATTTAGATATTAAAAAGAGGGAACAGCAGTGTGAAAGCAGAATGGACTAAAAAATTGAGTGAAAGAGACACGAAGGAGCAAGACGCATAACGGTGCGGCATAAAGGAATAACACAGAGAGTAAAAGGATGTGACTGAAAACCTGTGCATGTGAGACAGGCAGAGGGGAGAGGAATTATGAAAGGGAGACAGGAAGGAGAGATTTGGAAAGACAGAAGCTCCCTCTAGATTTAATTGCGTGCACCTCCGCTTTTAAATGGCTGATAAATTATACATGAAGGACGCTAAGACAATAATTATGAGCTGTTTTAGTGCAGAACAGCAGAATGCGGACGGACGGACCGACAGCGGCGGAGGAGTAGAAGGCTCGAGTCAGCCAAGAAATTCTCCACAGAAAAGTCTCTGGAGAGAGCGCATGCAGCGTCCAGGAGTGGAGGAATCACAGTGCATTATCATGATATTATGGAGGCTACACCGGAGCAAAGTAGTGGGCAGACTTAGTGAAGATCCATACACACTGTCTGAGCAACACAGAGTCGTAAACATATACACTGGCTCTTATTTTCTGCACATTGCCCTCAGGATATAGCCTCGGCAGCCTTGTATTAACAACACTGACATTGTCACCCCAAAATGTCCTACACTGAAGTTCGTCTGGTCTTACTTTATTCATGCTTACTCTGTCTCTTTCTATCTCTCTCCCCCTTTTTTCTTTTTTCTCTCTTTCTATATCTCTTTCTTTCTTTCTCAGTATGTTTGAACAGCAATAATAGACTCTTCCTCATTCTCCTGATAATCATAAATCTCTATTAAACCCCCAACTTCTGGATAGATGGGGAGTGTCAGCGCACATCTGGCACTGTGTGTGTGTGTGTGAGCATATTTGTGTGGGTGAGTGCACGCACGTGTGCGAGTGTGTGAAAGCTAAACATAAGCATGTCGGAGGAAAAAGAGGGGGAAATGAAAATGAGAGAAATACAAGTTGCCAATCGAACAAAATACAAAGGGATGACAGAAAATCAAACATCTCTTCTACACACACCATCCGTCCACTCTTTCAGTCTGGTGTGTGTGTGTGAGTGTGTCTGTGTTTTCATGAGCCCTTTATCTTGTTTCGCAGTGCTCGTTCCAAAGCAGCACGGGAGCAGCCAGTGATCGCAGCAGCACTGTTGTGCCCTTAAGCACAGCCACTTAACCCAGGCTAACTCACTCACTCAATACACTCAATACCCAGTCGGGCAAAAATGGAAAGCCTGCAATGGCATGCTGCTTAGCATAAAAGCTATAAAAAGGCACAGAGCCTCACTAATGCTGTGTCCACAGTCCATGTACTTGTCATATCTGCTCGAGCTGAGGGTGGAAAACTGTGAGTGTTTATTTGTGTATGTGCGTGTGTTTGTGAGAGCGAGAGATTCTTTAGTGGCTAGCTTGGGGCAGTGCCACTCACTGGATGGCACCATCAGCTCTGAGGCAGATAGTGACTTAGCTCGAACTGCTTCCCTCTGCTTGGTGCTCTCTTTCTGACACACACACACACACACACACAGAAATAAAAGGTCAATTTCTTGCCACACCACTGGTCTGCCCAAGAAACCTGAATTGATTGATTTGACTGGATTCTACCACAGGCTGTGAGAGAGAATGAGAGAGAGAGGAAAGAGAGGGAGGAAAGAGATGGGCAGACTGACAGCACAGATAGATAGACACAGAGAGAGAGAGAGAAGATAGAGAGAGGAACGATGAGAGAATCAGAATGGAAAAAAAAAAAAAAGTAAATTCCAAAACAGCAACACCTGAAAATATGAATTACGTGCCCTTAATTCTATCAGTACCAGTCAATGTCTCTCACACACACAAACACACCTTGGTGTGAACCTGGCATGGTAGAAGTGTGTGAGTTGAGGTGCGATCGGATTACTCTATTCTAGTCGTAGTGTCGGAGGGGGAGATTTTGTGTGAACAGATGGTGTTTACCTAGTAGCAGGTTCGTTGGATCACCTAACCACCCCCCTCTGCCGACCCTACCATTTTAGCAACACAGACCATATAACAAACACACGGAGGATGTGGACACACAGAAAGGCAAATACGCACTTGTGGAAAAAAAAAAATAGACCTTCTTACATGCCACTCCTCTCATCTGAATGAGGGGTGATAACTCACCAGGCTGCTGTCGGGGAAAGGATAGAGATAAACGAGGGGTGACAAAATGAGAGGGAAGGAGAGCAGCTAGAGAGGGAGCAGTGGAGATAAAGAGAATTGGGGAGGAGAGGAGAGGAAAAGAGGAGAATCGGGCCATTGGTGTTTTTTCTGTGGTCTGTAGTTATGTAGGTCACTTTTTCCTCTGAATAGGGAGAGTGGGGAATTTGTAAATCTAACATAATAAAGGCGTTTGGCCCGCAGTGATGCTTCTGAAGACATTCTGTCTTTCCCTGCTCTTTTTTTGCTGTACAGCTTGCACGTTGTACAACCTGCCAAATTCTGCTTTACCTAGTGATCTAGTGTCAAATGTGAGCGATGGAGGGAGGAGAGATGAATGGAACAATTCATGAATGACTGATTAGATTTTTTTTGCCCAGAGAGTAAAAAAAAGGGAGAAAAAAATTAGGAATATTTTAAATGGAAATTAGGAGAAAGAGACAGGGTTGCGAGCTACAGAAAAGAGAATTCCTTGGAGTCTCTGAATTTCAGAGGAAAGTGAAAATATTTGGTGTTTCATGCTTGCATTCCTTCAGATCTTCACCTCCCTCATGCAAAAGGCGAAAGGGAGATCTGAGCTATAGCGCCACAACTCCCTATCTCATTAATAATTCACCTGTAGCTGTGACCACCTCAAGATAGAAAGAAAGAAAACATCTTTCGGGGACATTTTCTTCATGACATTGCTTCTCAAGTCAGTTTTGAGAAATTGTAAAATGTGCCCATAAATGCAAGTGCGAGAAGACGCGTGCGCAGATATGCAGACAGTGCAGCGTATGAGGTCTGACACTGATCTCCAAGGAGCAGCTTATGTTGCTAAAATAAGGCAGTGTCTGGAAAGAGGTGGATTCCCCTTGAGTGGGGCACATAAGAGCACTAAAAGCTAAGTGGAGTTGAAAAAAATAGCCTCCAGAACTGGAGGGGAGAGTGAGAGGATGAAGGAAAGGAGGAGAAGCGGAGGTGAAGGGCAGGCAGAAGAAGGAAATAAAAAGACGGAAGGACAGAAGAGTAAGATGAGGAAATTATAGGGTTAAACAGGAAAAATAAAAAAACATGTACACATGTACACATGTATGTAAATATACTGTATATGCAATAAATATTCATTCTGAAATTGAAAACGTATCCGTATCACTTCTGATGGAACAATAATCGTCAACATACATCATGTACAACGATGAAATACGCAATACTCAAATAATCAAAAGATACAATCAAATCCCTGCACATCTGCTGCATCGCAAATAGCTCATGATGTGACGCACATTTGAGTACACTATACTAACAGAGCAGGACAAAACTATACAGACAAGCAGCACATTTCAAACCGCATCACAGCTGAAATCATTAGCTGCCGCTCATGAATCAATGTTTGATAATCTAACAAGTAAACATGCAAAAAAAGGAGCTCATTAAAGCTCCTCGGTTGTTTTTGAATTATCCAAAGTGTAAGTGGTGTAAAAAACACAAATTGTAGAAAGAATAAAACTAGAAACTATTTACCTCTCAGTGTTTTCACCCCTCCTTAAAATGTAATCAAATCAATGTGCTATGGCGTTTCATAACGGCCACACGTACACCTGTATAGTGTTCCCTGATTTTATTGTGTATCTGCCTATTATGGGCTCATTTGCAATTATACTGTGTTTGAATCGATAAAAAACACTGCACATTGAATATCTGGGTCTCAGAGTATTGATTAGGTGCCACATTATTACCAGTGATTGGCATTTTTGTTGGCTTATTTCTGACAGGGTAGTTGATTTATGATAAATGTTAATGTTAATGTAGTGTTTACATATTCACACTGGGTGTTTTGGATAAGTTGTGAAGCACAACTCAGAGTAGAAGCGGATAAACACAGGGAACAAGGGTGTTACACCGGTAACATGACTAGCAGCTTTTTACTCTCTGCTCCACCATAAAACAGTGTGCCTCCTCCCCTGTTTCTATCCTTCTGTTACTGCATGACTCTCTCCCTCTCTTTGTTTTGCCTTGTGCCTCTTTGTCCCTCACCCACTCTCTCTCTGTCTCTCCATCTGTGTCTGCGTGTAGGTACATTCCTTGTCCATTAGCTGCTTTTGTTGCTGTACCAGGGGACACCGGGAGGAAGAACAGGAGAAATGAGCAAGGGACAGAGGGATGACAGAAAATAGGAGATGTGGCTGGAAGCAGCACCTTGTCCACGTACCTGCACTCCATGCGCGCGCAAATTACAGGGTTTAGGGGGATTGTATGGAAAACAGGAGCCAAACACAAAGCAGAGCCAGAAAATATAACAAACTAGCAGATTGGCAACATCAGAGCACCATCTTTAAGTGGGATTGGTTTGTGCATTTTTTTTATGCATGTGTTTGTATCTAATTTTTTTAAAGACACTGTTGTAAATTGAGGCTGGAAAAACAGAAATTTCAAACGAGATGCTTTTTAAGATGGCCTTGAAGAAACCCACCTTTGATATGTTTCACCCGGCCACCACTCTGTCTTGTTTAGACGTTGTTGTTATTCACATCTTACTTGCGTGCATTGTTTGTTTCTTTTCAAAAGCTAAGTTTACTTGGCCCTGGAACGGTCTGCGGAATTTTGCAAGTGGTGCTTTAAATTTGTGCAGCCTTGATCGGGTCACGCAGCTAACTGCTGAGAGCGAAAAATGTTCAGACAGCCCAAGCTGGGTTTTAAAATATTCTTGAGGAGCGGCTTCTATCAGGAGGCTCTGGTGTCTGCCTTCAGCTCTGCTGCTGAGGTCCTCCCCTTCTGGCCACCTATTCTAATTGAGACCGCAACAAAATGAAACGACAAGTCCCCTTTCTGATACCGATGCAGCTTGGGTAATATCCTTGCCGTATCCCTCGTGTGCTGTTTCAATCTCACCCCGGTCGGTGAGAGTATGATAGAACGGGATATGAGCGCGTGAGCGCCAGGGGAAAGGGTAGAGAAAAAAAAAAAGTGTGGCTGTAAACAACCTCAACCTGTTCTCCAAGTGCTCCCCATCTTTGTCTGCACTGGGAGCGGCGAGAGACCGAGAGATAGGGATGAGACGAGCTGGAGTGTGTTTGAGGAGAGGCGCTCTCTCTCCTCCATACTGTCTCCCTTAGTCTGGCTTTTTCCTTTTTCTCTCTGCAATCCCTCCTTCCCTACGAACCAGTGTGTGTTTGAGTGGGTGAAACACTGCCACAGTCCTATAGCCTCCCGTGAGACGCTACTTCAAACAGACTAGAGAAGTACTGCCAAGGGTTCACTCGCTGGATGTGTGTGTTTGTATATTTCAGCTGTTAGCACTGGGTCTATAAGCAGAGATGCTCTCTAAGCCTCTTTGTCTTCTCGCTCTCTCGCAGCAACTGTTTTAAATGTATTTCTTAATTCATTACATTACATATGCACAGACCCCAGTTATCAGAGTGCGTCAGTTACTTGATTACGTTCTCTGTCTTTCCTAAACACACATGAAACCCACACATGCAGACATTACAGACATAATTAAACAAATCCATGGTGTCTGTTGAGCGTGACGGCCTCCCTGCTGTGAGGGACATTAAAACCAGGATTAGTCCAAAACAATTACAGAATGCTACAACCTCCTCCCTACTCCCCAGATGTTGAAGCAAGTGCGTGAGTGAAATCACCTCTGTCAAGTCATGTGTGCTTTAAACTGGGAACACGGGTCCCTTTGCTCATATTGCTCTTACGAGTTATGTTTTATTTAATACTTTGTTGGTGAGCAAAGGCAGCAGGGACCTTGGAGCAGTATGCGGCACTAAATAAAAAACATTCTGAAAAGTGCACTGGCAATGACTCAAGTCTCATTATATTTGAACATGTGCCATTATCTCGAGCGGCGACGTGTTGCGTTAACAACGTTAAGAACTCTGACAAAAAGAGCAAAGACAGCTTTGCTGACACAAATATACAAACACACACGTTGGAGGAATGCTTTGCTCTCGTTACTGGATGTGAAAATTCAATACTCTGTGCCTCACCTGAAACATACACAATCATTAGTCCCAAATCTCGCCTCTCACTCCGTCACTGTCACCTCTTATCCTGCTTTCCTCCCCTGCTCTCCACCCATGTCTTTCTTTCCCTCAGACCAGATATATTTAAATATTCACTCTTCATTCATTGCATTGGTCTCCAGCATGTCAAAGAGTGGGGAAAAATAATCTTATGTCGTCTCTATTAATCATGATATTGTTTTGCCCCAAGACACAGGGATGACTTGCTTGTGCAATATGAAACTACTTGAGCTCTTAAATCATCTGGAGCTGGTTTGTTTGCCATTCCTAGACTAAGGATAGAGATTAGTGGAATGTGGTTACGATGCTCTGGTAAAACAAATTACAAGAGGATCTGTGGTTCAAACTTCCACGTGTACATAGATGTATTATATTTTCTTTCCTATTATTTGACTGAATTTGAAATGGACTCTTTTGTCAACTGTTCTTGTGCAAATATCTCTTTTTAATTCGCCGGTTTAACTTCTTTACAAATCATTTCTTGCATATAAAATCCTTTAAGACTCAGTGTGTGACTTATGCTGTATAAATAAGTTTGATTTCTTCTTCTTAACTCTTTCCTCCGTCCCTCCGGCAACTCCACTCTGCCTCTCCATCTTTGCCTCAGCAGAAGAAGTGGGAAGTCTACCTGCTGGATAATCCGGCATTACATCCTTAATCCCCTGGATGTGTTAACACACGCACACACATGCACACATGCATACACGCACGCACGCACGCACACAGAGACACACACACACACAGTAAACAATAGAGACAGCTGTTGGAGGGATTGCACACACAGCTGCATGGACAGCACATTTCCCTGTAAGCAGTAAATATATATTGTCAAGTGACAGGTTTTATGACATTTTCTTGCACTTTTGATTTTGACTGAGGATATAATGTGATACACAGAGTGGACAAGCCAAGGCACTGTCTCTAAAGCGGGACGGACACTGGCCTAAGAATATCTGGTGGGAGAAAAGAAAAGGCAAAAACAGAGGCATGTGTGCACATGTGAGTGTTCTGTAGTGGGTGAAGGGCAAACGGTGAGAAAGAATAAGACGGACAGAAAAGAAAAACAGCCACAGACAGAATCAGACAGAGAGGGAGAGAAGACAGAGTGAGTATAGAGATCTCTGAGCAGTGGTTCTCATTAAGAAGTGGCTCCGGGGTCCAGTCACTTGGCATTGATTTGTTTAAAACCCAAAGCTCAGCCATCGACAAGAGCGGTGTCCTCAAGTCCTGGTCAAAGCCAACTGCCCACAGTGTACACAGGCCAGTCCAACAACCAATCACAAGCCAAATCACTGAGACTTTTCCCCCCAAACACAACAAGCATTAATGGTTGCTGTCAGTGAGCCACTTCAATGACATTTTACTTTATATATCACCTCAAAAATGAAAATGATGATATCCACACCATTAAAAGTCAAACCAACACAACAAAATCATTCTAAATTATTCTCCTATAAACCCAGACAAAATGAGAAGCTTTGAGTGTGTGTCTCATTCCACTGACTCTAGAGCTATTCTGGTGCATAAGTGTGTGTGAGTGTGAATGCTCCTAGTTGAATAGCCAATGAATAGAGGCCATAGTCAATCAATAGCAATCTACGGCCAGCCTTTGCAATGCTAATGGAACTGTGCAAGACTTGGCATTTGGCCAGTGCCATCACTGCAGAATCAGTCTGAAAGCCTGGGCGCGTGCAAACACACACACACACAAACTGAAGAGGTGAGAGCCACAATGTGTGTCAATATGAGAGGACACATAGAGAGGGAGACACACACACACACACACACACACACACACACACACACACAGAGAGACAGATGAATGTGCTGTGTAATTTTGTTCAAGTGATCAAGAATGATCGATGGAATAATTTCACTGCCCTCTCTACCCTGCTGCATGGCCCATCGCCCCCCAGTGCTGGTCATTAGTAGCATACACACACACACACACACACACACTCCATGTACAGTACAAGCACAAGCGCACATGCACAGACCAAGTTTCACTTTGTCATCATCCCTCAGGCAAGGTCACAGTCTCCAAAGTTTGGGCAACTTACTGGTGAGCCTGTGTGTGTGTGTGTGTGTGTGTGTGTGTGTGGTGTGGTGTGGTGTTTAAATGTTATATTGTAATGATTATTCAAGTATCACAAGAACAGTTCAGAATCTACAGAGTGAACGTGAATAAAGTGTGGAATATACTGAGCACATATTACCCCTGAGTTATTCTGTAAATAGGCCTTTGCTGTGACTGATGGCCAAAATAGGAAGTTAAGAAAAAGCTGTGATGTTCCTCCCTTTAATCATCTCCGTACAGAAGCACATTACACTGAGTTAATTGAGGAGAAAGTGGGAAAAACATTTCAGTTGAATGTGTCATCTACCCCCACAAAACTGATGGACAGCTAATGCATCTTTTTCAGAAGAGTACATTTCAGTGTGTTCATCAAAGTAATTTGAAAGTAATAAAACTAACGCTGGAATGCATTACTGTTTGAATGAAGATGGGCTTGGAGTCCTTGCTGTGATTTAAAGGACATATGTCATCAATAAATCTTTGTTTAAAAACAATAGTGAAAGCACTGCACTAAGGGAATGAATACACTGCTGTAAGGCTGTGACTTACATGAAATATCCTTGTTTGATTTCAATGTGTTATGGTTATTTAACTACATACCAACCTATGAAACTAGCAAAAATATATAAAAATAAAGTTTTCATAAAATAGAAGTCTCAATACTCAACTCGTGGCATTTATTTTTTACTTTTATCTATACTATATCAATTATTTATGCTAATTCTGGTAGTACTTTAATGCTTCAAACTAACTACTGTATTACAGCTATTCATCAAATTAAGCCCCTCATTACTTTAGGGCTATTTCCTCCATTTACAATTTCCTATGAGCCAACATTACAACATCCATTGATTACTTTAAGTCATTTTAGGTGTTTATCTGTTTTACATTTATCACTTTTAGCAAACTGTTTTGTGCGCCCAAGTTTTTCACAGTTTTAATTTCAACTGTGTATAACCTGTGTAGGCATATTGCTATTGCCGACCAGTTTCAAAGCAGTTGCACACATACTGTAAACGTACACTAGCATTCAGCTGACTGGATTCGCAGAGTTTTGGAATAGTACTGGCATCATTTTTAAATTCTATGCATGTACCCTCACAACTGCAGTAATACCCTGTAGAGGTAAAGTGCCTTTACTTGTGTTAAGACCAACCACGGCAAATACAAAGAGAGGATTGCATTGCAATGAGGACAGCTCCTGCACATACAAGTGTAGCCTCATTTTCACCATTTCTTATCAGAAAACACCTTCCTTTCTGTGCTTGTGAAACAATTCTATGTTTGAATTATTTTTACTTCGCAGTCAACAAAGCGAACTATATGACTGTCTTCAAGAGAAGCGCAGGAGACAGTCCGGATGCAACTAGTGTTTGAGACGTTGTCCTCACCCCATCTCTAAAAAACAGTTTCACATCTGTTGCAATGTGACAGACAGCGACACAGCCAGTAGCTGCCCGGGTGGCATGAGTCACAGTCTGGGCTGGAGGAAAGGTAATGTCCCCTCCTTTTTTATGTTAATAACACAGACCTGAGGAAAATGTTGAGGGAGGATGAAAGAAAAGAAACAGGAGAGAGGGCAAAAAAAGCGTGAAGAGTTCAGGAAGCTGGAGTTCATGTTTTGGGGGAAAGGATATTAAAGATTAAGGTGGTGCTGAGAAGGAAACATGGACGAGAGTGCGTAACAGCACACGGATAGCAGAGAAATGGGGGACATTAGATATGATGAGGAATGGAAAGGAGCATGGTTAGTCAGGTTTTGCGTTTACAAACAACAGTGTGATGAGTCAATGAGTCACTGCTGTCGCTGCTTCCCCAGAAGGTATAATGAGGCTGTGGAGATGAACGATGGCACCTCCAAGACAAAAACTCCTCTCAGGCAGAAATGCTGGGATCAATTTGTCACTTCAGCATGACTGTAATTGCGACACTTTCATCTGTCACGTAGTTAACTCTGGCACGGATCGATCACTTAGAGCGTTAGCGTTGCATAGATAACAAATGGCATAACACTGCCGACCCAGTTGCACTGATTGAGGATATGATGGTTTCTTGCTCGGAGGAAAATTAAAGGGTGACTGAAAGTAATGAATAAGAATGTAAAAAATATATTTCTCTTTTATATCAATAAGTCACATAAAGTAAGTGATTTTTTTTTTTAATCAAGTGTATCGTCTGCTTCTGTTTTCCTGTTTTCCTTTTTTTTGAGTAAAAGTATAAATGTATGGAGATAAGAGAACGATGATCAGACAGCGTCAGGTGTATATGGATGGATGGTTAGATATATGAGAGAAGTGGGATGTGCTGGGGCATAGGTGACACACATGGTAGCGCCACATGCAGATGGTACACATGGATGAGCAGCCAGGGTAGTGAAGCGGAAAACCAGCCAGCTCCCACACACACACACACACACACATACACACACACAGAAGTCTGTGCAGCTATTTTCCTAAGGACACTGCATTTACTTCCATTCATTTGGACAGCCTAAACAAAGCATTAGTCAGGACCAGTTAACCCTGACCTTAGACGACAAACAATTAAAATAATTTTGGACCATAATTTTGGTCTACATGAGGACTTCTGGCCCTGACAAATTCAGTGTTTATGCTAGAAAAGGTCCTAAAGAAGAAACAAATACAAAAAAAAAAGAAACACACACACACACACACGCTAAAAAGCATGCCGCGATTGCCAGTTAGCTTGCCAACCCTTTACTCACCCAAATGACCACTGTGAAAATTAAAACCTCCAAACGTCCATACAAAAACCAGCCATGAGCTCTATAGCAAATACACACACACACACACTCACTCTAAAAAAAAATCAATAAATGCATTAAATATTTACAAAAAATGAGCAAGAAAACCCTTTAGAATCATTTTAAATTCGGTTCAAAAAAAGGAAACATATTCCTAAGTTTTAAAAACAGACATCAGTGATGTCTTTTCCATTTCCTTTTTTTTTTTTCCAAACCGAAATGAAACAAAAAAAACAACTCCAAAAACTGAGATTGAAATCCGGCTGACTGCTTTTCCATCAAAGGCCCACCACACACACACACACACACACACACACCGAACACAGCAGATGAGAGCCGGGACAGATTGAACAACACAAGAACACAACCCTCGTTTTAATGGTTTCAAATATGCACACACAGCTGTATGTATCACACACCAACATGCAGGCGCTGACGGCCACACACAATAAAGCAATGCACGTCGGGGAGGACACAGGGGGCTGAAAGCAATCTTCCAGCTGACCTTGACTAGAGAGGACAAATCTTGTGATGGAGGAAGAAAAAAAACAAAGCGAGGAAAAGGAGTGAAATACATAATCTATCTCCACTGGTGGAGGGAAACAAATGCTTTCACTGTGATTGAGGACACATTGCCTTCACACGTCGACACAAACGCCGTTTGGCTTAAAGAAAACTGGATGGAAAGCCGAGAGCGAGGGAAAACTCATTTTCCTAAAGGAGGACAGGAACTGAGAGACTGGAATGGACAAAGTGCAAAAAAGAAGATGACAGAGAAGCAGGGAGAGAAGCTGTGGGTGAGGAGAACAGAGGAGTCAGTAAAGACGCCAGAACAGGTGGAAACAGAGGGAGTAGAGAGCAAAGCAGACAGAGACAGATGGACAGAGTAAAGAGAGGGATGAAGGAGAGACAGATGACTCCGAGTGACCGGCCTTTGTCGATGTCTGTCGCTGCTCACTTTCGAGTCATCTTCAGTGAGGCAAAATCTTAATGACTCACAGCCCAATACTCCGCATAATCAAGCTGTGCGTGTGTGTGTGTGTGTGTGTGTGTGTGTGTGTGTGAGTGTGTATGTGTGTGTGCATGTACAAGCCACCAGTCTTGTAACAGAGAACTTTATTACCATCTGTTCCCACACATGCTTATTTGTTTATGTGTGACATGCATGTCTTCTTCAATCGCTTCGCTATTTTCCCTCTCTCCTGCTCTGTGCCTCTTCCAATCACCTCTCCGTTTGTGTCCCCCTCCTCCCCTCCGCCTCGCTCCACCTCATAGAGAGGTTAAGGTCCAATAAATAGTATCTGACCAAAAACATCACGGCCATTATCTCAGTGACTCTCCAACTCTCCTTGCTTGTCTTGAAGAAATGGAATCGTGCTCAAGCCGTTTTAATCAAAGCATGCAAGTGTGTGAGTGAGTGAGTGAGTGTGTGTGTGTGTGTGTGTGTGTGCCTCAGTACCTGCAGAGGCCATTAGATGGAGCTGGTGCCTGACTGAGGAAGAGAGAGAGAGAGAGATAGAGAGGCAGGATGGATACCGAAATGAAATGGAGGGGAAGACTCACTCGCTTCTACCTGCAAGTCCAATTTCTCTGTGTGTTGTAGGCTGGACTGCTTGTGTCAGGAGCATCAATTATTTATTTTACTGTGAGTATCATTTGGCTGTAGCAGTGAGTTTTTGGTTGTTAAAAAAGGCATAACCTTGAGCGTGCATGGAACGTAAAAAAAAAAAACGATTCAGGCTATACATTTTAATTAGTTGCATTCTGTGCTGTAAAAACCCAAGTGTAGCTAATGACATTAAAAACGCCGCAGTCCCAAAGTCGATCCAAAAACTAGAACAAATTGTGAAAAAAATTAATAAAAAAGAAAATTACACCTGTCTAGCTTCCTGTGCTACGGCATATTAAAAAAAGGTTGCTGCCAAATTGAGCAGACACACAGAAAACTTCAAACAATAACAAACACAGACCTTGTGGTTTAGAGTTGAAAGTAAATCGTCTTTTGTGAATGTGCTTCAATTTATTTCCGACTCCCACAGAAATTATTTCTCACAAGATTCAGATGCTTCAAATAAATAAATAAATAAATAAATAAATAAAAAACGTGCACACACGTGCACCTGTGCGACCACAGATCTGTTGGCATTTTTAAAGGGACGGTAGCCTGGAGGAAAGGCAGGTGTCCACAGATGGAGCTCTCTCTGTCACTCTCTCTCTTCCTCTGCCACAGATGGACCCAATCACACCTATTTCTCTCTCACATGCCCTATAGCTACATAATCAGCATGAGTGTGTAAGCGTTTGACTTGTTTATTCTCACATAAAACTGAATGAGTCTCGAAATATGCGTACGCCTGGAGTGGATTTAACTTACAGCAAATGTGGTGTTTACTCTTTGTAGCGGTGGCTTCTATATGTGGACACACTAGACTCTCTATCAGTCCTTTAAAGCTAAAGCGAGTTACAGTGAGTGTGTGTGATGTGTGTGTGTGTTCAGTAAGACGAGCACAGTGGCTAAAACTCACCGCAGTGTAGGCTCGGGATAACATTTTATTTCCTTTCGTATTTGCATGTTTGGTGACAGCTGAACACGTGTGAGGTGGCCTGCAGAGGGTCTGTCTGTCTCAGACGGCAGGGGGTCTCTTGAGCCAATCAAGGCCACCCGCACTGTAAATCAGGAAGTGAACCACCGATCTGTCATCTGTCTTCATAAACCCACCAGTCAGGACCCTCCTAATTAGTCACTATGGAAACCATGGCTAATTCCCTGGTCTGCCATGCCAATCACGTCCTGTCTGTGGTGGCAATCAGAAAGGCACATCTATCCACCGCTGGGCTGGATCAGTGTAACAGATGTGTGTGTGTGTGTCTTTGTGGAAGTCGCTGTGTGTCTGTGTGTGTGTGTGTGTGTGTATATGTGGGCGTTTTTATGTGTGAGCTTGTGTTCCCTTAGACAATGTTGCCTTTATCTTTGAGAAAAAAAAACTAAACAAAAACTACAACAACCCATATTCTGCCTGTCTATCTTGTGAATTTATAGTGTTGGTTCAGATAGAAGGCAGATGTGTCGGAACTGTTGAAAGGGGGTGTGTGTGCCATGTTGTGATTGTCTGTTTGATTAGCTTGATGAGTGCTAGCAATCTGCACACACCCACAAAGCAATCAAACAACTATCATATGGCTCACACACAAACACAAATACACACATGCACTCAGACTTTCGCTACACTTAACCTTTTCCCCCCTGAGGTCAAAATGCTCTGCAAACCAATACAGCGACACAAAATAAATCAGTGTGATTTTGAAATCAATTCATTTGCTTTTAATTTAGAGAGGAAAATACCTAGAAATAACCTTGCAAATACTGAGGAACCCACACATGAATATATTATGGATTGATGTGGAATGGGGCAACCCATGTCCCATCCATTACTAGCCATCAGCTCCCTGTCAATCACTGTAATTACCATCAATTGGAACGCGCTCACCAGAGAGCTAGGGGCTGACTCACAAGGGCGCGTTCACATGCTCACTGACTTCAAATCAGTGACCGAAGGGAAGGGAAAAAAACACATGGGGACACGTGCAGATTTGAAAAGCACATACTGGCATTCTAGGATGCCAATCATAACTTCAAGCACACATCAAAGCCAAGTTCTATTCAGATGTATTCTGTTTGATCACCGCCTCCACCGTGCGCGAGCACGCACACGCACGCGCGCGCACACACACGCACGTACACACACACGTATACACATGGTTTCCATGACTTCAGAAGACGTTATATAGACTTACATTCATTTCCTGGAGACTTTCGCTAACCTTAACTATAACTACTATTAACCCGAACCTGAACCCGGACCTGAGCCTGACCTCATCCTAAACAAATTGACATTACGGACACACACACACGTACACACACACACACACACACACACACACACACACAAAACACTGTATGGTTCTATAACCTACAATACACCAAGGGATTAAAACCCAAGATGTGCATAAAAAATCAGAGGCTGTGTGCTACTTGGATTGTTGTTTGAATGCCGTGTTTGTGCATCTATCTGCAGCAGAAGAGCAGATATTGGCTGCAGCCAAGTTACAGTATAAGACTCTATTCCCCCCCCCACACTGCAGTGACAAAGAACTATATGTGAGGGTCTTACCTGTCTCATGAGAGAGGGTCTTGGTTCTTCCAGTGTTGCCTGAGTGATGCATTGCTCCGTACTTGTCTCTCTCTCTGATTAACCCTCTACACTTATCTCCTCTCCTCCACAATCCACTCCTCTCCGCTCCCTGAAGAGTCCTCTTTTCTTGATTCTCAATCTTTTACACCCTGTTTTCTTCCTGTTGTCAAAGTCCTCACTGTCTGTCGTCTCTTCCTTGCTCTTGTCCTTCTTTACTCTTGTTTCCCTTTCTCCACCGCTCTCTGCCTGTTTGCACTGAGCTCTGTGAAGCACAATCCACTAGCTGAGTGCCGGAGCACCGCGCAGAGCGAGGCGAGAGAGAGACAGAGCCCAAGTCCGAAAGACACACACATATATACACACTTCAGCAGTGTGGTCTGACACACTTGCGCACGTGTGGTTGTTGTAAGGAAAGGAAGGAGCCCACCAAACCAAAAAAAAAAACAGAGGAAAAAAAATAGATGAGCACAATGCCCAATACAGCTTTTTTCCTCTTTTCCAGAAGACTGCAGATCTTTCTATCTCCCTCCTGTTTCTAATCCTCAGTCGTCTTTTTTGCTCAGTCCATCACAGATCAAGGCCAACTCAGACATTGGGGAACGGGTGAATGAGGAGACATTGAGAGAGAAAAAGAGAGTGCCATTCAGCCTGTGGCAGGCAGAGAAGAAGAGAAGTAGAGATGTGGCTGCAGCTCCATCCTCCATCTGCCCACAGCTGAGACTGAGAGCAGACTCACACATACACACGCGCGCTCTCTCTCTCCTCCTCCCCTCTCTCTCCTCCTCTTGCTCTCCCAGCAGCGCTGTACCACCAAGAAGGAGGGGGAGGAAGGATGACGGCGGGAGCTAACGAATAAGCTAAGGGGAGAGAGAAAAGGGTTATGGGTGAAACAGTAAAAGAAGGACAGCGTGGTGGTAAAAAGAGGAGAAGGAGGTGGCAACAATGGGTGGGAGCATGCAATGAAGCCCATGAGCACTAGAGAGAGAAAGAGTGACAGGATTGTGGAAATGTGACTAAAGCATGCACATCAAAAGGCAAAGGGGAAAGGGAGAAAGGAGAAAAATAGGGAGAGGAGACACAAGGGGATGAGTGGAGAGGCGAGGAGAGGAGAGGGGGAGGCAAGGTGTAATGAAAGGGAAGAGGGTTGAGGGGGAAAAGGAGAGAAGGCAAGGTGGTGAAGCAGCAGTGTGGATTGAGGATGGAGGGAGGAAGGGCAGAGGACACTGCGGCGATGAAGCCAGTAATATGTCAGATGCCACATGGGTGTGCTTATGTACACATAATGTCTCTAAATAAGAAATGAACAATGTCAAATACTGCAGGAAGATGGCAGCCACAGAAAGAGCACATACCACAGGATGCTCACCCTGCCACCAAACATCAACCAAATTTCATTTCTGTTTTTCTTTTTTCAAAGGAGAAACTATTTTTAGTGTGATAAAATGCCAAAAACACAGGACAGGGACTGAACGGTAACAATAGACTACCTAAATGTAGCAGCTACCAAGACACGACATGTCTCCTTCTCCGTCCCCTGACAGGCTTCTCCACCGGCACAGGTGGCAGATTACCAGGTGAGTGAAGGTCCTCACTGTGCCCAGCAGAGGGCAGACATTTTGTCACACATCAGACAAAACAGACAGAGGTCATTTGTAGCTCAGCATCATACTATAACATAAGATTAACACAGTCCCTGCATTACTGACAACACACAGGTCCCACATCAGACATTCATTAAATGTGTTCATCATTAATTGAAATCTAGAGATAATTCAAC
Organism: Solea senegalensis; assembly: GCF_019176455.1. Lineage (NCBI taxonomy): Eukaryota > Metazoa > Chordata > Actinopteri > Pleuronectiformes > Soleidae > Solea > Solea senegalensis. The sequence goes on from NC_058032.1 coordinate 16,967,748, forward strand.
ATAACTGAGATCATCATTAAGAATGATATTTAAGTTAGTTTGAGGTAGAATTGTCTGCTAAATGACATGTAATGTAATGTAATGTAATACTGGTGAAGTTTTCGTCTCTTCTTTAACATTATGTTAAATGATTCATTCATTCTTTGAAAATATGAAAACACACAGGTTGGTGCAGCTTGTGGGGACTCTGCATTAACTTCCATTCATTTGGAAAGCCTTAAGTGTTTGCCCTTAAAATAACCATAACCAGTTCATGCCTCACCCTAACCTTAACCTTAGCACAGTCTACATCTTAGCCCTCAACCTAACCAGAATCCTCAGAAGGGCAAGATGCTGGTCTCCATAAGGACTACTGGACCTGACAAGTTCAGAGTTTATTCCAGAAAAGAGGTCACAAAAACATGCACACACGGAGCTGTTTATATACTGTATATAAAAAGGTATACACTAGCTGCCATAAAGCTGTTGTGTGCAGTGTGTGCTGTAGTGAGGAGGGAGGAGGAGATGGGCGGTAAAGGCCAACCCCTGAGTCACCACTCCAGGGGAACGCTGTCAGCCTCATTTTCTACTTCTTCATGTGACATTCACAGACACTATCTATCATTTTCAACAAGTCACAGATGCGCACAATGAGCCAAGCAGGGCATATTACACTGGCTATATGTCCGTGCAAGTATATGCACATGCTCACACATAGCGTGCGGGGACGGATGTACACGGGCAGGTATAAACTCCCTTGGTGCACACGCAGGTGTTGAGACTCGATTTACAGCGGGAGGGAGGGCGTTGTGGCGTGGGGGGTTGGGTTTGTGGTTATGACTTCATCATATTGAAGTTGAGAGTGCAGCCCAGGTAGAATTGGCGTGTGCACAGACGCAGAGTCACTGGATTTCTGGATGAGGTTCACGTCGATTTGTCATGATAAAAAAACCCATCTCAGACAGAAACAAATTGCTTTCTTGACAACACCTTGTAATACTCCATCATGCACACGTACGCACACACGCACACTCGTGTGAGCCCGTGCACATGGAGCCGACACATGTACATGCACACGCATGTGAAGGCAAAGTGTTACATTTTCTCATGCAGGTTATTTATCAATGCCAGTCAGCATCATTATACAAGGCACATCTATATAACCATATATATTGGCTGCATATATGGGCTACACAGACGCTTCCACTGTGTGATTCACAAGAGAATCCACTCAACCTTTGGTACTTCTGTATGGAAGACATGACTTGATACACAAAGGATGTAAAAAGAAGAAGACTGCCTTTAAAGAGAGCAGAGCACAGGGAAAGGTCATGTGAGCTAATGTGAGCAAGGATCATGTAATGCTGTGAGATGAAGTAATACCTCTGCATACTAAACCTATTATGCAGATCCCATTTTGTTCTTGATCTCACTCTTAGCTTAATATTGGGTTTCTAAAATTCAAACCAGGCAGTTTGAATAGCAAGTTGTCTATTTATGCACTCAAAGCATGCTATTTTCTATTTTTTCCACTTCTCGTGTCTCTGGCGCACAGATCCTTTCTTCCCTCAGTGACACATTTTGTTCTTTTTCTCTTACCTTTGCCTGCTCCTATCCACCTACCATTTCTTGTTTCTCCTCCTTCTACCTGCCTCCGGTTCAGAAACACTGAGGGATTGTGGGCAAGGTGGGAGGGTGCAGAGGAGAGAGAGAAAGGGTTAGAGAGAGAGAGAGAGGGAGAGAGAGACAGACAGAGAGAGGGAAATAGATGGAGAGAGAAGGTGTGCTATAAGGTGCCCCCATGGGTTGAACACGGTCATTTGTCTTGAGGCTGAAAGCTTAAGAAAAGACTAGTTAACCTTTACAGCTGATCCCCCTGAGACCCCGAAAAAAAAACACAGCCAAGCAAAACAGCTCCAGGAGAAGGTGGACAGCACGTGCACACGCATGACTGGCTCTTACAGTAGGCTTCAGAATCGAACAATTGACAGTGGTATAACCATTGGAGAAAAAGTGCGAGGAGGTTAGCAGCTTCCCGCCACATGCTCCTCCACAGCTCTTGCTCTTTTCCCTCAGCGACAAGCCTTGTTGTCTCCACGGTCCCTTTCCTTCCTCCTTCATCCCCCCATCCTTGTCATCCCCCAACACCCTGTCAGAGTAATTAATCACCTTGTGCTAATGAGCTATTAACTAATGACAGATTGACATGCTTCTGCCTGTGTGCGCATGCCTGAGAGTGTGTCTGCACGAGCATGTGTGAGTGTCACCAGAGCCAACTGCAGCACACTAATGTGATTAATAAGGTTAAGCTCTGATTAAGGATGGATCACAAGGAGTACATGCGCATGAGCCTCAACAGGAACCAACACGCAAACGCAAAATACAAAGGAATCCCAGATTTATTTCATTCACTTTCATCTGGCTGGAGTATAAATAAAAGTAGGGCACAGAAGAAAATAACATCAAATGCTTTATACCTTTCATCATACATTCTCATTACGCCAGAGCTCACACTACCGCTACATACTATAGACATATCTACAGGAGAAAGAGGGAGGCATCACAGTGATGCACATCAATACATTAAAACCTTAAAACCACCCCTTTAAGACATTTTTGTTGTTTCTTTGATGTTATTTTCAATCATTTGTCAACATGTTTTTTTCCCCCCATTTTTATGACTCATTTAAAACCGTGGAGATCAGCAGAGCGTGTGCTTTACTTTCTGTAAAAAGTGTGTTCAAGGATACTCACACACACACAGATAAAGAGAGAGAGAGAGAGAGAGAGAGAGATGTTGTCCTCTCCTCGCTTCCAAGACTGCTTTCAGCACCATGGACAGCTACACAAAGCAGCCACTTTATGAAGACATTTGAAGTGTCCACTGGATAATGTTCTTGTTTTGGTGCACAACGTAAAAACTTCTTTTTTTTAAAAAGACTCACATCCTAATAGACAGTGAACCAAACAATTACAGTCCAGAAGAGAGGCACTACATCAAACTGCAACACAAATAGGAGAATATTGCTTGAGACAGGTAGTATAGAAGTCTCTACCTGGAGCCGGTTTTAATCAGATGTATTGGACTCTAAAGCCTCTGCTTTCCATTTCTAAGAGAAATGTAGTTACAGCAAGATCATTTGATACTCGAGAGAATCCTTGCACTACATAATAGGGAGGCTCACCTAGCTGCACATACGTGCACACGTGTGCATAAAACTGCAAATGTGTATGTGCACGAGCCAGCGCATGCACTGTACTGTACGTACCTCTGTGTGTCTCTGACCTAACAGTGTGTCCCTCTGGAGAAGTTTTGGCGCATACCGAGACTCATTTGCATTCTCGCAGCTCTCTCATTTTTTCTGTGGCTTTAGAAGTGAACAGCTGCTTAATGGTCATAGCTCTTCAGAGACAGGACATTGGGAAGCACAGAGGGGGTTAGCCAGGGTTTCTGCACTGCCAGACACACACACACACACACACACACGCATGCACACAAACACACACACACACACACACACACACACACACACATCAGGTAAAACCTGGTTTAGCTATGGTTGTGAAAGCAAGATGTGACCATTTAGCAGATGTTTTCCCTCCCAAAAGTGACTTTGGAGGCTTTTCACACAGTTGAATTTAACAACAATGCAAAACAAAGCTAGCCACACATGCCTTATAATGTAGCTGATGTGACAATAAGAGAGAAAAATCCTGCTCACTATGGCGAAAACGATATATCCGTGTTGTTTTAACAGGTAAATATGTGTCAAAATAAACCACGTTGAGAGGTTGCGCTGTACTCGTAAAGCTACACATTCCAAACTGCTGATTATGGGCATGTCTATCCGTATGCTACTGAAATAATTGGACTGGACCAGATGACTGGATGGATGGAGCAGTGCAGGGTGTTTGCAAAAACCTAATTTGAAAAGCAAAAGAGGGGACTGAGGATGGATTTTTTTGGTAGCAGGGGTTGAGTGCTTTCTTAAATTTTCTTTGCTCTCAAATATTCAAAAAAGCTATTTGAACCTTGCGCTACAGACTGAGCCAAACAACATCAAGTGTCCATCATGTGCACATTCTGACTGTTTGACTTGAGCGAGCAGTGTAGACACACACAAATGGGTTGCGTACCATGCAATGCCAAAAGAAAGGATCTGGTGAAATGAAAGAGAAGTCAGAGGTTATCGCCTCGCAGTGGAAAGTGTCAAGAGCCATCTTGGTTCCACATTGCTCTCCTCAGTGGGGACTCTCACGTCTTGACCTTTATGTCTTTAAAATAACTGAAATGTCCTTTTTTGACAAAAGTTCATTGTCGATATCAGGTCAGCGCTGCACACCTGTGCACACAAAGGGACTGAGACTGATTGATTGATTGACAGGTTTACTGACCCCAAAGACCACATGGTGTTAAAAAAAAATACAATTTTAAGATGTATTTGATCTAATGTCTACTGTTACTGTAAATGCGGCTCTGACATGTGTAATGTTAAGAAATTATTAAATCGCAAGAACGTGGTTTCTTTCTGACTATAAAATAAGTGCATGTGGAACACAGCTTCATTTCTGGTGAATTTGCCATGCGCTTAAACCACATAAGCTTCTCTAATTACAGGTGAGATTAGAGATGATGAAAATGTCTTTTACATATTACTTTTAATATTAAACATTACTGATGTCATTGAGGAGAAAAAAGAAAATCCCAATTGACTCTAGTGACATCCTTGAAATGAATTCTATTATCAAGTCACTAGATTAATTGGATAACAAAAATTGTTTTAAAACTGAAAACATTTGTACAAATATATTCTATATTCTGTTTTGTGGTTAATTTGAAGATGTTTCACCTCTCGTCCAAAAGGCTTCTTCAGTTCTGACTGGAAACACTCCAGGTATTTAGCCTCTGAAGGTTCGATACCTGTCTAGATAGTTAAAGTTCATCATTAAGGTCTTCCAGCCCTATAACTTTATTTTATATATATGGTAACCAAAGGATTGCATGTGTTCATGCATAGCCAATATTGCATACAACATTAAACATCACCATAAGTTCAATAACATCTGTTGTTTATAGATTTTGACATCTGAACAGAAAGTGCACATTTTTGGCAAATCTGCATGTTGAGTTTTTCAAAGGTAAAAGAAAATCAAAAGAGAATCAGAAAATTGATATACAAATTGGTTAATCTAATTATGAAAGCCCAAACACTGAGGAAATTAAGACAATCTCAACAAAACGCACGGTGTAACACCGACCATCTGCCATCTGTCAGAAAACAGTCTGGTTTCCAAATCTCAGCATCAATAGCATGGGCCACTTTTTAATTTAGAGATTCAAGTCTCCTCTCTGAGAATACCTGAACAAATGACAGCACCACAGGAATCAAAGCAAAACTCCAGAATCAAATCATCTATACTACGCACAAGGACATCCTTTCTACTGCTAGTATTATTCACCAAAACACACACACACACACACAGAACTACTCACAATAAAACAATTTCACTATATACTCACTAAATATCTAGCCATTTTTTTCAGTGATGTCACCATCAGTATATCTGGAAACAACCGGATCACCTCACTGATTATTCAGGCCAAATCTTGCCACGGCTGAGTCCACAACAAAACATGCTGTGGCAGTGATTCATGGGGAGTGGACTGAGGAAATTCCACCAACTTTTAAATGAAACTTTCAAGAGGGCCATTCTTCTTCTTCTATATAATCTAAAATGTTGGTATACTGTATGTGGGTGTTTGTTTTTTTTTAAAGCCTGTCAGGCTGCATTTCCTATGAGTGTATGAAATCCAAGTGGAAACACGGCAAGCTGGCAGTAGCTACTGAGAGGCTCAAAACAACATGCCTTTAAACCCTGGCTGAAGTCAACCTGTTGTATGTGACACAATATATTCATTTACAGATGTAATTGTTATGGCAGAGTGTAAAAATAACAATAAAAAGATAGCTGCAGTCAGACAGGGCCGACAGAGACGTCTGTGAATGCACATGCCATTGTTGGTGCTGTCATCATAAGGCCAGGAAAAACCAATTTAATTGCCCATACAATATTTCATGCAAGAATAATCACATCCCATCATCGGCATCGTCTGAACCGTAAAGAGGATTTCTTCACTTGCACGTGCTCATTTATCCGTCAATCACCAATCACAATGTCAGCGTACGAACGCATTGTGACAGCATCTTAGCCTCTGAAGTTAACAGCCACTAATGAAAAGATCAAAGGAAATGAAACAACACAAATACAAACATGTCGGACAAACACACGTGTGAACGGGATGGAGGAGGAAGCAAGAGGGTTTGGAGGTTTGCACGTTATAGGACAAGCGGAGAACAGGACAGCTCCAGCATAGAGACAAATGACCTCCCCAACATCACAACACGGCGGGCCTGCAGAGAACTGGGTAAATAAAAAGCCTGGTCACATAGAACAATGAAGGCAAAAAGACACAGAGGGAGCAGAGGAGAGTGAGATCAAACAGGAGGATTGATGGGCTTGTAATTTTCTCTTTTCTGCCTGCTAAAGATGATGAATCCCTCTATGGGGAGTTTAATCAACAAAGAGCATATACATACAAGTCATGCTGCAACAAACCTGCCTTGGGTAAGTAAACAGCAAAGAACAAATGACGCCAAGGCCATAGTGTGATGCACAAAAAGAACATCTAATTCTGAGCTCGAGCAAAAGTTTTCTTGTGTCCATCCATAAACAAACATTGTGCTCCGTCATGTCTACTTTACTTTTGAGGAGGAAAAAAGTGACAATTGGACATTAAAACACACCCACTCATCAGCACAGCTCCTGTTTGAATGTATGCGTGTGTGTTTTCCAGGAAACAGTGGACTGATTGCCAGCTGGAAAGTAAGTGTGTACAGTATATGTTCTGTACTTGGCATGAATGCTGCCTCTTTATCAGACTGAATGGATTACAATGCCGATGCCACACAGATCAATACACACAAGTTATGGCCAAATTAATTGCTTGTGACAACGCAAGGAAGACCACACAACTCGGCTGTGTGTGAATAGTGCATGCTCAAAACGGTTATTGTTAGTCAATAAGCAATTTCTAAGTAAGAGGCCTGCTGAATGAACAGTCCACTAATTAATATACAGAAGACAACCTTGAACGCTTTAATGGAGGAATACAATACGCATCAAAATCTAGAGATATGGAAAAAAGGAAAGAGAGAAAGTAGGAGAGGGGAAGGAAAAAGGGAAAACACGTGAGTTTGGGGGTTTCTGTCATTATGATCGATAGATAGAGAGAACAGGGGCTCCCAGAAGGAGGAGTGTAAAAGTAGGATAGCACCTCTCCCTTGACATCACTCCTCTCTGCCCATTTATCTAATCACGAATCTCCTATCCCCCTCGTTCCCTCCTCCCGCTCTCCTTTCACCTCTGACTCCCCTTCTCTTCTGCTTACCCACTCCACACTGTTGTTCGCCGCGGTTTTCCAGACAACACCAACGAGCATCCTTCCTCCCCACCTTCCTCCTCCGTGTCCACATATTCATTTGCTTAGCCATACAACCAACACACAGACAACAGACAAAATAAAAAAAAACCAGCAACTCTTCATCCCACTGGGTTTCCTCTTCACTACCCTCTGTAGCTGTAGAGGCTTTAGAAATTTGTCCTGCACTGATCCCTGATGACACACTTACACAGTACACTTTGACTTTTTCTTTTTTTTTTTTTTTATGAAAAATCTATATTTACACACAGGGATTGCTTACAGAGGCTCATGTCCTTTTTATCTCAGCTGCCTCGACCTGCTTTGCATTCATGCTGCTGCACACTTTCAATGCATTCAAACTAGTGGCCTATGAGGGATACTAATGGAAACCGTTCAGAGCACCACTTATTGTCCTGTGAATCTCCAATGCTCAACAAGCCAAACAGCACCGAGGCCACTACGGCGACAATGGAAACAGTCCCCTGCAGCTTTGCCCCAAGTTTTTGCCACCAGTGTCACTTCCATTCTTCTGTCCTTTTCGATACATATCACTTTGTCGCTCATTAACCACACCCTCCTCTTCCATTTCCCCCCCATTCCACCTCCTCTCCCCTCAGGAGAGGGAAAAACAAACAGCTGTCAGGGTCAGGCTTGCATATGAATTCCAAATGACTTTGAAGGGCACAGGGGCCAAGCAACTTTCTCTTGAGGAAAGAGCGCTTGAAAGCACATGCACGTGTGTGTGTGTGTGTGTGTATTAAAACAAGCACACAAACAGCGTTGCATACATTTGGCCCCTTTCCTGACCTACACACATACACACACTTGAACACGGAGTGCAGCTACATTTAGAATCAATACTGCACCTGACTGCAGTGTGTGTGTGGAAAGTGGGTCTATGGTTGGTTACACACGCGTCATGCATGTGTGGAAGTGTATGCGAGTGTGTGTACAAAGGGGTAAAGCTTGCTCCCTTGTGATGACACAGACACTGAAGCTGAGTTAACAGAAATGCCCTGTGCACGGGTTTGTGCTCGCTGCATCTCACACTGGCTTATTTCATGGGAATCAAGCCCTCCGCGAAACTTTTTAAAGACACAAGAAGTCAATTTCACCTTCACCGGCTCACAATCCATGGCTCAATTTGCAGCTCTTGCTGGGTCAACACGACTTGATGAATCATTTTTCATCTTATCAATCATATCCATGCGATATCTCGCCATCTCGTGTGTATTGTGAGGCCACTCTCTATCACTGTCTTGTCATTCATTCATCACAAATAAGACAGACCTTTGCATTACCGAGCAGAGCTAAGCTCAGGTTTTATCATTACATTTACATCATTCTTGACACTTTCCTGCCATTTATCCTCAAAAAGAGTTGACACCAATGTCAAACAAGATTTATCAGCAACATTTTAAAATCATAAGCTGGTCAATCACCCAGAGGAACTTAATAAACACGAGGGAGACAAAAGGAAAACACAAAACAAAAAAAAAACATGGTCTCTCAGATCTGTAGTTCACTTCATTTGTTCGGGATCAACAAGATAAAAATACACATTGTTGACTTTTTAGCACTTGATTACAAAAACTAAATGACAAAACCATGGTTACATGGTTGCATTAATTCATAATCTATTGGATGGTCCTGGTGATTATTGTTCTGAATCACAAACACAGTGTGTTATTATTATTATTTGCTTTAAACTTCAGCCACAGAGCTTGTTTTTGGTCTCATTTGTTTGTTTCTCTTATTGTTTGTGAGGACAATATGGCAATCTGGTAAGATTTAAAACCCCCCAAAAACAAGTGCACTGACACTGAGTTTATTTTATTTATTCAAAAAGAAAAACAAGATTATGAATAGCATTAGTTACAACTGCAACATATGATGTGACTGTAAGGAAACATGGCATCGTGCAATATTTATGTTGTATAATTGTTTTGTTTGACTCTCTTGATGATAATGAATGGACATACAGTGCATGTGTCACCATGGTTACCAATTGATGTCGAGTATGGTTGCTGACACGTACAGTATAGCTTCATTTGACGCTTTTCCTTTAATACAAGCAGATGAATGAAATCTAACCGTTAAACGAATAAAAGCAGCCTTTGTAATGTGTGTGTGGCCTTCACAAGCTGACAGAAGGTCAACATTGCTTTGCATAGAATTGATTCTCAAAGACTCTAAAACGATATGACAATAAGATTTCCTCTATACATGAAATTCCCTTATATTGAATTTTAGTGTAACATGTACAAACTAAAATAATGGTATTCATCTGGTCACAAATTACATTACAATTCATGCGCTATATTGACACATGTAAATGAGCTACGTTTCTCCACTAATTTATTCAGTTTTCCCCTGTAATTCATCAGCCATCTTTATATTATAAGAGCGCTTTTGATGTTATATTCTGTAATGTATGTATTTTTTATGCAGCACACACTTGTGTGTCTGTCTGGACTGAGTGATACAATCACAATGCTTGACTGGATTCAGTCTTAAGGGGAGGAAAAAAATGTTTTGAATCATTTTCAAGCCACACATGGAAATTGTACTTAACGTCTCACAGAGTGGGTTTCAACAGCGGCTGACGCAATTTAATTCAAGACTTTTAAGAGATTGAGTATATGTCAGTGTGTATGTGCCTGCTCCTGCGCACATGCACGCACGCGTGTGTGTGTGTGCATGAGTCCTTCCAAGTCTTTGAGTTTTGGCAGCAAGATCAGAGGAAATGTGCGTTGTTGTTGTGTGTGTGTGTGTGAGCGTGTGTGTGTGTGTGTGTGTGTGACAGAAAGAGCAAGAGAGAGAGTAACCATGAAAGTGAGAGTCTGCTCTGAGACGTTTGATGTAGAAGAACAGCGTCTGCTGTCTGTCAGCCAACAGCCAGCCCTCTATCACCATCCCAACACATGGCCTCTGCAAAGTGTGTGTGTGTGTGTGTGTGTGTGTAAGTGGCCTGATTAAACAGTACTCAGCTATGTGACACTGCTACAGAGCTAGTTAGACTCACAACATGCACCTCACTGTGTCATAGAGTAAATGTGCTGGCCTGACAATGCAAAAACAGGATTAGGTTCTTTTTCATCACAAGAGACAAAGGGAAGAGGTGAGTGTGGCTGTGTGTGTGTGTGTGTGTGTGCTCGTGTGTGGGCGTATTAGAAAGGGTGAGTAATCTCTCAATTTTCATACCTCTCATCCCACACCACTAATCTTTGGATGGGCCCTTAACAGAGAGTCAAGTACACTCATGGCTAATTGTTGTATGATGTATGCGTTGTGTGGTTTTGTGTATGATCAGTATGTGAACACTAGTGTGTGTGTGTGTGTGTTAAGGATGTAAGAAAATACCGGTGCACTAATATTTCATGATATTTAATGATGAGATACTGTATCATTCTTTGAAGAGCTGAATCAATATTGAAATATTCTTGACGGTGGTTTTCTGACAGCGGTTTTGTGTTGAATTTAAGTCTCCAACCGCTAGTTGGCAGTTTGGTCATTTGACTCTCTCTCCCCTATTCCTCCACTCCTCTAACTAGACAAAGACAACAGTATATTGCATATGAATATGACATTGCTGTTTTTATAATGAGAGGTTTTTCTTAAAATAGACCATTTGGAGGGTAAATTTATTGCAAAGTATCACTTTTCTCATCTGTATCGTAATGCTAGATCGTTGCCAATATACAGCCTCTGTGTGTGTGCATGTTGGTATGGAGCTGTTACACTCAAACTATTCCTATTTTATTTCGCAACTCCAACTTTGCCCAACCGCGATAAAAGAGAAAGGAAAATGCATAAGAAGAAACACAAAAGAGAGAATGACGTGAAAAAAGCAAACGCAAGATGCCACATTCTATATTTGGCCTCACAAGGGCACGAGATGCTTTCATGATGATTTTATGTTGGATGGTATGAACTGAAAAGATGCAGCCAATGTGTAAAGAACTGAAATACATGGGAACTAAGGCAATAAAAGAGTACGGAGAACAAAAGAATAAATGAGATCCGTTCAAAAAGTCACTTGCCTTTGACTCCCGCTCGTAGACATGAGTGCCTATGCAAACATAGGTACAAACAAACAATAACAGCCACTGAGGGATGAGAAAGCACCCAGACAGAAAACATACTGAGCTATTGGCAGAGTGAAAGGCTGAAGGATCAGGTGAATCTACAGAGCAAAGGCACAAAGATTTTTTTTTTTTCTTTTGCCACACGTCTTGACATTTTCACTCTGATAGGGCCAGATATAGCTTTTTAAAGCACCTCGCGGTTCACAAGAATGCACAAAAACCTGCACACTGTCAGAATGAATAGCTGAAAACCAGGGGAGAATGGGAAAAAAGCAAACAGCAGCAAAGCAGAGGAAATGTCCTGTGGCAGCAGACAAATAAGTGGAGTGATCTCAGCACTTCAGGTCGGCTGATGAGGAAATTGAGCAAGCTGTTCACCCCCCAAAAGAGTTGAGAGATGTAAAAAGTGAAAGAAGAAAAGCAAGGGGGGCTAGAAAGTGAGGGAAATCAATATTTAGACTCTAGACAATAAAGGCTTGAGACAGAAAATTAGATTACACTGAATAGATAAAGACATGCTGTGAGAGTTTCACAGTGTTTCTTTTTGAACAGTAAATGTTTCCTATTTTGGCTCTTTGTGTTATACTTGCCAATGTCATGTCGCCTCTGTCTTTGAAAGAGAGAAGGAACGGTGGCTACTGATCTTCACTCAGTCAATTCATTTGTAATACTGCCCGGTTACAATAATTATGACCACAGCCTTCAACATGTAAAAATAGTGATCTGCATGGATTGTTCTGATGTAGTCCATTGCTGAGATTAAAAAAAAGAAAAAAAAAAAAAGTTAATGACAGGAAGTGTTCAAAACTGACCAGTAGTAGTAGAGTGCCCCAGTTAGCTCGATATTCACCACTTCAGTGTCCCATTAATTTCACTGCATAATTGTTTTTAGAGCAGCCTGTTGTAGAGGCACAAGTGGATATGAATGCTCCGTGTGGGTCTACTTTTGCAGAATAGTTAACAATAGTCCTAAGCATAATTTCATCATTTTTGAATTATTGTCATTCAGTCTAACCCTGTTGACCAACAGCAACATTTAAAGTTAAGTTCTGACAGAAGTGTTAGCTATTTGGTCAGTGAAAAATAGTGTTGTTAGACACAGCAAATCTGGAGATTAAAAAACAATATTTAAATAAAATAAGGTTACCATTCAAATCACAATGTCATCTGTCCATCTCTTCTCAACTGACATTATCTTACACTCAGTTGCAGAAGAAACTCTATGATCTGCCCAAAGTTGAAATTAAATGCACTTTTTGTTTTACTGTCCATTAAATCATGTTATAAAATCGATGCAGTCTCCACTTGATTCATTTATTTATTTTTTGTCTGATGAATGTATATGACCTGCCACGGCAATAATATTATATGTTATTTATAATAATATAAATATAGTATTTGTATTTAACTAAAGTAAAATGACTGTTTTTATATTATTATAAATAATATATAACATTTCTATATACAGTATAATGTCTATAGGGTAATGCAATTAAAGAGGACATTTTTGGGGAGGAAGCAAAGTTATATGAATCTACATGGTGATGTAATTTATTCATTGGTCCTTTGACATTCATAAAATGAAGCATGCGGACTGATAATTTGAAATCCAGGTACATGAAATTGTGTTAAAAACTGAAACGAATTGTCTAATAATATTGCCACAGTAAATCTCTTTTTAGAAAAAAGTCAAATTATATTGCTTAATTTTAAGTTGTTGGATGTGTTTGTTTGTGCGTAGATGACATTTGATGAAACTGTGGGTGAAGATTTGTATTTCCACAACAAATAAAAACCAATTATTGTTCTGCTGTGTGGTCTATGTCCTGATATAAATATAAGAAATTTCATATGGAGCTTCTGCTCATCTTGTCCTTTTCAGGTATGATCATAATTGCATATTCTACACATAGCCTTAAGCCACTAAACATTACATTTAGACAGTTTAACCCCATGTACTAGCTGGAGTGGCTAACAGTTGAGTGTCTGTATTGAAATAAATTCAGTGGGTTAACGATGACTCTCGAGGACATGAGAGAGTTCAACAAGTAATAGAATATATCTCGCTGTTAATACAGCTTGTTTTTTATCACGACACTCAGTTCTGACTGTTTTCCAGTTCAAATGTGGATTAATGTGGCTGTTAACATCTATAACTGATTCATGATCTAAAAGAACCACTTCTGCTGGTGTATGTCTTTCTAGTGTCTAATGAACAGTGGTGAAAATGACTACAGAGATGATACAACGCAAAGTGACTGGGTCTTTGAAACAACTGCACCAACAGTTATACCACTTTGGAACACTGGGGGGAAGTGATCCATTGCTACTTTAACCCAGGCATGAGTTTTGAACCACTTCAGCTGTGATAATCCTCTAACATGTTACTGAAACAGATACGAAGCCACAGTTTGTTTTAATCCAAAGCAGCTCTGCTTGCTTTGCTCACAGATGCATGCTTTCTGGGGACAAGTTTTACTTGGAACTGGTTGCTATTTATGTAAGTGTGTCACACGCCTCTGTAGATAAAGACACAGTTTACACACTTTTAACAGACCGAAGGCAGTTATGGTGCATGCTTTCCTTCTTTTGTTCCTCCGATGGACTAGGTGACCAATTTGTCTCAATACAGTTCATACCAATCTACTAAATATGCATTGATTAGCCCTGCAACTGATCACAGAGATCAACTTGGGACTTATAAAGCGTACGCATTGTTATTGATTACAGTGAGTTGCTTCTGTCTGCTCTAAAATAGATAGTTATGACTTTGCAAAGGGACCACTGGGGACACAGGCTGAGGTAGTCCAGGCCCGACCATTGATTAGGTGTAAAGGTGACCGGAGTGTACTATTGATTGTTAGAGGTGGAACACGTACAGCACTGCATAAAGTGGACTAAGCTTTTAGTGCTACAATGAGGAGAGAGAGAGAGAGTGAGAAAGGTGAAGAAATACTGAGATATTTCTCACAAACCAATTTGCAAAGTCAAGACAGTAGGACACTGGAAAAGCACAACAGCTGAAAGAGTTCCAAAAAGCCACGTTTCCTGAGCTTGGCTTAGCCATGGAAGGGGTTCAGAAAGGGAGATTTGGGACCAGCCGAGGTGCCAGCCTGTCTTCATGCTTGGTCGAGATAGAGTAGGTAAAGTCAGATACTTGTGTGATGATTAGCCAACTCTGAACATTAAGTGGCAAAATAAGGACTTGTACAATCAGAGGTTAGAGACTCAAATATAGATTTATTCATCTGTTCTCTTTTTTTCCCCATTTGACTCTGCAAAACAAAGCCAAGCTATTAAAGCAGGTATTGAGTGAGGAAGAAAGAGTTTTAACAGGAATATTGACATCAAAGCTGTTGTGTTCTGGGTTTTTTTTTCTTCTGCTGAACATTGTGGTTTTAATCAGGGTCTGTTCCTTTGCTTGGTATCTGTGCAGTGAGCGATTGAGCAGTGACTGAAGAATGCATACAATTGCAGTGCCTTAAATGCAAATATGGTTGATCTCATACTGAGAACAAGGGCCTCTCTGACAAACCATGATAGGTGGGGAATTTTGGGATGAAGAACAAATTAAAAATGACTTTGTGTCACATATCACAAAGGCAAGTGCAGAATTTACACATCAAAAAAGGTGATGATGGCATCTTGTTACTCAGAGCATTTGCATCTACCTTGAAGGTTTGAAGCTTAACCCATTGCGTGAAGTAAAGGCCACTGCTGCACAAATCCTCACAGATCCTCACGGAATTCATCTCTTGTAAGATTCTGCAAGTTCACTCTTGCAAGTTCTGCAATACGACAAAACTGAGAAGCATTTGACGATGTTTTTTGCCACTAAAAATACTTTAAACAGATCAGGAAAAAAAGATGATCAACAAAGTCAGTGGCTTCATCATTCAAGTTATTACTCAGTTCCAGAGGGAAATACAAAATATCAGCTTTGTGATCTGGGTGAGGGTGACAGTGAATTGCACTTTTTGTTTGACTGTCCATTGTATAATAATCTTAGACACAGGCCCATTTGTATGACTTGTTTTCTATGTCTGATAAAAGTAGACTTAATTTTCTGTTCACAAATGAAGTCTTTGATTTATATTTGTTTCCACTTAAATACCTATGCAGGAAAGTGCTCTTTGTTTGACTGGATGTACAGTCAATTATTTAAGTTGTTTCACAGTCGTGAAATCTGTTTTAGACTAAATAATTAGATTAGTAGTTATTATATCAATGTCTTATGGAACAATGTCATTTGAATTGTTCATGTAGCCCAATTATTGGTAATCCAGGTACATTAAATTGTACAAACATGTGTCTACATAATAAAGAAAGACTAAAAAACATATTGCTTAAAATAATAATAATAATAATAATAATAATCAGTTGGGTGTATTTGTTTATTAGTATTTGAAGAGGGAAAAACAATGTGGAAAATTAAGTATTTCATTATCTGTCACTACAGTGGTGAGGAGAAGTGTCCAATTAGAGACAGTTATATGAAGCACTTAAAGTTAACATGCCTATGAGCTTCAGGCTCTTAAGTGCCAAGACAGAGCCTGCTACATTAAGTAGTCTTTAAGTCTCTTTAATTACAAGGTATCAGTGACATTGTGCAGGTGTGTGCATGTGTCTGCTACTGCATCACTGAATGGAACTGTGGCGTTCTTGCCATGAGACTGTATTTATGTGTCAGGTACCCTCTTAATCTTGCTGTTTCACACATAACCAACACTGGCCAGTGGAGACTTTCAAGAAAACACCATGCCATGTCGTACCCTGCCGTGCGGTGCCCCGCAGCACTGTGCTCCATTCAATAAGACAGCATGAAGCACAAATCAATATGGATTAAACCTCTGTATCCACTGACTACTCCTTACAACATACAGGATAAAAAACATCACATACATAATGCTGAACTGCACTTTATTCCTTGTTTGAATCAGAAATTTAAAGATATGAGCGCAGGTTTAAGCAGCTCTCAACTATTGTACATATTCTTTTTTTAATGGGACATAGTCATCAAGCTGCTCAGAGCGCTGCATGGTAGGAGGCCGGAATCAGCCTCTCTTTACACCTGCCACACTTAGTGAAAGTCAGACAGGAGCACACACACACACACACACACACACACACACAGTGACAGGCCTGGTGTAAGGCCTCACCCCCCATGGCAATGGTGGGCTTCCCACAGCGCTCTGCATGCCACCAGAGATTATCTCAGTGCTCGCAGACAGCCATAGAATGTTAATCCTTGGCCATTGCTTCTACTGTACTGTTAAATCTGGATCGTTCTCTCTCATCCATTGCTTTCCATCCTTCCTTATAATCCACAAAAAAAAGATCCCGCACATTCCCAGCTTTGTCCTCATTCTATCTGTTTTTAACTCCATCCTCTCCTCCCCCTAAAAGTTCTTGATCCCTGGTTCCTGCACAAAAGCGACAATGCCTCAGCCCCATCCCCTCTTATCCTTTCTCTCCACTCTTGGCCCAGCCCTTGCTATCATCCCCGCATTGATCTTCTCATTCCCAAGAAAACAAAGCACCAATCAGCCTGTCATAATCACTCTGCTGGAGGAGGAAGCGCTGAACACCAAGTGCAGCTGCTACATGTTGATGTAGAGCCTAACAGGGCCACATAGGGTAGCCGAGTTTTCTTTTTTTCCTTTTTTCTTTTGAATGAACATGTGCTGGATGTGTTCTATTTTTAAAATATATAAAAAAAAGGGACTATGAAGGTTTATTAACTCCACTGATGATTCCGTTCTGCTAATGATGATGCTGATTCTCATTTCTTTTTTATTTGTATACTGGAACAATAAAGTGACAGCTGCTGGAACGGCTCCTTCTAAAAATGACACAAAACAACCTCTGAATGATATCTGGTCTCCCGCAGCTTCACACCCCCATTTACTCCGATTTACTCTCATAAAAATTGTCCTCTAGTTTCTCGCCACAGCTCGGGCAGTTGTTTTTTTTACTACTTGTCCCACAGGATTTTTGTCTTCAGGACACTACGGCTGCTAAGATTCCATAAAATAAATGCTGTTTGTGAACCGTCAGCAGTCTTCAAATTGTTACACCTGCTATGCTGTAATTTGTCGTCACGCAAAACACATGGATTGCAAACTTCAAGTCCCTAAATATACCACAACAGACGATTGGACAGAAGAAACAAACAATAAAATGTTTGATGCATTCCAACGTTATCTTAACCCCCATTACACACAGTATATATGCTGTTGCCTGTGCACTATGATGACTCAATCTGGATGTATCCCACATAAATTGGGGGAAATGTTAAAAAAATCAAGGTGCCATTATTTATATGAAAACTTTTTTAGACTGAGCCTTTTGAGTTTGTAATGATGGACACGCCACAGGCTCTGCACAGATGACAAGGTTAATGCACATTAATTAATATGAATTTTACTGGCTTGCATCAAAATGCCCAGCCCTTGTTGGCTTTAATACACTATTAAACACTTGATTTAAGCCCAGCACCCTAAAACGAGGATAGTAAACAAAATTGAAACAGTGTTATAAAACTCAGACCCTTTATAGTATCTGGAGAAGACTATATTTCTGCAGATCAGTGAGGCTGTCACTCCAGCTTAAATTTTCCAAAATATCTCTGGAGTATTATAGTATTTAATGCGATGGGTGGCAAACATAAGCACTGTCAGAAAAAAACAAAAAACAATGCTATTTATTCACCAGACTTCTTTTGTATTATGCTGTGATAAAGTCTGATAAATGTCAGACACTGGGTTGTACACGAGGAGCATTTACTGTGTGTTTCCGGTGCTTGTGTGTTACTTCCTGAGCTCTCGAAACTACTCAACAGAGCAGAAGAACGCATCAGAAATAGATGGTGTACCCTTTTTCTAAATTGTCTCTTTCCCTTTTTATTTTGTGCTGCATTCTATGCTGTTTATTGTTGCTGGGTTTTTTTTTTTGTCTTTTAGCTTCTCCCTCTCTGTGGGTCACCACAGTGGATGATGTGCATATTTTGATTTGGCAGATATTTTATGCCAGATGCCCTTCCTGATGCAACCCTCCCATTCATCATTAGGACCGGCACAAGGAGTACATTGGATGTGGGGTCAATTTAGAGTGTCCAATTAACAATGAGCAATGCTCAGGGGAACCCCAGCCCTTCACCTGGCGGGAACTCAAACCAGCAACCTTTCTGTCACAAGTTTTCTTTCCTCTTGGATATGGGCTGCCAAACAGAATTCCTGCAAATCTGCAGTTTGAGACCAGTTAAACATATTTCAGAAACCTGGTGTGTTTAAATACTGCAGTGCAGTGTATGAACACAGAGACATGGCATGTTATTTTGATTCAAAAAAATATCACGCCTTTAAAAAATCTTTTTAAAGGCACGATCTTCTTTTAATCAAAACCAGTTGCCTTTTGCACCTTAACCTAACCACATTCATAACCAGGAAATGTTTGGGCCAGGGCCACATGGAATGTGTGAGCAGCGCGACAGACATAGATGGATAGCAAAAAATCCTTTTACTTAATACTTTGCTGTGAAAGATGCGTCTTGTGGTTATGAAAGCAAAGAGGTCTATTTTTTTTAAGAGGTTCTCCCTTGCTTAAGATGCACATGATGTGTGTTTCAAGTGGGCAGAGTCGCTGCTCTAATCTGTCTAAATGAAACAAAAAATAAACAAAACACAGATTTATACGCTGCTTTAAGCCTACAATAGTTGCCTAGTGACAAAGTGGCTGCTGTCTTTAATCACCACCAACTACATTTGTGTAATACAAATGTGTGCGAGGTGTGGAGAATAAAATGTTAAAAAAAAACAAGTATATTTCCCCCTTTCATACTGCTAAAAATAAATGTGCATCATTTTAATTTTAAAATTTGACATTACTGCTGACATATTATTCATTGTTATTTTAACTCTCAGAGCTTCACATTACTTATATTGTAGCTGTTTTCATTGTTAGCTAGCAGGCCACATGGTGGAGCAGTAGCAAGCATTGCTGTCTTACAACAAGAAGGTTACTGGTCCAAATCCCGGTTTGGCTAAGGGCCTTTCTGTGTGGAGTTTGCATGTTCTCCCTGTGTGCATGTGGGTTCCCTCCATGTACTCAGGCTTCCACCCACAGTCCAGAAACATGCAGTTGGACACTAATGTTGGCCCCGGGATGGACTGGCGACCTGTCCAGTGTTGACCCCGCCTATGTCGCAACCCTCATGTGAAGGATAAAGCAGTAGAAAATGAGTGAGAGTGCTAGTTAGTGAGACAAAAATGTCATTGTCAAAAGCTATGAAGAGGAAAGTTGACAGCAAGTGTAGGGCGTTCAAAGAAGAAAGGAAAGAGACAAGTGTCAAGCCAGTCTGTCATACCTGCAACAAAGTTGTCGCTGTTTGCAAAAAGTACAATATATGCGACAGCACCAAAAGACAACGCATGGCACCTTCAAAGTGGCCGATCCGCTGCACACACAGAAGCATTGACAGCAGGTTATGCACATAGCAGCAAGATCCTGGTACGAGGTCTCACAGCTTAACAGAGAGTCAGGAGTGCATTCCTAAATGTGGCATGGGTGCTCATGCAGCACAACAGGCCATTCACTGGCATAGAGATTTTCAAAGATGGAATGGTGTCAGTTTTGGAGGACCAGGCGAGTGAAACTGTAATTTATTTTTATTAAATGAAATGGAATTTGCGTTGTTAACTGTTCATATGTGTGGCACAGTGGCGCGTGGACACGTCAGTGTTATATTATTATTTTTGTCAGTTAACTGTCATTTCTAGCAACATCATCTCTATTATACAGAATTCAGAGCATTTACTCTTATACATTGGTCACATTTTTGTGAAGATAAGCACATCATTTAAAAATAATCTGCCAGGCCAGATTTGGCCCACGGGCTGCCAGATGATGACCAGTGTGATACAGCGACATGGTACTCGTGCGTCCAGTGTGGACCCAGCCTTATGAAAATGCCAAAATTGCCACCAACATGATTGTATTAATATCCACATCGGTAGCCAATAAGGGATGTCATGTCAATGCACTTAAGTTGCATGGGAATGCAACAGAGACAAGTTTACTACATATTGGCTCCAGTCCAACCAATTTTTTGACCAATATTGCATATAATTTTACAACTTAACTGTCATTTTTCACAAAACCAAATCTATATCTATAATAAAGAATTAGAATTAGAAGTGTTTTTTGTTTTTTTTAGGAACTTTGAAACAATGCTATACATTTTTTTTTTATTGAACATTAATAGTTATAGTTAATTGTCAAGAAAGTAGTTTAAATACAAATGGCACAGCTGTTTCCAAAATGTGCCAAATGAGTCCTTGTCTGTAATTTTTGCACTAAAATCTCTCTAATTGTGTTCTGCTTTACTTGATCAAAGTCAGACTTTGCAGAGATTATGTTCACAAGTTGTACTTTGTTTTGAGTGAGTTTAGAGCTGATTCTCCATCATTCCAGAGAGACATTCATCTTTATTTTTATTTTTTTTCAGGCAAAGCTGAATTATTTTAATTTTCTGTGTGTGCCATCTTCATTTACTCTTCACCGGTAATACTTATACTGATATTTACACATCTTAACAAATCCCACAATTTTTACCCTTACTATGACACCAACAGTATTAAAATAGACCGTGTGGTTGCAGAGATATACTTATTTTACTATGAGTATGACATTTTCGAGCAGAGACCTAAAAAATAGGCTTCGGGCTTAAAGGATCAAGTTAGATTGACTTAAAAACATTTTGATGGTGAAACAGTATTATAATGGTTGAGCTGATGTACCAGTAATTACAATAGATTTAGCATTTACTGTATGTTGTACATCAAGCATTAACGCCACTGTTTATGTGACAGCTCATGACTGATGACGGTGTAGCCTGCGACTGTCCTCTACAGTCGCCGGTGGGTTGTTAATCATTCTCTGGACATGCAGCGTGCGACATGGACTCCTACATGGATCTTGGCCTGTTTGATAACTCGGATATTTTCTCACTACTATAATCTGTATTTTGGTAAATGTCATAGAACTAGTTGGTTTACAACTATTTATGTACTGTCGTAAATTAACCATTTTATTGGGATTTTCACATATAGCAGATATAATGTTTGTTACAGGAATAGCAACCCTATATTGCAATTCAGCTCTTAGAAACGTAGACTTTGATATTAACTACAAGAAATACTGCTTTAATAATTGCAGAAGTGGGAGATGAAAGAGAGTATTTGATTTGTACAGTTGTCAGGGTTTACTATTGATATTATATAATATAATATAATATAATAAGTGAGGTGCCGTTCTTTCCGCTCAATGGGCTGTTTCAGTGTCAGTGACACATCCTATAGGCATATGTCATGTAGAGAAGAAGAAGACAGGGGTTTGATAATGACTCAGGATTTCTCAGGGGGGCAATAGAAGCTACGCACCAGAGCTTTAAGTCAAAACAATATTCCTGGATTCAGTATGAGTGTCCTTGTAGGACATAATGTATGCTGGGTTTTCACTTTCACACACTCTCAATCACATGCACATATTGTCACATTCTGTACACTCTTGTACACTCACACTTATGAGAGAGTGGCAACATTCAGTCATACATACATGTCTGAGGTCACTTATATATTCCATCCTATTTTATGTCACATTTTGCTGCTATCATCTATAAAAATGAAATGCATTAGAACTCAATAAAAGTTAATGTTTCACTTCACAGTTATTGTAAACCATATCTACCTCATGGAAGATAAAATATATATTATAAGTCTTAATTTCCAAGTTGAGAACATTAACCACCACAAATTGAGTAAACTTCTTCTAATGTGCTTCCACAGACAGGAAGTAATAATTAACAAATAAAAAAATAAAATAAAAAAAAAGACATGGGGGAAATTAAAAGCAGTAAATATTAGCCATGATAACTCATATAAATATTTCTGAATGTATATAAAGAGCAATTTAATATAGAAATATCAGTGCCATTATGCCCCATTGTTCATTTGCTATACATATGTATGTTTAGAATAAATGAAGCAGTGTTAAAGCAACACATTAAATATCTGTATTACTTAATTATTCGGTATAGGTGTGAGTTCAATTATATATAATATATATATATAATTATAAAAAGAAATCCTCTCAGTAAAATCTAAAGGCATACAAAAAATATAACCTCTATCCCGAAGGTTTCTTTTATTTCCTTCTCACTCACATCTACCACTCCAGTCCCACTAATGAAAACAAATGAAAACTCAACAGCCCAATAACACAAACATTAACACTAATTCACACTCATAGAGACAAACAATCTTTGAGACACAAGTAAATACGACTGACTTTCCAATAATGGGGTGGGGGCGAGTTGCCCTCTGGGAAATTTCCTCTGATCAAGTGCAAAGAGATTAACCACTTGGACGTGCGCTAATGAAAAGGAGATCATAATGAAAGGAGCTTGTAAATGTCGATGAGGCATGTGAAAGAGAACAATGGCCATGTATCAGATGGAACGCAAGAGTAATGTACAGGAACCAGATATTTTACTATCCAAATCAAGGTTTTATCACCAGGCTGAACAAAAATGCAATGTTTCTCACAAAGATATGACAATCACAACAATTAGACTAATATAGTAAATCAAGAAGAAAGACGGAGCCTTTGAAGGGTTGTGTTGTAAACTGAAGCCCATTTAGAAGATATTGCACTTTGTGTGACAGCCTCTTTCATAATAAAATCAACTTATAGACAAAACATTAAATCATGTACAAACAAAGGGCACAAACTCACATCAAACACAATTACATACACACACTGGCACACACATAGGGCTGAGTGTAAGAGCCGGGTCATACTTTAAATGCCTGTGTGACATAGGTTTTGTCATCCGTCCATTTCCACAGTGGTCTGCGTGGACCCCATATGGATAAATCTGCACATACTGTACCTGCAGAATGATTCTGTGCACAGAGCACATGCTCCCTCGAGCGCAACACTTTCTAGTCTAGTTGGTGGCACACTCTTTTGTGGTCAAAAGAGAGAACAAAGAAAACACCATGGAACCATGGAAACTGAGGAAGTCGTACCCACAAATGTAGAACTCAGTCCTCAATGAAAACAATGGAACACACTAGAACGTGGCAGGTGGTAGGTATGACCCGGCCCTAAGAGGCCACAATTAGGAGTGACTTACTGATCACATAGTCGCCAAATGGATCCTCCTCCTCCTCCTCATCTTGGTAGGCTGGAGGAAGAGAAATGGAGAAAAGAAAGAAAAAGCAGGAGAAAAGAAAAGAAACAAAATAGATTATGAAGGAAAGCATGAGTAGGGGAACAGAAACTGCCCGATGCGAAAAAAAAAGATAAAAAAGGCTTTGACAAATACTAAACAAAGATGTTAGAAAAAAAGGAATATGGCCTTCCACCCTCCGATCATGCATTTTTCCCCTCATTCTCATTTTGAGTCTTATACCTCCAGCCTTCATTAGGAGGCAAACCGCTGACCATTATGATCACTCATAATTGGCTGGAGAATTCTCAATTTGCTCTCAGCGCTCCTTCTCCCTCTCTCTCTTTCTGTGGCAGGTCTGAAGATGGCATGAGAGGCCATTACGGCTCACTAAATTCCCTATTAGGGTGGAAGCACGGTCGTCAGCTAGTTACAAGTCCAAAGCCAATGATATTTCACTGCTTCTATGACTCCTGTACCTGACACTAATAGTATTACGGCGGGTGAGCCCTCGCTGTGAATGCAACTGTTGTGCCTGCACACACCTGGTACACACAATAACACCTCTGATCAACACTGTCTGTCACACATCTTCTCTTTTCCATCTATTCATCCTTTATGTTTCTCTCTTCTTCGACTTCGCTCTTTCCTCCCCCCATGTGAGTTAGCATCCATTTACTGTGATCGATATCCCAGAGCTTTTATTAAACACTGCTCCCATGCATCCGTGTGTGCATGCACCTGCAAGCTTGTGTGCTTGTGTGTGTCCGTATGTGTATTATCAGTCTGTATGCGCTGCAGCTCTGGTTCAACGATGTCTTTATTGACTCAGAGATACACAACAAAGGCTATGAATATTATTTTACTTTATAAAAAAATAATTATTTTATTCATCGCCGTGTTCGGGCAGCGCTGCGTTCACTATTCTGAATTCACCACTCCTTATTGATCCCCACTGCAAGTCATTTTTCAAACTCTATACAGATACATACTTACAAACATGTGTAAATATGCGTGTCCATCACTGCTCGGCTCAGTCTAACGTGTGCAGCTCGTGCTGCATGGACAAAAAGTCCTTGAACCAGTGGGTGAAGTATAGCGGCATGCACGCACACGCACGTGCACACACACATACACACGCTCACAAGCGTGTGTTTGTGAAAGCGAGCTGTCAGTGCTGCTCTCACACACCATTCATCACAAGCTACTAATTCTGTTAGACCATTGTCGAGCCTTTCGCACCCCACGTTGCTCTCTGAAAACTCAATCAGAGGCTAATGCCCTCAACCTTCCTAACACACATTCCAGCTCTCACTCTAAGTTTCCCACTCACACACTCACAGAGACCCTGAGGGGATGGCAGTGGTCTTAGGGGACCGCACCAGTCCAGCTGTATAAGTGTTGCTTGAATTTGATAGACAAGACATGCGCTGACCAAGTTTCATTGTCGAGACCGGCCTGCAGTGCAAAGAAATTGCTCCGTTGACGCATGATTAAAATTTGTATTCCAAAGTATGGATGACAATTTCCTCAAAATCAAAATGAACATAATTAAACATTATCTTTATCTACCATGATTACATGACAATCCTTTCAGATTCACACTTAGAGATATTCTCTACAGTTAAAAAACAGCTGACGTGAATGCGATTGATTTGGTTTGATTTACGGCGAGATAAAAAAAAAAATAGAATAAAGTGGACAGAGTGGGTGCAGGCACTCTTCCATCTGTGCTGGGAGATTTGATTAGTTAATCAGGAATCACTTTGCCCAACTCAGCTTTCACAAAGTATAATTACAGCTCCAGCTACCACAAAAAACTTTTGACTGCACATGTTTTAAGGCATTTTAAATACATTTTCTGCATCATAAAAAAAGAAAAAAGAAAAAACACAGCCACAAAAAAATTACAGAGCTGAATAAACAGACATATCATTACACAGAGAAGGTTAAAAGAGAGGGGGAATATCAAGAAGGACTGAGTGTGTGACATTGAATTGAGCATGCCCAGACAGGGGGCACGGTTAGGCAGAAAGGCCAGACTAAATTTGGCACTACCTTTTCATTGTCTAATTACGAGATTAATACGTCCTGTCACATACGTCACAATACAACCCTATGATTTATTATCAAGTCGACCAGATGGAGAGATTGGGCCGGAGGCAGAACGGGGAGAGTGACAGTGTCTGAATGCAGCTCATCTACATGGACCACGCCTCCAGTGTGCAGAGAGCAGCCAGTGTGTGTCTGCTTCCGTCTGCATGAGCAAAGCCCAAATATAGTGACGAAAAACAATGTTGAAGTTGAATTAAATTTGGTCTGTTTCATTAACAGACTGCTATTTAATGAGAGGGAAACACAGAGGCACACACACACACAAGCATATGTAGTTCCTGGACCGTAGATTGTGGTCATAAAGTCAACGCAGGGCTTTAGGTTTAGATCAATGTCAAGGCCTGATCTTATTTCATCTAATGCATGTTTTAATCATTCTCCCCCCCTGATCAATGCAGGTTGGATGCAACCATCAGGCACTGCTGTGGGAATTTACGAGTGCATCTATTCTCTTGCCTGTGTTTCCAGACGGACATTTTACGAGGCATTGCACAGTGCGACAGTAAATCTCTCCCTTCACTTTGCCAAAATGAAATCTCCCAATGCTTCTCTCCACGCCCATATTTGTATGTCTCATTGTGTTGCTTGTGCAAACCAAACTTGTACTGGCTCTGCCAAGTCAACGTGCTAGTCTCTTTATTTTAATAGTGTCTGGAAGGGGCAATAAACGGGAAGCATCTTTATTCAATACTCGACAATAAAGCTAGATGTAGGGAAACTTTGAAATCCCAGAGTTGCATTTAGGAAACTAATTTAACAGGCTTTATATACTTGTTGGTAATTGGAATTTAGCAGTAAATGGAAAAAAAAAAGAAAAAAAGGAAGTTTATCAGAGTTTTAATTTAGAAACAGATTCAACATGCTATAGAACTATGTATGAAACTACTGTACAGGTAAAATGAGAAAGGTGTGCAGATGCACACGGAAATAAGATGCCATTCAACATGAATATCTGTTGTTCTTCTAATGAGCTGAAAAGAAAAGCAGTTTCTTTTTGTTGTGTTTAAAGATATGATTTCACGACCCACTAGTGTGTATCACACTGCAATTAAATTATATTGTGATTGTGGGGACATAATGTAATAAAGTGTGGTTTAATTTATTTATAAAAACTCTGTATTCCAAACAAGTGTTTTATTGACCAAACTGTTTGACAGTGTTTTGTCATCAACTGTACAAACAAAGACGTTGTTGAGTGAACCTTCATTTGAAATCATTTATTGATACCAAACATTTGATTGTACATATCTCACACACACACACACACACACACACAGTATATAACGTTAATAATAATAATAGTAATAATAATAATAATAATAATAATATACATTTTATTTGTAACACACTTGCATGAATACACCCACCCACACACACAAACAACAGTTCTACTAACAAAAGTGTATTTAAAGTTATTTTTACCAACTCTGTGAGTTTGGGTTGTTTACATTACGGAGTACACAGTATGTGCTGCTAATTGTGTTGAGACTAGCAAAGGCACCAGGCACCGTGAATGACTGTTATCTATCCAAAGGATCACACTCTTTAATTTGTTATTGACTCAAGTTTTGTTTTGTTAGTTTTCCAGACTTTTCAACTCCTCCACAATTAAACTTTCAGAAAAAGGTCCATGCATTTTGCTAATCTGAATTACAGAATGAACGAGTCATACTAGTCTGTAACTTATGTTGGAATTCACGTGTAGTTCATTCAGCATGAGTACTATTAATGAAAGACTAGGTTTATAAATACAACAACAAAACATCTGTGAATTTATCCAACACGTACTCTGTAGCTAGATGTCTATGTGAGATAAAATACACACACAAGGTCACACAGGCACATACTTTTCCTTAGGTTAAGGATGTGTGTCGCCAATTCTCTGGGCTTTCTATTTTGGTAGTGAATTCAGCAATTCATCCACATATATGCTCCTGCCCTGAAGGGGAACCCTACTCCCTTAAACCGACACCTGTCAGTCACACTGGGAAGCTGTAGTGACAAGAGTATAATGAGGGATGGTGAGAGGTGCAGTGTGAGCGGAGAGAAGACAGAGGAAGACGCTTGAAAGAAGAAGAAGAAAGGTGGGAGAGGGGGGAGATGAAGAGGAGGAGGAGAAGCAAGTGGAGGTGAGACTTCTGAAGCTTGTTACAGACGCTGCAAGATGAGAATGGTGCACAGTTCTGTTTGGTGTTTTAGCACGTCACCGTCTTTTTGATTTGTTAGCATGTGTTTATGATGTTGTTTCTCTGTCTGCCTCTGTCAATCTCTATTATTAGAGCCTCAGATCCTCTTCCTGCTGTTTTGACACTCAAGTTGCTGCTGTTTCACACCCCCACATGTGTGTGCATAGTTTAGGCTTACACACACCCTCACAGTCATAGATAAAGTAGACAAAATGGCATATATGCAATGACATTCGCCGCAACATCGACACATAAGCATTCTCGGCACCAACGGTGCAGACATGACGCTTAATCTGATGGGAGTGAAATCCTCCCAATGGGCACTTTGAGGTGTAATAAGCTTTCAATATCAGATGCTCTGTGTGGAGAATGACACAGGAGTTGGGGAAAGATCCCCCTTAACTCAGAGTGACTAAGTAACTAACTAATGAACTGAAATCATCAGACATATGCAAACATCTCGTTGTTTTATCAGGCTGCGACTGCGCCTCTCATCTCTTCATGCTGGCAGAGACAGCACTACTGAAGCCTGATCTACATCTCTCCTCTGTGAAACCATGAGACAAGCCGAGAGGTGTGAGCCAACGCTTCTCCTCAACACTCCTATAGAAAGAAATCTTTTGATGAAATTTAATTTAATTGACTTTGATTTGACACATGCTGTGCATGATAATCGATGAGTGAGGAAGTATAAAAACTACGGACGGATAAGACTTCATGAAAAAAGTTTCTTTGGGGAAATGAGCAAAACAACTTCAGATCTTTTTAACAATCATAACTGCGCAATATCATACTGTAGGCACATAATTATAATATAGCATTGGATTAAAAAGGTAATTTTTTCCACGACTGGAAAAAAAGTGCTCAATGGCGTCCTCCTGGCCCTGAGACAGACAGAATAAGAGCGGCGTCTGCAGCTTATATCTGTGGCTGCAAGATTAGCTTGGTAATTAACCACAAAGCAATTATCGGGTGGTGGGATGAGAGGCACATCTCGGGGAAGGTGTTTCCTGATGTGTTTAATAGGTGTTGAGTAGTTTGATCAGTCGACAGAAGTTTTCTCTGATTCTGAGGCCCGCAGTCCAACAGAGGTTGATCCACAGCTGATACGTGTGGCTGCTGAGAATTCAATTAATTAGACTGTTGCTTTTCCTTCCATCCACTTTTCATTAACCTCCATTGACACCTTGGCGAGAAGCTCACATGCAGGTTTACGACTGCATCAGGATTAACAAGGAAATGGGAAGCTGGTAATAAACAAAGTTGCCAGAGGAAAGAGGATTTCCACTGGGATCATCTCACACTCACTCAGATTCAAAGAAAGGATGTACTTGAGAAGTAAACATGGTGCTTTTATCTGACTATCTTGGTGTGGATCACAGACATATTCCAGTGCTACCATCTCTAATAAACTCTACATTTTTAAAGACTGGCAGATCAGTGGTGATATCTCAGGAGATAAGTGTATGAGAAGGTAGAATTAGAGAGCTTCAGCTATTGTCAGTTGAAATTAAGGTTGGCTCTCGCTAGAATGGTCCAACCATTGTCCTTCGAATCCGGATAAATATGCAATCAATAACTCCAACTTACCCATAATTCATAACTCACTTTCAGCCACTTTATTGGGTAAAAATATCTAATCAGCCAATCTCATGGCAGCAACTCAATCCACTGACTGAATATGACCTGCTAAAGTTAATCAGAATTAGGAAGAAAGGTGATTTAAGTCACTTTGAACATGGCATTGTTGTTGGTGCCAGACGGGCTGGTATGAATATTTCAGAAACGCTTTATCTACTGAATTTTAACACACAACCATATATCCAATGCAGAAAAATGCCTTGTTGATGCCATATATCAGAGAAGAATGTCCAGAATGGTTTAAAATGACAGAAAAAAAGGAAAAACTGTACCAAATAAAGTGGCTGATGAGAGTATACACTTTTTTTTAACACTAACCACAAAAGGAGACATTGCACGAAGACTATACATATCAGTCTGATGTATCCACCTCGTTCATAACAACTCCCTCTTCTGAGTCTCATCTTAGTCCGACTCACTCACTTACTCACTTAATTCAAATCAGTGAGTGTGTCCATTCATACATACTATCTCGAGGACAATTTCAAAAGTCCCTTGTCCTACCTGACTCATCGTCAGACTTGTCATTCTCCGAGTCAGTGAGGGTCAGGGCCGAGTTCTCACGACTGGACACTCCTGAGCTGCGGCGAGACTTTGCCCCTCCACATCCGGCCCACAGCTGGATGGCTCGCTCTGGAGACAGCGGCCCTTCTGGGTCCGAGTCAGCATCAGAGCCTGCGCTCAGGGAGTAGCCCCTCTGGAGGAGGCCAAGGTCAGGACAGTATGGAACAGCGGCAGGGTGCGGAGCAGGATTTGGCTCACATACTCCCAGCTCGGCCAGGGTGAAGTTACCTCCTGTGAGGGACAGAGGGGAGTTACACAGGTGGAGTGTAGAGACTAATCTAAGTTAAAGCAATAAATGGGAACACTCACTCAAACAAATGCTCGCATGAGCAAATGTGGAGACATATCCAGCAAAAAAAAAAATGGAAAATACAATCACACGCAGAGTAGCAGACTAATTAGGAAACTATGGAGGTGGAGGCTGAAAATTGGGCTTTGTTGTGGCAGGCAAGAGGTGGAAAGATGACGCAGCATGAATCAGGCACCAACTACAAGCTAGGAATATGTACTCGCCTGCAGGCCTATTAAGGCTGGCTTAGTCAACCTGCCTCCCCTGCTTTACTGCTCCACATTGGCATTCATGATCTGTTGACGTGAAATCAAAGAGCTGCTCACTTGAGGCCTCTCAGACTGTAGTGGAGCTGCTTTGCTGCCTTCTGGGTTTGATCATCTCCTCACTTACCATCACACACTGGACCCCAGGCTTACTGAGCACACTGCGGTCTGCTGCAGCGGGAGCCCCACTGCCTAACACTCTCCCCCTCAAGACAAACTGACTTGTCACGTTCCAAAATAAATATATAAAATTATCCAAATTAAAGCACATCAAAAAAGATCAATAAACAGTGCTGCAGCCCAATTAAATCCAAGCTGAGGAAAAAGCAATTAAGGAAAAAGGCATGCTCAACCAATTTATTCTCTATACTAATTAAAAGAGTATTGTGGATGCAATCGCTCACCATCAGCTGTTGGGGTAAAGGGATCGCGGGAAAAAACAGTTGTGATTCGCTCCATTAGCAGTTTGCGAAGGAGGGGAAAGTGAGGAGAGGCAAGTGAGGAGAGGCTGGCATTGCGGCAGCACACTATGAATTGGTGCACTGGGAATCACGCAGCTGTGTGACTAGGTTAACTGTGACTCATCAGGCGCACGGCCGCAATCAGACAGACATGAATTAAACAGATGAAAATCGTCTGCTGGATCTTCATGGCTCCTCTTCACAGCCTCCAAAAGACTTGAGAGCCGAGCTGAAAACAAGGGGTGGTGGTGGGGCTGACAGGAAACTTAGCCTGGGGAGTACTGGAGGGCTCTAAACTTCTACTTAGACAAACAGATGGACTGGACTACAGAGAAGAGGCAAGCAAATCACGCCACAGGTGGCTTCAGCTATGAGGCTACAGCTTGCCAAACATCCAGCCAGCTACAGTAGAAAGACACTCAAGCACTGCACGATACGGCAGACTTCTACAGTCCGTTTATAATTTTCACTACAGTGGTACTGCATAAACATGGGATCTAACTATAGTCGTTGAAACCATACCTGAGATGAGGTATCGTAGGAGGACGGGGGAGAACTCCAGGAGGCCTGAGAGAGCAGAGCACAGCTTCTTAATATTTGTCAGCACACTATCGTGAACAGAACTGCTTCCTAGATAAGTGTCAACTCCACAATTGGGAAGTGTCTTTACTACACCTTCTAGTCTAAGTCTAAACCAACGTCTTCACGTGAAAGTGTACGTGCACTTGTGTCTGTACACGTGTGTGCACTTGCTGAACATGTCTAATGTTCCATCCCACAGGCCAAAGCGCTGTACAATTAACATCCCACCACGCCAAGTAATTACACATGCAATATCCAATCACTTCTTATCAACATCAGCAGTTTGACACAGCCTGCGCCGCAGCAATCCACAGGTACTCAAAGAAAGATGGATTGGTGCGAGGGGTTGAAGTAGACATGAAAATCTATCTCAGTTATTCTACAAATAGAAAACCAATTGCATGTATGTAACATGATATTATGACAGATGTGGGGGCAAATGTGTCCCTGCATTCTAATCAGATCAATGCCGTTCTCTATATACAATACTGCCACTGTCGTTCACACACTCATCGTGCACATTAATGTGGGGTTTGAGACCTGTGCAGCCTCAGCAGCTGTCTGTTATTATGTACGTAAATGGTCTGTATTTAGTGCCTTTCTAGTCTTGATGACCACTCAAAGCTGCTTCACCTTACAGTTTTCACATTTTTCACCCATTCACACCCATTCACTCACACAGCACATTCTCTATCACATATACTGTATGTGCACGGGCATGATACACCTGTCTGTCCTTGAGCTGTGCAACAATATTGGTAAAGAGTTGAAGGAAGAGGGACAAAGAAAACTGTTTTGCAAAGAAACGTTCATTTTAGCACATATGTGTGATGTGCAAGAAGTGACTAAATCTGTACATGCGGAATCTAATTTAACTAATGAGATGGTTAATACAATGTTTACAGATATGGAGAAAACAGTGTGTTTTAGAGGACTTCCATGAGGACTCCTCACTAACAGACTGAAGGAGTGAAGAATGTGAAGTTTCAGTATTTGAAAGAAAGAAAAAGAACAAAGAGCGAGTGAGTCACTGGGTTACATCGTCGACACAATAGCCTGTTTGTCAGTACATGCTTATTCAAACTGAAATAAAATTTGTTCAGTATTAAGTGGGATGAAAACAAGAGAAAGCAGAACAGGAGCAGAACAAACATGTCAGTTAAAACTGTTCGTGGAAAATAAAATGTAGCCGCCTTGTTGTGAAGCAAGTCTGCTGGAAGAGGTCTCCCAAAATACCTGTGTATCTGTATCCTACAGAATAACACATAGAAGAACTGCCTATATAATGTGTTAATGCCTTTGAAAACCTGTCACTAATCACTGTCACAAAGAGGTTTACCTTTGCTCTCTTAGTCCCAAACCTACTGCAGTGACTCTCATTCTTTTGTGAGCTATACAGATGCTTTTTATATTCTTATACGTTGTATTTGTCATAATGACAACATACAATACGACATATAAAAATAATGCAAGGAAAAAAACTCTCCCGTTGATATAGGCTTCCACAATTAGGATGCAACCCATTAAAGCAGGCAACTCACTGAATCTTAGATACTGATGTACAAAGAACAGCTATTTGTTATACACGAAGAACAGTTGCTGCTGCAGTTGTTCCTTCGCTCAGTGGGGACTTTGGTTTCCTGCACCTGAGATACATTATCATTTGGATGATTCCTGCACCACATGTTGTATCTCAGAAAAATAGGTGACACTGGGGAAAAGGCAGCATCTTGTTGCAACTTGAACACAACAGTGTGAGTGGAAATGGCACTTGCAGTGATCCATTAAACCAAATGTACTTCCCTTGATAAAACCCATTATGGATGAGTGGGAGTGAATGCGTGCAGTGCGTGGTGTGTCTGTGTGGTGTATGTGTGTTTGTGAGTAGACAGCTTTGTGGGATAGGGGCCTATCATTAAAAAATCATTTGTGCTTGTTAGCAGTTTGACAGGCAAAGTATAGGCAGCAGGACACTGCATTATGCTAGCTGACTTTCCTTCACCACACCGTGTAATTCTGAAAAGCAGACAGACCTGTGGGCCTCAATGTCTGCAATTATGTTGCCTTTTTTGCAGATCCAACAGGTTACAATGCAGGCCACCCTCGGACAAGCCATTTTGAGCTTTAGAGGGAGTGCCAGCTCAGAACAAGCTCTGATTTGCCCTGAAGTGCCAAACTAGTGAACAGATTTGCTCATGTGTGGAGGAAGCATCAAAATCAGGAAGCAAATGGCACTGTGCACAGCAAGTTCTCTAACAATCCCCCGGAATAGCTGAAATGATTGTTAATAACAGTAAAAGCCTTATTTTCTTCTTCTTTACAGTGGGGGAAGAGCAGAATTTAAAGCTAATAGCACTGTGCAATGTCTTAATATTTTCCATTTCCATTCAATTCAAGATTAATCTGCATAGTGCCCCTGTTTTATTTTATGTAAATTAACACAGAATAAAACATTCACGCAAGCTGTGTATATGTATATGTTCATTACTTGTCATACACTTAAAAGTTAGGAGATATTTCTATAAAAAAAAAGAGAAAGGAAAGTTAGGGGAAACTGTAGAAATGACAAATAGAGACAATATGGCAGTGAGGCCCCAAAATTCAAGGGTCATATATTCCTGCTCTTCTGGGACAAACCCCCAACTGAAGCTGCTCTACTGTGTCTCTTGCAATCTGCCACACTGTTCTTTCCCCTTGTTCCTCAGTACAAGGCAAAAATGTTTTGTTGTTTTTTTTTAATGCAAAATGTTTGAAATCATTGGTTCGCTCACTGCACTATTTAATAAAACTAAGGATAGTGAAGGAGAAGTGGATAATAGGAGATGATAGAGAATCGGTTGCAATCGTTTCTCACTTCATCATTTCAACATTGAATGCTTTAAAACATCACTGGTACTTTATCTGATCTATAAAAACTGCAAGAATACATTGTATCATGCATATGTGCCATATAATGTTGGATCAGAAATGTTGCTTTTTCCCCAAAACAAAATATTTAAACTGTAATGGTTACACCTCTGCCATGTGAAAGTGTATAATACCATCTAGTGTCAATTCTGTTTTGGATGAAATAGCTTCAGATTTTCCTCCCGTCACATGTTCCTCTAATTTTCATCATCATTTCTCCATCTTTGCCCGTGTTCGTGGAAATGGAGTCTTTTTCTCTTTATATATTCCAAAGACAACTGATGAGAGTTCATGAATTCTGAGAGATGTGGTCAAATTAATTAATTTATTATTTGGTGTCAAAGCAACGGAAAGAGATTTCGAGTTTGGTTCACACAGGCTGTTACTGTTGCTGCGCTGTGCCGCGTGAGGGCAGGAAAAATATAATTGATCTTGATATGGGAGGAAAGTGAAATGGAGAGTGAGCTGAGCTGCTGACGAAAAGGAGGATCATAAGACGAGGTAGTAAAGAATGATGAAACTCATGGTCATGGTAAACAGGTTGTTGAGAAAGACCGACAGAGCAGGGCTTTGTCAAAGTGTATTCTGATACAGTGAATGCACCGGAGCAAAGTGGAGTTTGGCTGTGACTGAAATAAGGTTAAGGTTGAGGGTGAGTGTTGTTTGTGAGACGGTATAAGAATGAGATTTCTGAGATTGTCTATTATTACTCGGGCACTCACGCGCACACACACACACAGCCGTGCAGAATAGTGACAAACATTTCAACAAAGCTTGGTTTCCATGGTGATGAGCGGGGAAGAGGTGTATGAAATGAAGTGAATGTAGCACCAGCGTATACACACATTGGATGTGAGAATGCAGATGTTGATAATGAGTTCAACAGTTTCATATTTTTCATCTGTAAGTAAAACTCTTCCCCTCGCTTCCGTCACTTAAAACGTGTTAACACGTCAATTCCGTGTTCACAGCTCATTTTTCTCCCCGTGTGTGATCAAAAAATTTATTAGCACAATGTTAATATTGTGCTTTAGTTGTGCATAACCATATGATAACTATAGTTTATTTACTACAGCATTAAATTAAATGATCTACTCTTATCCACGGTGCACTTTCTATGCGCAGATAATTGTAAAAAGGGAAGTATTTCAAGGAAACTTGTAATAGATAAGAAGGTTGTCAGTGATTGTACGATGGGTATCTGCAGACTTCCTAATTTAAATGCAATTTTCTTCATATGACGACATGACAACGATGCGA
Source organism: Solea senegalensis (assembly GCF_019176455.1). NCBI lineage: Eukaryota > Metazoa > Chordata > Actinopteri > Pleuronectiformes > Soleidae > Solea > Solea senegalensis. The sequence continues at coordinate 17,003,801 of NC_058032.1, forward strand.
GGAATCGTGAGGATTCTTCATGCTGGGTGACGCAACACTTCTGTCACTCGCTTTAGCCGCTCGAGTTCAAACATTTCAACTCGAGAGAACCATGTGAACAATTCAAGGACCTTTGAAAAAAAAAGAGGGAGAGAACCTGGCGGAAATGGAGCGAGGAAGTTGAACAATCTGATCAATTCTGAGAATATGTTTGTCACTCGATTGAAGCCTCACAATTTATCATGAAGGCAGTTAGCTCGAGCGTGACAGACCCTATAGCAAGTAGTCGGGGGTTGTGTTTACTTGCATTAATCTGTGAGTTACATTCACAAGGGTTTATAGGCAGAAGTGTAGTTGATTTCCGTGGCCTTAGAGTAGGCCTCTGAAACACAAGTCGATTCTTATTTTATATTGTGACAGTTGTCACTGATCTACAGTGTTTGCTCAGTGACATAGTTTGACTCCCACTAAAAGGAACGCAGTTTGCCTTTTATATAAATAAAACATAACAACAAACAAATACAGATTATTCAAACACTGTAATTAATCGTGACAGACACCAGAATAAAGATTTGAATCCTTGAGCTCGTATTTTTTACACAGAGCATTTTGGCTGCTTTTTTTCCACCACACTGTTAAAACGTACACTATATACAGAGGCTATAAGAATGTGGAATATAGTGTCTTATAGCTTTTGTTCAGCACAACCAACTACATAAACAAACCTAAGCAAAAAAGTACTCAAAAAGTTCGCTTCCCTTTTTTCCCCAAAAAGGGAAGAAGAATGGTCTATTTTGTGACTTCTGCACAATTATTGCTAATTTATATCACGACTAAAAATGTGATATAAAAGGAAACATAAGTTTGACTCAACAATACATAAGAAGACAAAAAAAACATATTGTTTTAAAGCTGATTATGTGACTACACACACCCCACGATGTCCATATAGTTGCGTGAGTTGTGTTATTCCCACTGCAAATTGCCATGGTTGCACCTGCGGCACAGATCCGTGTCGTGCGAGCATGAAGAGCTAATGAAGGGATAAATAAATCCATTTGAAAATGTACAGTTCCAGTGAACAGAAATGTTTCCACCAATGACAAAAAAAAAGAAGCTTTCGCTGGTGTCATGTTCACAGTGAGTGAGTGGCAGTGAGATCTTTCCTGTGTGACTGACATGTCATGACAGGATGATCACACTGACACATGACTGTGTGGTGCTTGGTGACAATTATCAAAAACTTATTCCACACATAGGTGCACATGTGCCTCCTCACTTTTACGCCTTTGCACAAGGCACGTTATCCGTGCGGCACAATAACGACCTAACAGGTATGCCAACACGGAGTGCCATGGTTAAACACTTCCCACATGACACCCGCTTGTTTGGCTCCAGTCTGAGCCATGGGGCCCTTACACCTCCTAATGAGGAGACTAAAATAGGTGTGACAAATGTCATCCGTCCCTTGGCTAGTTCTACTCCTGCCCAGAGGACAGCGGTCTGCCTTGGACAGGACATGACAGGACATGACACAACACCATGCACTCTGGAGGGGTTCTTGTCGTGGAGAGGTGTACCACTGAGAGGTGAAATATTTCTCATCTATGAATAGAGGCCAAAGTTGACTCGACAGGGAAGCATGTTGCTTATAGAGCTTTGGTTACCACGTGACTCATCTTGTGTTCACCCACCGTGGTGGCAATAAAAGTTTCCTGCAAAATTGAAAGGTGCCAGTTCTGGTTTCAACATATCTGCGTTCATGGTTTAAATCGGCAGCGATCAACTTTCCCTCATCCGATTTTCCAGAATGCTTAGAAACATAAAATAAACACAATATATTAAAGCTACTAAATGTTGTATTCTATACTTGGTATGAGGTGATAACTACACAAGAGGAATCCATTGTTTGACTCTGATTGTCGTCTAGGCTCACTTGGAGTGCATTTTATGGCAGTGGCAACTCTTCTGTCTCAGGATCTTTGGAGATCAGTAAAATACTTTCTCCTTTGCATGTCCCTGACTGTTTAATCCACAACAGCTATTTGCCATCTTCGATTTCTATTACCTGGTATATACAGTATATGGGATTAAACAGTGTGGCTACCTGCCAAAATTCCGTTCTGACTGATGTGCGACAGGTTTGTGTGACGTCAGTTTCATCTCCCATCTTACATCTTTATTAAATATAATAAAGATATATATATTTATAAATATTTATATATAAATATAATATATTTATTAAATATAAAGCACACAATGTTAGGTAACTGCTGATTAGACTCGTAGTTTAAGGCCAGCGAGTACTTACATTCACTGCAAAGACCTGTGTTATCACCAGCTGACTGAACCAACCATGCAGTCTGGAGTCAAGCACAGTCAACAGAGTGAGTGAATGTGCACATATGTAGATTTAAGTCTCAGTATTAAAAATACCAAATGACATATTCCTGCACATTTTTAAACACCAAGGAAAACAGCCTTCACGTCCATAAATTTTAAAAAAACGTCTGCACGTATTGTTTTCCCATCTCAAGGGTTTGTTTGAAGATGATTAGTAGGAAGATTATAATCATGGTTATGATTTGAATTGCTTGTTGAACTCTGGATGTCATGTTGTGCTGTTTAGTTTATATTGGTCTATATCTCTGCATTTACTAAAGATGTTAAAATATTCTGTTTTATGGTGTTTGTTTTTCGATTATTTGTTTATGCCATAGATATAGATCTATCTCTCTCTCTATATATATATATACGTATATGGATATATGAATAAAAAGATCATGATTAAACATTTTCGTACTCCTCCTTAATTTCACCACAGCTGTTCTTTGTGACCTTCTTTTTCTTCCTATTATTATGATTTATACACATCAATAATCAATTTAATGGAAGTAAAAAAAAAGGGGGAAAGCAATGGTAAGGGGATGAGTTGAATAGCAGTGTCCACCTCCCACCACAGGTAGTACACTATATTTTAGACAAATATACTACTTTATTTCACCCACTTCTTAATCATTCTCAGGTTCTACCCCACACACTTGCAATTACACAGGTAAAAATAGAAACATACATAATTTTGTCCACAGTCAGAGTTATGCATCCCAATGCCATAGTGTATCGTAAAATAGATACATTTTCCTCGTGTCTTCATGTCCTCTCTTATTTCCACCTTATTTATTTTAGTTTGCATTCAATTTTGAGTAATGAAAGCACGTCCAAGAGTCTGTTTAGCTGGAGAGTAAAACAACAACCCCTGTGTGTCTGCTGTTAGGTGATCAACAGTGTGAGTATGGTGTCGTTTTTGTGCTTCTACAGTGAATATGTTATGAGCTGGGACAGACTGTGAGACAGTGGGCCCCTGGGCACAGATGGGAAAAGCCCCCCACCGCCGCGCCTTTGTTATTTGACTGAGGGCCCCATCAACACATCAGGGGTGGCTAACATAGCCAAAGGGGCCCTTACATAATGAAGACATTACATAATAAGCAGTGTTCTTTGGCTGAGGGGCCCTTCTAGAAATGGGTGAATACCATAACTTTCAATTTGTTATCTTAATGTACTTAAGTCCAAAGATATCGTGTAGACATAGTTTATGATTGAGGGGCCCTATTAAGATATGTCAAATAACATATCCAGTGTTATTTGGCTTCAGGGCCCCATTAAAATATCGGGATAGCAAAGATATTGGGATAGTAGCACAAAGGCTTGAGCTTCAGGGTCCCCTGAGCCATTGGCCCGGTAAGCCCATTCAGTAATCCATCCTTGGTTATGACAGCAGTAAGAGAGAGAGAGAGCCAAAACTGTGAGTTTGTGAGTGGATAAATAAACAATGAGCTGAAGGTCACTCTGGAAGTTCCAAAAAAGCTGCGCTCTGCATTGAATAGCAACACCTTTCACATTGCTCCCATGAAGACATTTCATTTATTTATTTTACAAAAATATATATTATTTTCAGGAAATGTTTGATTTGCTATTTACTGTTATTATAAAATGTGAATTACAGCTACTCAAAATATGTGAAGAGACCTGCTCCATTTATACATATACTCTGTATATATTCAAATGAAGGAGTTGGATGACAGTGTGCATCAAAAATCACACTTGTGGTCAACAGCATAAACACCAGCTTAAGTTAATTTGCAAGGTGAATTAAACAAGGCTAATAATCATTAGCGTTCAAAATTCATTGTACAAAACCTTCAGCTGCAGCTTCTCCTTTTAACCTGGTTTGAGCGCCACCGTCACCAGTGAAAATGACAGCTGTGCTAGTGGAGGCTGTCGTATCACATGTAACTAATTAACCTGATGACAGGCCTAAATTAAGCTTGGCTGTTGTCAGTTGTGTGCTCTCTGCACTCCACTGTCAAGTACTTGTCAAAGATAGTTTGAGAGAGAACAGACGCTACACCGTGAGGGTTTCTGAAGTACCACCAAATCCATCCGACTGAGACATCATAGCATTCTGGTTCATGTCCCCGTCATGGACATGTCTCCAAACCTTTCATTCATATCATATCAATAAATGAGGCTTCTCGACTTTTGATCACTGCCCTTCAGTGTCTGGAGGAAGAACAGACACAATGCACACTTGTGTCATTTATATACTGTCAGAAAGCCAACAATGAAAGCCTTGGCTAAAGGCATACAAACAAAAAAACAACAAAAAATGTTCACATCATAGCAGAGTGTGTGTATGTGGCAGGAAGTGCCTGCTGTCACACAGGTAGTGGGGATTGTGATCATCATCCATCACCCTGTCCCTACACGACATCGTTCTCATACACATTTTGCAAACTCTGAGTTTTTATATATGTATATATATATATATATATATATGTATATATATATATATATATAGAGAGAGAGAGAGAGAGAGAGAGAGAGAGAGAATAGAATGTATTTTTTGATGATGTATAATAAGCAATTTAACCTCAACACTAAATGTCATACAATAGTGGGTTTTAAAAACACTTGTTAATGCTATTAGTTGCACAACATGTCATAGATAGCAGAGCCAAAAAAAATAATTTAAATGTTGTTATTTTAGTTATTTAAAAAAGGGACAGTACACAATAAAATATTAAGCTTGTATCAAGTCCCTGAAAGTAGACCGGGTATTTAAAATACATCAGAGACAAGAAAGAGCCAGTCTGTTATTTTTCTTCGACTCGCTTGCACTGATGGCATTCTCCCACCTTGTCTACAGTTGTTAAAAAAAACCCTTTTTCCAGCATCTATGTAATTGGTGTCATTTTTGTCACAAAGGCAAGGACACGCATACAAGTGTCTAAGATATTTGGCCTACATCCGCACACAAACACATACACACATTTAAATGATGTGGCTGGGGAACATGTTTAATTACAACCTAGGAAGCAGGCGTCTCAACTGAGAAAAAAAAAAACCACACACTTGATAACAGTGACATTTACAATCTGCCTCATTTATCAAAAGCTGCCAAAGCAGAGTCAAATAGGGTCATTACATAGTAAACATAGATTAACTCAGGAAAACACACACACAACATTGTCTGATAAATGATTTTTCTTCTGAGAAAAGTGCACATGTAATCATGCATTGGCCAAGCCTAGGCAATGAAATGACTAATTATTTATTTAATTATGTACCGTTAAATTTGTTCTTGTGCAATATTTTTGTATGAAGCTGTAAATAAGAGCCAACATTTGTTCCTTTAACATACATTGTGCGGGTGTCTTCTGCTATTTGTCTTTGATACCAATTCCTGAACCATACTTTTTTTAAATACCATATTTATGAAATTCATTCTGCAATTGCAAACCACATTACAATCAAATGATTTAGTTTTGTTTTCAGCTCCATGACATTTTTGCAGACTCAAATGGACCTAATGAAAGAACTTACACATAGTGTTTGTATCATTTCTTTAGTTTTTCTGTACGAGAAACCTTTTCATTTTCCTCATATTTCCCGTCTCTCTCAGTGTACGCGGGTTTGTCATTTGATGTCATTTGGCTGGCATAACAAGAAGCTACTGATGGAGATTCACTGTGATAAATACGTAACCATCTCAGTTAACATTTCTGCTCTCATCTAAGGGGCTGTCCACATGAAAACCAGTCTAGGGGAATGCGCTACAGTATTTATTTTTTTCTATCCAATCAAAGTTTTACCCACACGGAAATGGGGCTTTGAAAGTCCTTTTTGAAAACGGGTCTCAGAAAGAAAATCTCAAACCGTACCCTTGCGTTTTCATATTTCACCAAAGCCCTACTTTGGGAAAACGATGACGTCATAATCCCACCTCTCTCTTGCACTCACATTCGCTGTCGCTCATTTTTGTCATTGTCATCTTCCTCTTTCTGTGTTTGGAGGTTTTTTAGTCTGCTCGCTTTTAATTTCTTCCCTTAGACACCTTCATTTATTCTTCATTCTGCTTCGGTTTCTGTGATAGTAAACACTGTAATGTATACATATTCAAAACAAGCTTTATTTTAAAAAAAAGCACCACGTACCTGCCTGGCCTATGTTCTACAGCGTTTAGAGTAATTTTGGGGGATTTTGTGATCTGAGAGGATTCTTCAGTTCTGAATGGTGGAAAACCTGAGGCTGGATATCTGTCTAATGAGTTGTTATGGTAAACAATGCAGGTATTTTACCCTGTAACCCAGTTTCCAGTTGTTAGTTTCACCTGAAAGACTTCAACACTGGGTCACATGATTTCTTTAACGTAACGACACAGTTATGCAACTTTACTGAACAAACACAGTTACTGTGGCAAGTGAGATGCATTTCAACGTTTGCTAATGGTTAACGTGACCTGCTAACATCTTAGCACTGTTGCTGTCCTCAGAAGATTTCTTTACAATGCACTTCAGTTAAAGGAGGCTGTTAGATTGTGCACTTAAGATCTTCTTGTTATACATTCATTCATTAAACAAGTGGCAGCCCCTGAAGCACAACACAGACACACACTCACTTCTACTTTGGGGAATGAGCTCAATCTCTGGTCGTAACTTCCTGCACTCATCGAGACAGCCAATCACAAACACTATTAGGTCCAGCATGCTGCGTGCTTATTGGCTCGCTGACGCTGATGAGATTAACTCCTTAGGCATCTAAATTTGGTATCAAACAACAACACATGATATATTGCAGTTTGATACCTTGATGCAAACATCAGTGCCAAAAGTCCACACTTTCCCAATCACAGTGCCAACAGGGTTTGACTAAATGAAGCCACTGTAGTGATCACTCCTGCTCAGTTCATACAAACATTTCTGTACATACTATAGAGTTTGTAAACTAGGCACTTTTGACATACAGAAACCTGAGTGTGTGTCTGTTAGTGACAAATGCTCAACCAGATGTTACACAGAGTTAAGACCCCCTATAAAGGTATTAAAGGCAGCCTGGCACAGATGTGGACCACACAAACAAACAATTCACGAGTAGTTTCCCGTCTATAAAAGTGCGAATGCGGAGATGGGGTGAGTAGGAGTGCATTGAGGACTGGAGGACTGGAGCTGAGTCGGCCCCCAGGATATTCTTCAGTGATTCCACTGTTCTATTGTCGCATCTACGGGATGCTTTTGAGTGTCAGCAGCTGGCAGAGGCACAGAATGCCAGAGTGAAGACAAAGATAAAGAGCGATCGGAGGAAGAGGAGAGGGATTGTATTTAATCTCACTGCCATTTATTTTTAATAGCATGCAGCTGCTTTGTTCTCTTTTTGATCATCAGCAGCCCAAGTTGACTGTAACCCAGTGGAGAGCACGGACACACACGTACACTGAAAGAAGCAACACAGTCTCTGTTTTTCTTTTAGTTTTAGTTTTGCACTTGTTTACCCACAGTGTTCAGTGGGCAATTCCCTGTACACTGCAGTCCTTGCCACTGTCAACCATACTGTTACCCTATGGAGGGCTGCAAACAGACTGCTTCTATGATACTCAACTGCTGCAAGTAGAAAGCAATTAGCAGTCAGCGTAATATCTGGAACTGTGAGCATGCACTTTTCCCTTAATGTGACCCACCACTGTGCTGGAGCATCGGCCAATAACAAGCCACTGAAGTGACAAGGACAAGAACCCTCACCAGCTTCCCACCAGTGAGCAGAGCAGCTGCAGCTCTTGCTGTCAGAGGCAGAAGCACCAATACCAGGGATCAGAGACATGGTCACTGCAGTGATGAGTAAGACGGTGCTTCTTTATCTCTGTACCCAACACATTTGTCTTGAAGGGTAATTCCTCTGATTACTTACTGTGACTTTGATGATACTTTAAAAATAACATCATTTAACATGGTCAAGGAGGAATCCTCCATGGAGGTTCCACTCCTTCATTAGCGACAATCTTATCACTGCCCCCAAAGGGATTGCTCTCTGGGTTAAGTCCATTTTATACTTCTGTGTTGAATCGGTGCTGTATGTTGCAGCTGTCTACTCTATGCCATATTCTCTCTCCAGTAATATGATCAGACCTTGATACTTAGACTTGTGATCAATATCTAATCAATGTTTTTTGGCCAACGCAGATACCAATCTTGGGAAACCAGTCTAGCCAATGACCAACATAGTGTCCAATGCTGATTATTTGAAAATGGCAAAAACAGGCTTGATTTATCAGTCTACTCCTTGCACTGGCTATGGTGTAGGCTCTAAACATCGATCCTGTGCAATATGAATCAGCCTTAAGTGTCTGAATCTTGCCAAAGAGGGCACAGTTTGAGAGTCTAATGTTGCTGTTGTTCTCACAGATACAGGTACGTCCTCTCTCCCCATAGAATGGAGATACAAGAGAATGCAGAGGATACATACAGTGTCTAGCTTAAAGCCTCCTCCCCGTCACCCAGTGCATTTTCCTTACAATTCAGTCTTAAATACAGGCAGTGGAGGGAATGCCAGGAATCTAATTGGCAACGTTTTTGGACAAAGCATTCCTTGGCTACTGTGGTCATTTATTTCATTGCATGTCTTCAATGGTCATATATGAAAACATACAGTACATCCCAGAAATGTGAGGTCAAACCTATGTAGGGAATGGGACAACAGGCAAAGCCTGTGTGAAATGTAGCACAGACACAAAGCATGCCTTTTCTTAAAGCCAGAGAGAGCATAACAAATGTGTGATGTGACCACTAAAGCAATAATACAGGAACAGCAAGGACTTGAAAGGTGGAAAAAAAATGTAAGAGGAATAGAAACCAGCCATGAAAGGTGTGACAAAAGACCAAAAGAGGACATAAAAGAGAGAAAAAAGTATAGGGGATGGAACGATGGACTATCAAAAGGTGATGCACTGACTGAAGAGATTGGGATATTGGAGACAGTAAGGCAGGCAGGTGGGTGGTGGATTCTCTGTTTGGTTTCCAGCCCTGGGGGCAAAGCAGCAGAGGAGAATGTAGAAGGGCTCATTTAGATCCCAATAAAAGAAAAGGCCAAAACCTCTAGAGACCATAGTAGCTGTGATGACTAGAGGTAGGCGTGCAGGGATGACGCATCCTGAAGATGTACTGAACAGGAGCTGCAGAGATGAACTTGGAGGGAGACCAGGAAATGTCCAGTACAGGTTGAAATCTCAGCTAGACTGATGGATGAAAGACAGCAGACCAAGAAAGATATGCTGCAGTAGAAGAGCAAAGGATAATGTGCTTCTGTTTACTGCCCAGAGTGGTGTATTGAGTTTACACTTTAATATAGCTGTAATGGTTTTGTCTGTTTAACAGTTTAGACCAGATTAAACCCCTGAAGACAATATCAAAGAAAAAGTGAGACCATCAAATTTCATGTGGGCAAAAATAACATAAAGCTTCCAAATATATCTATTATACTTTTTTGGTCCATCAATGAGGCTTCTACCTGATTGCGATCACTGATGCTTTCAAATATGTTGCTTTGTGGTGTTAAATGGTGAACATGAGCTAATGAGCTTTCCAGGCTGTTGCATGTTATGGTGAGGAAAGAAAGTGTTATTTGGTGGTGCTTATCCAAGCTGACTAGATAATAAGTGTGTAATGGGGAAACGGTGGAGTTGCGATCCAATGAAAGCAGGGGGTCTGCTGGAAAACACGTCCGAAAAAAAAACCACTTTGTCAAATTCTGCAAGGAGCCATTTGGCATAGCTAATGTTGAAACACTAAAAACTCAAATTAAAAAAGGATTTACTCCAAATTCACACATGTTCAGTGTAGTTAGCATCTTCAGTCTGTATCAAGTTAGTTAGATTCTTTCAAACAGGTAGTTTATCTTTCTTCCTTTCTCTTTCTTTCTTTCAATGGTGCAGCGTTGTTTATCTATGAACATATGAACATAACCAGACAGCTTAACAGAAACATATGATTTTTTTTTCTTTTTTCTATCCACCAACTATCATCAGTCTGCTCTAACTGAGAGAAACAGCTGTCGGTGGACACACTACTGATTTTTGACATCTGGCGGACATTTCCCAAACTGCAAGTATGGGCGAGGTAAAAATGTGTGGTGCAATATCTGTGGTCAGTGTTTCATGCATATATTCACTCAGCATAATTCTATATCATAACTTATTTAGAAAGAACAGCAAAGAAGGCAGAAAAAGATGCTACTCAGAAGCACAAATATGGGCAAAGGAATAGAATAATTAGCAGGACAAAATGTATAATAAACATATTATTGGCATGTAACTGTGAGGCAGACCTAAATGCAATCAGTAACATCAGCTTGTTTCACGTCTTCTTAACATAACACACTGTTTCCTAATGGGCTCAGAGATTACTCCAAGGAAAAATATTTCTTGCCCAGGAGGAACAGAGACGCCAAACATAAATACACAGTGCCCCAAAAGAACTCCAAACACACACTAAACATACTCCAAATGTGGCTCTGAGGGGAGATGACGCCCGCTTTTAAGTTGAATTCATGCTTCAGGAAACACTAAGATTCCACTAATGCTTTTTTATGCATCATGATGTCCACTAAGTAAGAGGTTTTAGAGGGCAATGATGATATTTGATATGTGTAAGACTGCAACCTAAACCCGAGCACAGCTTGAGAAAGACAGTTTTCGTTTAAGCAGGTTTAGAAAGAACTGAGATAACCTATTTAATAAACAGGTTATAATGTCTAAAAGCATGATTGATGGCAGAAAGTGACCACACCCTGGGGACACATGCTTTACACCTTATAATTAATCACTAATACCAGAGCAAATGGTTTCTAAAAAAAAAAAACATCACCAAAATGATTGACTTGCAGAAATGTACACTCTGCAGGTATTGAATAAATGCACCGTAAGCAGTGAAAGCTGTGAGAAAGCCTTAAACTTTGCTCTGACTACTTGAAGTGAGTTAGTATGCTAAACAAGTATATGTGCCTCATTTTGAATTGTATGTGCATGTTCTTATGTGCATGGTAGGTGCCCCAGACCCACCTGTTCATTAATCACATCTTTTTGTCTCGATCATGATGGCGGTTATAAAGAAAAGTCAATATGCATTAGCACACCACAAAGCTATAAACCGTCTGTGATACAGTAAACTATTCAAACAAAGTCTGAAAATAGCTGAGTGGCCTCAAAACTTCTCAGCAAGAAACAGAAATGCCATTATGGCGCGCCAGATAAAGAACATCATCATTAGAATTTAATGAAACTTAATCATATATTCTAGTGTGGCACCATCGGTGCATTATTTACTCATACCACAAGTCATTTCAAGTATCAAACCTCTCCCTCAAAAAAGTGGTGAATATTCAGTAAAGTAACAAGAGCATTATCTGGATCCTGGATCCGTTTGTGTCTACTCGTATCATTATGCCTCTAAACTACAAACTACTAAAAGTAAGGAAAACATTGTTTCATCCATCATTTTCATGCACTTGATATAAAAATATTTGTTTCAAAGAGGATGAAAACTCTCACACTGTCTTTCTCACTCTGACTCGTTTTCTTTTTCCCTCCTAGCACTCCTCCTCCTCCCGTCGTGTCACAGTCCATATGGTGCTGCAACACTGTTGGTCTCCTGTGGCCACACTTCCCACGATGCATCTGTGGATCTGAGATTCGCAGGGAGCTGATAGGATGAGAGGACCGTGGTATCGACCAGCTATCGCCTGGTATGAGGTCAGCCCAATGCAGCAGTGGAGTGTGTCCGAAAAGCACACACCAATGACTTCTAGGCTCTCATCCATCTCCCTACTCCTCTATCTGCTATTCTTACCTTTGTGGTACAAAGTACGCTCTCTGTATGTATTCTTAAAAAAATATAATTTCCCAGTTCCATTATATTTATCTTTAAGCTACTGTCAGCTTGATCTATTTCTTTTAGTTCTTGAAACCACTCAGACATTAAGCCTTGGGAGTAGGTCTATCTTACAAACTATAAAGAAGATGCTCCATTTTGGAAAATATATCCAAGGACTGTCAAACATCTGCATTTCATCTGTTGTATTGCACTGAGATCTGTTTTCTCCTGCCTGTGTCCATGCAGAAAAAACAGAGCTTAGCACAGATCAATCCCATTGAGTCTGACTCCTTTCACCAGCCGGATCAATACTCACTGTTTCATGTCCCTCCACAACACACACACACACACACACACACACAGAGAAAGAGAGAGTTTAAAGACATGCCTATGAGAACAGGTCCACCCCTTTAGAGATGACCTATCGGCCTATCGGCTGACTTGCTCACCGGGGGATACAGAAGTTCATTATGACAGGCTTGGCTGTGCTAAAGGTCTGTATTGGTCCTGTGCTGCAAGTGCAGCATTTACACCAGCTGATTACATTAACAGCTTGCCACGAAAGCCTCACAAGGAAACACACAGTGGCTAAAAGTAGCATACAGCTGGAAAACCTTTACATGTGCAACAATGTGACTGTTAAATGTGTGATACCAGATGTTAGGACTAGAGGGGGTTCTAAAAGTATTTGGCAATGCCTGCATGGCACACCCATATGTGTTGGGCACTGAAAACTAAAATAATTAGTCAAATTTTGCGAGTAAACACTCTTGAGTTTTTAGCTGCGACAGGCAGCCTTCTGTATTTGATATAACAGGGTCATACAACATCTCATAAACTCCTTTTAATCCTTTTAATTTTTAATATCCCAAATGTATTATGCAAATGAAATAATAGTGCAACAGTTTGCTTATTTACTTCACAAGTGCAGAGAGCATTTACTAAAACATTATGCCACTCTAATCTCTGTACGGTTAATATCAAAGATCATTTTAATCCTATTTCAGAACCATGCCACCTGCAAGATGCATGAAGATGATGTGTCTCTCAAACTATAGTTTTTGCGGTCTTAAAAAGTATATTTTTATAGAATCTTCAGTGAAGCATAGTGTCCCCCGAGTTACTGTGTTTTACACTTTGAAAGGTCTGGTCTGAAAATATCTACACTAACCCACCTTGGCTGGAATACTCGTCTGCCTCGTGGTGAACCAGGTCAGTCACGCAGCCTCCATAGGGCAGCCTCTTTTCATGGTCGAAGGCCTTCAGTGTCTCGCTGGAGCTGTACGACTTTTGGGTCGGCACCCGGCGCTCATCGGTGTCCAGGGAGGAGGTGTTGTACTGGGAGTCTTTGGAGCAGCGACCGCTGGTTAGGGTGCGGTGCCTGCGATCCTTCAGATCCATGGTGGTGGGGAGGTTATGGTTGTGAAGAGGAGAGATGGAAGTGAAGGAGAAGGCGGAGGAGGAGGTGGTGGTGGCGGTGGTGGTGTTGGAGGGAGATGGAGGGGCCTCCTAGCTCCGTATTTGTCAATCTCCACTTCAATCACCTGGAAACCAGAGACAGAGGGAGGGAGAGAGTGAAAAAGACAGTGAAAGGTTGGTATAAATTTAATAGAGGCACCGCTGTGACTCACTCTTGCTTTGCCCCCCAGAGAATGTAAAGGGAAAAGTTTGGTAAGCATGAGCAAGGAAAATGGACATTTGAGCAGGCGAATATGCAACAAACCAGAGTATTGATGCGGGATAAGTCAGGCTATTGTTTGGAGAAACAGAGCTGCCAGCGCTGTGGTCCACAAAGACAGTCAACCATTGACTGAGCAGATGAAAAATGGTCAGCCAGCATTTAAATCTATGACATGAAAACGGAGAGTGCCTCAAACATGGTGCAGTCATCCTAAATTGATGTCAGCGGTGCATGAATACAGAGACTCGAAAGGAAAACAATGATGACAAGAGGGGGCAGGGAAAAAAAACAAAAAAACCTAAAAATGAGTGGGTGGAAACCTGAGTGAAAAGACAAACAGTATGATGGGAGAAAGGATATGGAATATGTAGATTAGAAAAAAGTAAAGGATGAGAAAGAAAGAAAAACACCCGGATGCAACAGGAAGGATAGAAGAAAAGGAGAAATGACTTGAGGGCATTGCTAGTCTCTCCCTCATTATCAGAGTGAGAATGAATCCCGCTCCCTTAGAGGCTGTAAGGGATAATCAAACACACCCAGACGCACACGCACGCACACACACACTCGCACAGATATACAGTATGGAGGCACCTGTGCTGAGATAACAGTGTTAAGCGAACGTGACGCAGCTTCTAACAGAACTACACATGCACATCAACACATCTTGTCCTCTTGAGCTCACGTCTGATCTGTCCACCTCTGTCGCATCACCACCAGTCGGCTTTTAATCTATTCAAATTGTATACTTGCGAAAGCAGATTATACACGATTATGATGCTAATATAGCACGATACTAGTATGATGGCCTGGGGCAATGCATTACATTAGCAGCTAAAGATCAAAGTACAACAATACAACAACCAGCGGTAATTGACAGTAATGCTTCCAGCAGCTGCGTGTATGCGGTATTTATGGTAATAAATGGGTCATCCATGTTCCTGTTGCTTGAGGCTGAGGGAAGTCTGGTCCACCCATTGCATTACAGCGTAGCATTGCATTTTCATCAAAATATGTTCCTGTCTGGACAGCATTTATTGATATCAGAACGGGCTGGGGGATTTATAAAGAACATTCATCGTTTGATTCAGAGTGTGTGATGTAACTAATTGCATGCTGGGATGGAGGAAGAATGAGGAGGGAGAAAAAGACAGAGAAGGATATAGAATGTGAGTCAATCTATTCAATGAGAGCTCATTTTAAAATGCTTAGAAAGTAGTATTGAAAAGTGCCCTGCAATGTCCATTGATTAACAGTAGGTATTAAGTCTCATAAAGAGCTCATTATGCCCCAGCATCCATCACATGAGCTATTAGGAGTTGAACCTTAATGTGTTTGTACCTTGAGTGGAGCGCGAGGAGATAGAGAGGGATACTGGCTGGAGAAATGTGGAGACATTCTGACTGGCATTGTGCAAACAATGGGAAAACTGGGCTTTGTGAGTGTGTGGAGCATGGGCTCTGCATGTCTGAATGATAGAGCTAATGGTTATTGTCATGATCACGTTATGATCAAAACTTGGGAACAATTACTTTTTTGTTTTCTTTAGAGTTAGATAGATACCAGCAACTATACATTCTACAAATTAATATACATACATTAGTTGTTTATTCCTTTACAAGCATGCATAAAAAAAAGTGTAGTTTTTCGAGAAAGTGTCACCTTTTTCAAGCCGAACAACTCGGGATGTATAATTTAGGTCTATTGTTAAAACTTCACCACTTCTATCATCACATCCTAGAGACATGCAAAGTTAAACAAATTCAGCTCAAACACGTGTGTCTTGCATATAAATTAATTCAAACAAAAGTCATGCAGTTGCTAATCTACACAATAACTCCATCTGCTAAGTCTTGAGTTCTTAAGTTCATAAATCCATGGTTCCTTCTTTGTTACACGTCTTTGTTGCTGTGACACACAAACTCTCTGATAGAAAAGGAGTGAAGGAGAGGAGCGAACGTATCTCTTCCACAAAGACAAAATATCACAATGTCATTTGCAGCTCTACAAATAACACATCATTTGCCCTGTCACACAACATCTGCACCCATAGTGTTGCTGTCTGACACCTATACAACAACAGGTGATCCAGGAAGTCACAATACCTAGATGTGAAACTATAGACCCTTAACAGCTCTAGAACTGTGGGAGTTTTGAACAGCAGTCATTTTGACTTGTTTCAGCAGGAAAAACAAAAGCACAGGTGTTACAGACAAATTAAATGACGGCACTGTTCAATTTGAGTAAGTTGGAAGAGTACGACTGTGAGTCGGAAGGCTCCCTGAAACTGAGGCAGCTAAATGGAACTCAGCCATTAAAAATTCAATCACTTACACCTGTGCTTTTCCCTGTGACCCGTTTGACTGTCTTCCACGACAAAGACCCATGTTAGCCATGTTTTAACGAAACAATATGCTGTGTGGGTGCCACCATATGTCTCGCTATGAGGATGTCTAATGTAGACAAGCTGCTTATTCTGTGTTTTTAGTAAAACTGCTCTTCCCATAGGTAAATTAAAGACATCAGATGAGATGTTGTGCTTGTAAATTGGATGTTAAAATATTTCTCG
The DNA here is from genome assembly GCF_019176455.1 of Solea senegalensis. NCBI lineage: Eukaryota > Metazoa > Chordata > Actinopteri > Pleuronectiformes > Soleidae > Solea > Solea senegalensis. The sequence continues at coordinate 17,020,227 of NC_058032.1, forward strand.
TTTTAATCTAAACAAGGCTCATTTTAAGGACACAGATGTAATTATTTTTACTCCCTATTGGTAGTCGCATGAAAGAAATGTTGAATGAGAGATATTTTTAGCACAACCTATAACTGTGTGCAGTATATATGCAGTGCTCAGCTAACTGCTTCTCAGACAAAAAAAAAGGTACATTTCCTGAAAGGTCGAACTATTCCCTGAATACTGGTGTCACATATATGCACGTCTACAGATAGGGCTGCAGTTACAGAGATGAATAGGAGTTAATTTCTGCAGGTGACTGCAGCAGTCGCGGTAGATCGACAGGAGCAGTCAGCAGGTGTGATGTCAGTCTTGTCGGAGAAAGGACAGAGAGTGAGAGATAGATGGATAAAGTGAAGAAAGCCAAGGGGGTCAATCACGAGATTTAAGAAAGCATATCAATCACACTCCTCCCACACAGGCATTTCTTTCTCAAGGTCACACAACCCCTGCGCGCACACACAAATGCTAAACATTTTCTTGTTAATTACTCCGATGATAGCAGCTCCACCTCCCACCGATCATTTCACTAAAACAGATGATCTCATTTATCAGACATATAATGACTTGTTGTCAATCTGACTGGGTACACACCCAACTTTCAAGGCATGCAACCGACCAACATGCAGAACTGAGCAAAGACAAGCATGAGAACAGTGGTTCTTGACAGGCACCGAAGGCTGGTTAGATGAAGGAGAAAAGAGACGTGTGTGTGACCGTGAGGTGACCATGAAATCCGTCCAGAATGAGAAACATAATTGGAAGACGACAGGGAGGGCGGGGAATTCATTTTTGAAATTACAGAGGTGAAGTTTGGTAAAGATAAAGGCCTTTTCACTGCAAATAAGCACTTAGGAGAAAGAAAAAGAAACGAGAATAACACGATGTAAATCCTCTGGTAAGTCACACCCAGTTAATATGAAGTTAATGACATCAGTGGATTAGCAAGCATCAAACAAAATTATTTCCCAATTCAGTCTGGTCAAGCTCTGAAGAAAGACGCTTAAAGAGAAGAGGGCAGACGGATCTAAAGCTTATCACGAATCACAAGCTTCTGAAGTACTTTCTCGGATATGAAAACATAAGAAAGTAAGTATCTTACTGTGTCACATTCAAAATACTGTATATATGACACATTGTCACAATAATAATAATAATAAAATAGTAAACATGCCTTCTTTGTCTCGTTTGACTGCTTGTTGAATTCATACTAAAATAGCTCACTTAGTCTCTCCTCAATTGAAACAAATATGTAAAACAAGTAAAAATCAATGTAGTCAAACCAACGAGCCACTTTATTTTTTATTTTTTATTTTTAGAACAGCAGTGTTTTAACAAGTGGATTAGCACATTTACGGTTTCAATCTGCCTCAGGTCATTTGTGTTTTGTTGCATCATGCTTCAAATCTGCCTGAAGATAAAATGCCGCAGGGACAAGCAGCTTTGGGACTGTGTTGATCAGAATCAACCAAGCTCAGCTCTGCGTATAATTTCTCTGCATTTGCAATGGTTACCATGTACATTGGGCAGATATTCAGAAAATAATTAGCTGCAAAGTCTCCATCCAGCCACTGCTCTCATTTATCACACAAATAAGCATGGAGGCAGTGGGTGAGGGAGAGTATAGCTGCTGTTTGGTGCCATCACACTGTGGGAGACTTCCTGTCCAGATGACTCGTACTCCAGCCAACTGGAGGAGGCTGAAGCAGGGTGTGTTCCCTCTCTACATGAGGTACCAACTATCCTGACATTTTCAACTTCAATCTTTTTATATAAGACTTGGCCAAGACGGCAACATCAGAGCGTTTTTAGAGCTACATGGAGCTAATAAACTGGAATATTTGTGCAAAAACAGACAAAGAAAAAGAAAAATCAATTATCAAAATGATTTTTTTTTTCTGATAGTTCACCATTTAATTGGGCATCAGGTCAATTTTTTTACTTTCTACTGTATACATCGATTGTATCTGGCTGATGTGGGCATATTTCAATGCACTGGTATTGGCTAAAACAAAGCGGATCATTTCACTGCTGTTCTCCGTTGTGTTTTGTCCGCCTCAGCTTGTTAGTGCTGCACCTCGTCTACAAATTAAGACAGCCCGGCCTCACACTGCAGCCTCCCACTGCATAAGCTGGTGGAAATGAGTGTGTATGAACACGACACATTATTTGAGCGCAGCAGTAAAGGACAGTGAATTTAAACACTGAGGTTGGACTCTTAGGTCCAACACTAATAATCATTCGGCTAGCAGCTTCTTGTTTTTAGAGGGTGCTAAGTGTCGCCTTTGCCAGTTAAAATGACAAATGTCGCGGCAGTACATCACATCAGCTGCCACTAATTAATGTTAATTTTGTCAGGAACTTGATGACAGACTGAAATTAAACTTGGCTGTTGTCAGTGCGTTTGCCCTCTGCACACCGCTGTCAGTACTTCTCAAAGATGGTGTGTGAGGGAAGATTCCCCATTCTGTAACGACAGTGTAGATATATGAGTCAACTGAGTGTTTCTTTTGTTCCATCAAATTCAATATAGTGAGTCATCATTCTGGTGGATCATGCCATTCTACTCTCAGGGGTGGCATCCTCTCAACTCTCATTCAATGTTCATTTATATCAATCATACAAGATTAGAAACATTATATTTTGGGTTTGGTTGGTTTTGATGATACATTTTGTCTTAAAAAAAAAAATTATTTCAAGCAAATAACATTACTTTTTTTTTTTTTCTACTAATGCTACTCTGGCAACTGTTTTGCATGCACTCCGTTTGCTTATCTCATCCTTGGATTAGAGCAAGTCCTAAAGCAGCCATTACCTGGCTCATTTAATTCAATTGTAACAAACCAAAACCAACAATCAGCCAACAAGACTGGCAGCTACAGCCTGACAAAACACAGCATGGAGACTTTTCTTTAGAAAATCATCCACTCAAACAATTATCTTTGTCAACAACAGATGAAGTTGTTAATGTGCTCCCTCTCACTTAATTTAAAAATAAGTTAAATAGCAAAACATGGAATTGTGGAGCAAAAAAAAGGGGCTATAAAACATTTGACTTCAGTTTTTTTTTTGTTATTGTGTTTCTTTTCACATGAAGTTGTTTCCACAGTTTGTTCACAAAGAGAAACGGATGAAGACACAAGGAAACAGAGGAGTGCATGGTGTGGAGAGAGGGGTATAGAGAGTTGATGTGAAATAAAATCCTTATGAGACTTGTACTCAATTACACATCGCTACATTTGCATTTGCTTTCAGGAAGAGCATCCCAGTGAAAGTCCTATGATGATCATATTACACATGCAGTTTGTGAAAGCATCAATTTACATATTTAGATTCCCTTTAAGAGCAGCTCATATTTGACATCATACCTTAAATCCTAGTGTTTCATTTGATCTTTTGCTGGACTTTTCTAAAGAAGCAATGGATCAAATGTATACAGCTGGTATAGTATAGCATTTAATGTGTCATTATGTCCATTAAAAATATAATGGATTAAGCTGTATGTTTGTTGTGGTTTATTTTCTGTGTGTGTGTGTAGAAGAGGGAGAAAGTGGAAGCTCCGCTGTGAGGGTGGGCCACCCTGATTACCGTGCATGCTAAGTTTTATTTATGTACACACACACACACACACAAGCCTAGTATAGGCTCTGATTGAGAGGACCCTCACCATGAAGAGTCATTAATCATGTCTTCGATCTTCAGGGGCACTGACAGTGTACAGGAGAACGCACACACACACACACATGTACACAGCCCATCCTCAAGCACATATAGGTCTACACATGGGACTGGAGCTGCTTGCATGGCTCCAATTCAACTGGAAACTGTGGTCCATTTTGAATCCAAGACGATCTGTGAGCCAACAGCTGAGGGGCATGCAGGACAAGACACATTTCATCACTCTCTCTCCCACACACCTCGCCCCATTACCTCCAACACCTCTTTGAGCCAAATAGGAAAAAATCACTTGCTCATTTGCTGGTATTTGCAGTATTGTCATTGTCATGTGATATTAATGCACTAAGGTCATGTTTTTCTTTGCTTCCATGTGGTATTAGCACGTTGCAGCAAGGGTACAAATGTTATATTGCTGAAATTCACAAAGCTATCACATTTACATGATCATATTCACAAGGTCACTGTTTGATTGTTGTGTCTTCTTGTCGCATGTGCAGCACACAGTCTCATGCATCAGACGTTGGAGCCGCTCATTAGCAGCGGAACAGAGGTAGATTTCACAAATGAGGCCGTCTTTCATCTGCACTGCCACGCAACAATAAGGTCACTAACGGTAATAATACAAGATATATTCCCTCTGAGTGAACTCACTTGTATCCCAGCTTTCATAGTTCTGCCAGTTACATGTAGTTAGTTAGACACAGACTCTCAGGCTGCACTGATCTAGAAAAAAAATCACTGAATCCCTGAAACATAGGAAAACATTGATTAAATATAATGTCTAGTGGACTAATAGTTGTTTTTAAGTTGAGGCTTCTGAGATAATATCGAGTTCACATTCTGTAAAATAGTTGCTGAGCATCACATTAAAAATAGGGGACATCTGCCTGTGATCAGCCAGCCTGAATGAAGTAATAATGAAACACCGTTGAGTTCATACATGAGTGGGGATTGAAAGGTCTTCATATATGACTCATACTTGTGGTCCCTGCAGGGGATGAGGATGGAAGTAGCCACACTGATCAAAAACTGTGACACCACCTCATCTACCTCCCATTTTCTCCTCTCATCCTCTCATTTGACTGGGTAGAAAAGAAGAGGGGTGTGCAGTCCTCCCTGCTCCATTCCTCATTCTCAGTGCCTATGTAACTACCACAGTGGGCTGCAGAGTGCCACAGAGCCGCTGTTTATTAGACTAATCCTTAAATCCACATTCTGCAGGCCTCGCAAACGCCTCACAGAGCTCTAATCTGACTCGAAACAAAGGGATTAGAGACGACAAGGTCCTTCTCTCTGTCTCTCCGAGTCTGCCAGAGTGGGCTCGGTGTGATGCACATGTGTGGAGAAACACACTAGCACAGTTGCATGGCTCCCGCCTGTCACACCCATATTTGCTAAAGACTGATTGCCGCATGCAAACCCTCACGCACACAAACACACACATGCTTCCTGTGAACACAAGCTGGCTGTGACAATACAGGCAGTTAGAGCCAAGGTGCAAACAAACTGGGTAATTACACATAGCTCAAAAACTCAAGGGAGAAATGATGGACAAGATGAGAATGAGCTGTGGGAATGAGACATAGCGACAGTGGGGAAGATATAAGCAGAATCACTAAACAAACCTGGCTTATATTATGGACTCGCACTGTTGCAGAGACAACAGAGGAGTAGAATTTTTACACACTAGCAGCAGATGCCAAGAGTCCACTTTGGGGGCTGCAGGCTTGTTACAGTACACAGAAAATAAAACACCAACAAATCAATATTTGTCTCTCCACCAAACCTGGGACCATTCGAGACAGATGCCATATGTGACAGGCACAGATACCTCCATCCCACTTTCCCTCAGTGTGGCAAATGAACAATGCCTAGAGTCCAGACACTCTAAGAGGCAGGTTAATACATTCCTCGAGCAGGAATGTACCTCTCTCTCTTGTGCACGTTAGTATAACTCTTAAGCTGGTTTCACTGCCACTGCTTCTACAACTGTTTGATCATCAACAATAATATTATAGAAATAAGGACAGCATGTTAAAAGGTGGAGCAGAGGTGGAAGCTGGAGAATTTGCAGGTTTCATTTCAAATTACGAAGGATTTCTTGGGTACATTGCAGTTCGGTGTCAAATATGCCAGGACACGGTACGACTCTGAACTTAGTGACAAAAGCTGTCAAAATCCCAGGGCACTTTTTAGTGTGTTAAACTCTGTCACCTCCTCCACTTCCACCTCACACTTAGAAGCTCCTGCCTTCAAAAGTGAGTTTTTTATTTTTTTATTTCATTTCTTTAGAGATAAAGAACTCAGCTGCAGACCCGCTATTATGCCACCTGTTACTACTTTATCCATCTCATTCACACTGCAGTACTAAATTCCCTACTCTCCCTGAACGCATCATATTATTTCCTCCACCTGTTCTCTTGACATTTCTCCAGCTACACCTTTCAAAAAAGTCATTAGCATCGCTACCCCCAAAAAATTCTTTCAGTCAACCATACGGTCTTTGGAAGGCAGCCATGTTTCTCCGACTTTTCAAAACTGCAGTTGTTCAGCTCCTTAAAAAACAGTTTAGATCCTTGAGTCGTCTCAAAGCTCAACCTTCTCTCTAAATCCTTACAAATGTATGGCTTTAAAGCAGCGACTGTTCAATCTGGCTGAACATTTCATTTTTTAATCCCTATATTTCAGAGCCCTTCACAGTATTTAATCTACATCTCTGTGAACAACTTTAGTCTCATTCGCAGATGACATGTCTTTTATTGTGTCTTTACCTTAAACTGTTCTTTTATTTTCTTGTGGTGTTCTTCAAGGTTCCATACGTGGATCACTTTCCCTCTCCATCTATTTTCTTCCGCTACGCCACATTTTCTACCAACACAATATCTCTTTTAACCCAAGGCCTAGTATAAACTTAAAACAAACAGTTCAAGACATCAAATCCTAGAAAGCTACCCCTTTCAGCTCAGTAGTGATACATCAGCGATTATTTTATTTGGACCGAAGAAACTGTCAAATATTTCTTCTCATCAGGGCCCATTTTCCCCCTCTGCTGGACTAAAAACTAAATAAATGTGTGGCCAAAGTAAGAAAGAGTTTATAAGCGTTTCTCATGCTTCACATCTGACTAAAGGCATCTGTGTGTTGCATGATCCAAAATGTTTTTTTTTTTACCCACAATTAAGATGATCAAGACTTCAGGTGTTAATTTCATGTATGTTTTTTGAATCCTGATTTCATGAGGTCTCTGAAGGCCGGGTTTGTTTTGTGTGATCAGGATGCCTTTCTTGACATTATTACTCTTAATGATATTTTTCTTTTCCTCTGTTGTTGTTTGCTCCGTTATTTTTTGTTTTCTTTTTCTGAAAAGGATCCAGCCTAATGACTGCCAGAATAATTTAATGTAGGCCAGTCCCCCTGCACTTACTCCTATGAGTATTTTGCTTGCCAGAACATCCTAAGATATTCTCTACAATCCTGATGACCCACATCTTAGTTTTGTTTCATTTGTGGAAGAAAAACGCTTACATCATTTTCCACGCTGTAGAATTTGAATCATATACTCCAATCCCTCTAGCAAAAAAACGCCAACCTTTTAATCTTGGGTTTAAAAAGGTTTTTCATCAATGAGAATGTGTTTAATCAGCATTCACTATAGGTCAATGACTCTGCAATGCACACAGGTTTTTATTGGCTTCAGCTCTGATTGGCATCAGTGGGAAAATAAAACCTGGGCGAACTCGTTAATTTCCCCTTCATCTGCTTTATTCTTGCTAAAAAAGTGTAATAATTTTTGGGCCATTAGCATAGCTATTAGCATTAATGTTGGTGGCAAACTTTACTCTTTAGAACTTGGGACAACCTCCACTATCATTCATTTAGTCATTTGTCTCTTTATCCAATGCACAGGTAAAGCAGGATCACCTGGGTTTAGACATTCTCCGTATTTTTAGTTTTTTGTTTTGTTTGAAACATTATGCAAAGGCTTAACACCCAAAGTGCAGTATGGGAGACTGAGTAAAGCAGATGTGACTATAGGGAGACACTGTGGTATCATATTCTAAGGTTACGGAGCACATCCATGCTGGGCTGCACATCTGACAAGAGCGTTAGTGCAGGTGAAGGTCATGTGCGATATAGAAAAATGTGGCAGTCTGCAGATGGATAATGTCAGCAGAGAGGTCACGGTATCATGCTACAGGCTTTTTTTTTATCCGGTGAGGGAATTCCTGCTCATCCTAATTCAGCAGAATTGCACGGATGCGGGCGTCGTTGCTGTGTGTACATGCTCTTCCGTGTGCACGTGTGTGCAAGTGTGTGGGCTGCGTCACCTATGACCTAAGACTGAGCTTCAGCCCAGACAGTCGGGGCAAACTTTGCTGTGGCGCTGCCAGTAAGTTATTAAAACAATCGAATGCTGACAAGCCCTGCATTCTGTCGCAGAGGGAGAGGGCTAGGGCTTAATAACTCAGTGTCGCGCCTTGACATTCTTACCATCTGTCTGGGTAAAATATTCAAATGTGCAATAAATGTCACTGGGGACAGACGGTGACACTGTCTAATTAACACTATGACAGAGGTGACACATTGAGGGCTTTGGCTGGCTTTTACTGTACAACATGCATCACACACGTGTGTGTGTGTGTGTGTATGTGCACCCGCATGGAAGCCATTACTCTATGTAAAGGTGAAATACTAAGGGACACGGTAGCCAGTTTTACCGGCCTTTTGCCTCCTCAGAAGAAAGTCAGATATTGTTTAACTAAACAGAAAAGTGTAGCACTAACACACACATTACAAAAGTACGAGCGGCAGCAGTTATAAGGCTGTGCGTTCCCAGAGCAGGGCATAAATGCCAGAGAAGAGTAATTTCCTCAGGCTGAAATGTCAAATATGGAAGAGTGGGGAGGAAACCAGATTGTCAGCTATATATGTGTGGCTTACTTCAAACCATGTAGATACATGTAGGTCAGCTGCAATGATTCATTCCTGAACTTCAGTAGAACTAGTACAGGAAGCTTCTTTCCACCTTCATGCTGCTTTTGTGCCCATGGGGTAACAATCCTTTGTTTAAGCATAATAAAAAAAGTAAAAAAGCCACAATACAATAAAGACTGAACACAAAAGTTGTTTTTTTTTTTTTCCAAATTACAATACCAAGCAGTGAATAAGAAATTTGACTTTCACACAAGCATCACAATAACAAACTCAAATCAATCAAACATTGTTAATTAAAAGGACAAACACAGGTTTTTAAAAACCATGGCAACCTTTAGAGAGTGGAATGAAGTGATGTATGCGTCTATGGATAAATGCTTTCAAAAAGAAAAACGCTCTTTATTGTAAGGCAAAACAAAAAAAAAAAATCTAACAAACGCAAAACAAGAGGACTCAAACGCATGTCAGCAACATTTGAGAATACAGAACATTAGCACATCATTGTGAAGCCATGTTTATATGTATTCCTCCTGAACACACTGTACATCTTTAAAAACAGGTTGAAAAGAAACCAATTTTTAAAATAAAACCAATGTAACAAACAAAAGTTATATATGACCTTTTGTTAGGTTTTATTGCTGACAAATAAATAAATGAATTAATGACTAATATTAATTTACTTTGAATATTAAAAAAAATGCCAAGACATGGCCATTGTTGTGCAAAGCCCTTAAGAGGATAACACATGTATGTATTTAAAAATAACTTCTTAAATATTCAACACATTAAAGTGACCTCATCTGGTCAGCAAATGTGAGTGCATTTTCAAACGCATCATTCAGAATAATGATGTGTATCCCGCCGTATGATAATGACGGCAAACACTGCACACGTACGGCATCACTGTTAGAGCACTTTATACCATTAACCTCAGCAAATGGCACAGTTACACCCGCGGTGATCCTCCGTGAGTACATTTGTAAGTTAATAAGCAAAAAATGAATTAATACTCTATATTTTAACATATAAAAATAACAATGAATCGTGTGGTATAACACCTGCCAGAATGTGTTTTAAGCACCTACAAAATACATGGCTCTCCTACTCTCTTTGTCTGTGCTGCTCTCACTTCCCCCTCTGTATTTTGTGAGAGGCTGTTGTATGAAGCACTTTTAATGGGTTTGTGAGGGATGTATTGGACCCCAGTAGGAGATTTTGACACAGTGTGTGTGTGCGTGTGCAAGTGTGTGTGTGCTTTCATGTAGGGTCCTATATTACGGCGCTTTTCCACTTGTGTTACTGTGTGCACTCACACTCCAAAGCCATTAGATTCTATACAAAATCCTGAAGCTGAGAACTTTAAAGCTGAGAGCAGCGCAATCGACAGGCTGGTACCCTGCAGAGCACGTCTCTGTGCTCTTGATCTCTGGTACAGTACTGATCTTGACTGCAGCTACAGTTGCACTTTCACACACATTTTGACTCTGTTACTTTATCTGTTCTCTCCAGCCCACACATGGGTACCTCTGTCTCTGGGTGCACACATGGCACCGATATTTCCAGCTACCACAGATAAGTGCTTGCCCACTTGGGTCTGCATTGTTTGTGCTTGGTGCACTGTGAATGCTTCTAATGCCACAGACTCATTGTCTTAGAGTGGTGTTTGTGCCTTCAGGGGCCAATAGAAGACAGCTATGGCTGCTCCAGCACCAATGACATAGCTGACTGGTCCCATTTAGCATGCTAGATTTAGCTTCATTAGAGAGGATCTGGCTGGGAAGGCACACTGAAGAAATGAAATGAGGGGGAAGAGAGGGAGACGGGAGAATGACAGCAAGGCAGGGGCCACTTTCCCTGGGATCAAAAAATACTTTATAAACCAGCAATACCCACAAAGACTACCCAATAGAGAGAAATGGATTAATGCAGCAGTTGGAGATAAATTAATTTATCTCCATACAGGGTGAGATTGGAACACATTGCTATCAGCATGAAGCTTTGCAAAGATTTCCTCAGTGTACCTTGAGGCGTCATGAGTCAAATTATTGTTAAACCTTTGGTGCGAATGCATTTTTTTTAAAAAAAAACTACAAATTATGAAGACAAATGTAGTTCTATGTTCACGTTTATAAAAAAACTGTCCTCACCACAAATAAGGAAATGATCACAGTACATTTATTCGGTAGACGGGATATATAATAAAGTCTGCTGTAGCCCATCAGTAATGCAGTTATGTGAGTAACTACTTTCTATTGGCCATTCTCCTTTGACCTCCGGAAACAACAAGGCATTTTTGTCCACATGACTTTTCTCTTTTTCAGACGATTCCTTATAAACTCCAGAGATGGTTTTGTGTAAAAATCACAGTAAATCAACCGTTTTTGACACATTCAGATCAGCATGTCTGGCACCAACAAAAATACCATGTTCAAAGTCACTTACATAATTATTCTCCCAATTCTGATGCTCAATTGAACTTGTTTTGAACATATCTGTGCCTAAATGAATTGATTTGAGGCCATACTGGTTAGATAATTCATTTAACAGGCAAGTAAAGAGGTGTACCTAATAAAGTGTCCAGTGTGTGTGTATTTGGATGAGCTATATTTAGACATGCTGCATGATCCTTAATGCAACAAGTGCTGCTGACTGGTGATCCCTTATTACTGTGTCTTCATTCAAGAAATGTCCCACTTTGGCTTGGCAGAAACAAATGAGCTATCATGTTCAATTGGCAGACATGTTTCACTTATATTATAAAAAAATAAGTCTGAAAATGTTCAAATAAGAATAAATGACTTGTCAAGATGGATACTGTTTGCTGTGACGAGACAGAAACAGAATGTGGTGATTAATGAGCTGCTGTGTGAGAGGTTATCGAGAACTGGCGGCAGCGGTGGGGCTGACGCTGGAGAGAGATGTGAGCAGCGAGCGACGAGGAATGGAACAGGCAACCCCAAGGTCGTACATCAGGAGAGGCACACGTTACCCTTTAACCTCGTCTGTGATCGCTGCGCACGCACGTGCAGACAAATTCACATCACGGTGCTGGAGGGACGCCGATTATGCTGCAGATATGCGTGCTCGTGTCTGTGTGGCCGAATGAAGCACGTATCCTCTTCAGAGACACAAACACAACACGTGGGCCATTGAAAGGCACTCTGCCACAAAAGGTGTTGAGGTCATCACACTTAACCCTGGCCCTTGCTCTCGGTCAATGTCACAATAACTGCCAGTGATATGGGGGTTTCCATGGTAACTGGAGGGGGTTCCAGCAAATCAGAGAGGAGAAAAGGAGTCCTCTGGATGTGCAAGTGTTGCAGCATCCAGACCCTGGGTGATTTATCCTTCACGACCTCTGTACCACTGTCAACCATTAGGACACAGTGATAAGAGATAAACACAGTCGAGGACAGAGTTGGTCAGGGAGATAGAGGGGGACACAGCCTGTTCAATGTCAAGTTACATCCCATCTAGCGAGCCATGAGAGGGTGATTTGCTTTTTCACAATGGCCGGACGACAGGGTCCAACATCTTTTGAGCTGATAATTACAGCTTTTGCTGCCAGAGAAACTGCACTAGCAATCACTGATCTGGCAACGCAGATTTCAACAGTCAATATTATAATGTACTGTACATTAAGAAACAGTTATTTCCATGCCTTCAGTGGCAATATTTAGGTCAGTAAAACAGGGTCAAAATGATGCTATAAAATGCAATCTAATAGGAGTGGATGAGACATTTGAAATCAACAGCATCAGTGGACATTTTTAAGATGCACCTGAGATCTGAAGTCACTTTAAAGAGCCACCCGAGTTCCGTGCTCTGATTAGCTGAAGAGATTGATTACAGCTCTGTGGGGAAGTCCTGTAACCAAAGATCCCCCTCAGAACAGTCCCTTTGTGTCTGTGCAGTAAAGGACACACCAGCAGCAGTGGTGGTGGTGGTCCTATCAGATGTGGCACGGAGTGGTCAAAAATAATAGTGGCAGCAGCCACACCACTCTTGTAAAGTGCTATATTGATGAAGATCAGACTGGAGTGTTTTCCCTCCTCCTCTTCCTCCTCACACAGGCCTATATTGGATTTCACGCTGGCTGCCCATTCACCAGACACTGCAGTGCACTCCTAACCAAGGCCTGGAGGCAAAACGGCTGCTTTATTTGTTTATAATGTTTAGGCTTCCCACAAATGGCTTGTGCCGTAGTCCTGATAACTGTGCATAGTTACATTTAGGCAATTGACAAGGCTCGTTTCGACATGAGCTCAATTCATTTGGAATGGACTAAAAATCCAATAGAGTTGTCTAAGTGGGAGACGGAAAACAGGGAGGAGGAGAGAACTAAGGAAATGGAGGAAGAAAGAGGTGAGGGGGGAGTGTTGCCAATGCTGTAATTTAAAATGGATAACCTGCACTGATACACCTCTGTAACCAAAGCCGTCCACTGAAAGATACATAGAAAGCATGTTCAGCGTCTCCTACCTCTCCCATCTTCTCCCCCACTTTAATATGAATGGCAGATAAAATATAGATGACCTCCCACAGCTCTTGGTTACTAAACAGCCCCTCTCTAACCTCCTCCTGACTCCACGTGTATCTGCAGACACCTCCAACAGTATATTTATACATTTCTGTATATATAGAGATATAGATATGTATATATCTATATAGATATATATGTATATCTATATATATATATGTAAAAAAAACAAGTGGCAACTTTCCCAACTTCAGAAAGATGAAGCACGATATGAGACGAACTCCCTGGAGACACTTGGCAGCATGACACTCTAATTTACTGAAGCGATGACAGGCGATGACGTTGTGGCGCCAACGTGGGATAAATGAAGTTTGCAATGTTGCAGTAGGTTGTCGTGCAGATAACACAGAAATGACGACGCCTGGTAAGTGAACTGGTGTGAACCATGTCACTTCAAGTGTGTACCACGAGCATGAATCACCAATGACTGTGTGTGTGTGTGTGTGTGTGCGTGTGTGTCAAAGAGAGAAGAGAGAGATTGTGAATCTTCCATCTTCCTCACTAGCTTACTACTTGTCCTCTGCCAGCTGCTCAGCTTCTCACTCCATTTGCGCCAGACTGCATACACATCTGCCCACAAAATCCAATCCATCTCTCTCTCTCTTTCTTTCTCCCTCTCTCTCAACACACACTACACATACAGTATCTCAACACAGGAACCATTGGTTACTTGGGTCCATCAGATCGTTTCTAAACACTTCTCCCTGGATTGTGACATGAACAAATTGAACAACACTAACTATAGTTTATTGTAACACGTAACTTGACCTCATCTAATGAATTACTTGTGCCCCCTTTTCCATCGGGCTCACGCAACATTCCTTTGCTGTGTGAAATGGAACGTCCTTGTAAACTTTGGGCAATGTCTCAGAAATATCTTTTCTATTTGTTTGTAGCAAATAAAAATCTGAAGCCTCCCAAAGGCTTCTGTGAAGTGAAGGATGAAAGCCGGTGAGCAGGAGAGTGGGTAGAAAGTTAAGAGTGAAAGGTTTGATGCAGTCTCCTGAGTGAGGGGAGAAGAGAGAGAGAGAGAGTGAGAGAGAGAGAGAGAAAGTGCAAAAGTGGAAAAAGTGTCCTCTGAAAAAATAGCTCATTGATGCAACAATTTTAACCTTAACCTTAAATTGAATGCTTCTCAACGAAAAGGGAGTTTTCTTAAAAGAGTAAAGGGGCAAAAGAGGCATCCATCATCTGCCTCCTCATCCTCACCACTTCCTTGCCACTTCTTTAGACTCTTTTCAGCAGGAGCAGGAGAATCTCTCAGAGAAATGACAGTTCTTATACAGGAATTTTGTTCTGTAATTAACCTGCTCATTTGCTAATTTGACTGTAATCAAGCCTCTCATCTTTCCCAGTGGGGTGCCAGAGCTCTTTGAGCAGACAAGGCAGGAGACAGTTGCAGTGAGCTTGGTGATGAGTTGCATCAAGAGCCTCCTCCTCCTCCTCCTCCTCCTCTCCTTCATTTCACCTTCTGAAAAACTGCATGCTCACAGGAATGAGTAAACACATTCAGGTGAAATGTATAGCGAAGGCAGACACATATGGTGTAGCTTTTAAAAAAAAAAAAAAAAGGGCAAAGAAGGACGAGGCTTTCCTTGGGGCTGCTCGTATCTGCTATTGCTCTGTGTTTCAGCCCCCACAGTCACACACACACACACACACACTTTAGAAAAAAGGGGAATCATAGCAATAGGTACTCTCCATTCAAAACTGTTCACGCCAAAACTACCCGGATGACATTTACATCTGTCCAGACGTGGTCCCTGAGCGATCAAAGTACAGTACATCTCTTCTGATTTCCTTTGTATGAGGCTCTTTTATTCTCGCTCTTTTGCTGAGTCCGTGTCTGTGCGCGCTCTCGCTCACAATCGAACTCAACGACAGACTCGCTGCACGGAGCAGGACTCTATTGGTTGCCAGTGGCAACAGAAACGTGAGGTAATGGCATCTGACCAGCTATTAGTTTTGATGTGAACTTCATAGTTAACAATTATGAGGGCACGAGAGAGACCAAGCCACTGGGGCAACATGTACATGCTGCCCACTAATCCATTAATGAGGCTGATTGAGCTGCACTGCAAATGCAACACTTGAGTGGCACTGACCTGATCAGCCTCACGTCGAGCTCAGATTCTGATTGGGTGGGAGCTCGGCTGCCTCAGCCCTCTGAAAATCTGTTCATTGGATGAATATTAGTCCAATCGTTCCAAGTATGTGTTGATTGCATCATTTATGCAAATTAGAGTCTTAATTACCATGTATGAATAATTACTAGTGCATTACCTGCATCTCAGGCTTCGACTGACTCAGCATCATGGCACGTTGCCTTGCATATCCTCTCTTTTGGCATGACTTTCTTTCAGCGTGTGGAAGTGGCTCATTTCGCGATTTATCGGTTGCATTTCTACTGCACTGCGCACACTGGCGCCATTAGTAAGTCACCTGCCAAATTTGAAGCCTGTCAAGCAAACCATCGGACAGTTATGAGGTTAACAGACAGATGGACCAGACAGAACAGACAGCCGTTCCTTGAATTAATAGAGAGATGTACATTCAGTGAGAACAAAGTCTTTTGGCTTGAAGAAATTCTGGGTGAAATACGAGTTTATCATGATTTATACAGGAATTAATCTAAACTAAACTCATTTAATTCTCGCGTTTACATTTGATACGTTTATACTTAAAGTAAATTGGCAGTAGTTGTCAAAGGAGAAGAGTTGTGGGGAGGCAGACAGAGATAAGGAAGTTAGTAATGAACAGAGAGGGGCTGACTAAGAAACGGGCTGCCTGACAGTTGGTTTCAAGAGAAAAAAAAAATCTCTTTGACACATTGAGTAAGACTGAATAAGTTCTTCACGTCCCAGCCTTTCCTCAGTCATTCTCTTTACATTTAATAGTTTTTATATATAATTCATGAGCCAACCCAAACCTACACTCTGTCTTAGCTGCTTCTTTGCTCCCTCTTATCATCATCCTGGGCTTTTCTTTTCTTTTTTTTTCTTTTTTTTCAGCACCAACCTGCGGTGACTCCTGCTCTCCAGATGACACCACAGCAGGTGTTGTGATTGGTAGGGATCAGCTCAGCCCAGTCCAATCAAATGCTTGGAGGTGTCCAGGAGCAAGAATAATCCTTTAATGAGACAAGCACACTGACATACTTGTACCAAGCACAGATACTTAAAAGAAAAGGTGACACAGACAGGCACACACACATAGTGGAGATACAGCATGTGCCTCAAGACTCAGTGGCCCACGCTGGACCGAGGCCAAGGGACGACTACAAAAGTATGTTAACCAAAGGACACACAAGAGTCAGAACAAAAAAATGACATACGGTATGTGTGCAGCCTGTGGACTAATGACTGGTGGATTGCATGTTGTGTGTGAGGCATCGCCAAGCAGTTGCCATCTCTACACAAAATGGGAATGGCACAAAAAGAAAGTGGACGGTTGGCATGACGACTGTGTAGAGTCAAAATCTGAAGAGCTGCCGGGCTCATTTATGAATGTTTGGTCAAATGTGCATGTGCACGTGTGTACACACACACACACACACACACTCATGCATTCCCTGCTGACGCCCCTGTCATAAAGCAAAAGATGTTTCCCTCCAAAAATAAAACTCTCACACGTAAACCATAAGCATCCTCCACTGTCCGATAATGAATCCCACCTGATGACCACCATCTGGTCTTGAAATCTAAAAGTGGGTCCCATAAAGGACCCTTACCTGGTTCTGACCTCTGTCCATACTGAGATGGGCGCAGGTGAATCCACATCATTTATTTAAAAAATTTTTTTATTGTATTGGCATTTCATCCACACGAAAACTGCATTTTTTTTTTTAAATGGGTCCCAGAGTGGGAAAATCTCAAAATGTCAGCCTTGCAACAACGAATACGCTACTTTAGGAAAACAATTATGTCATAGTCTCTCCTCTCTCTCCTGTGCTGGCACCACTATCCTTATATTTGTTGTAAATAATAGAGACAGTTAATAGAGCTAGAAGAAGCTCACTCGTGCTGCAGAACCAGGGATGTCATTTTAATAATATAGCCATAGTCAAAACTGGTCAATTTCTTCCCAGAAAGTAGTTAGGAATATGCCAGAAAGCATAATGATAGATTTGTCGGTGGTCACTTTTTTGAAAAAAATAAAATAAAAAATAAATAAATAAAAGTAGCCAGGGGTCTGAAAAGTTGCTAAATATAGTGACAATGTCACTAATTTGGCAACACTGTTGTTTGGTCTGTTTGCTTTATGATAACTTTTATTTTCTTTCTTTTATTGACGTCTTCTTCTTTTGGGGTGGGGGGAGGCGGAGTGTGTGCATGGGGACATTTCAGGAAACAATGGTATGTTGATCGTAAACTTTTTGAAAATGACAAAAATAAAGACTGTTTAACTTTTGTTCCGTTTCAAACAGTTAAACAAAAATGTTTTCACAGATAACGGCTTCAGAGTTGTCTCAGTAAAACGAAGTTTGCTGCCTCACAAAATAAAAGGATAACAATTTATTTATGGAACTTAAAACAGACATTGAAACTTGAGTTGTGTTTTTCCTTCTACTTCAGTCTGCCAGAAGAAGTTGCTTTTGAGCCTCTGGCTTTACTCTTTTTCTTTTTTTTTGCTTTGTCTACACAATACAGACACGTCGACAGTATACAGACGCCTACACTTCAAAAGGCTGAGCTGCATCAGGGCTGCATAAAAAAAATTCCCTGATGAAGCAAGATCCAAATGAGCTGCGTGTTGCAGCAAAGCAGAAGTCAATAAAAGAGGATGAATTTTCATCCTGGGGACAATTATGTGTATTTGTTGTAGGATGATCTTTACCTCAGTATTTTATTTTGTGTGTGTGTGTGTGTGTATTTGTGCGTGCCGTATGTACATGTGAATACACACACACACACTGGTTTGTGCAGCGAATCATCTTAGGACAGTGCACTGACTCCCTTTCATTGTGACAACCGAAACAAAACATTATCCCTAAAAAGCCTAACCCTAACTTTAACATGACCACAATTTAATCATTGCCCTAAAGTTAACCAGTTCTTCAGAAAGTAGGTTCTGCCTGATTAGGTCCAGGTTTTGGTCTCAATGAAGACTACAGGTCCTGACAAGGTCAGTGTATACGCCAGAAAATGTCCTAGAAATGTCACATATACAAGTACACACAGACACACACAGTACACTTCTATTTCTAGCCAATAATTCAACTTCTTCAGCTCCATCTACAGCATTTCCAGGCATTGCCAAGAGGATGGAGGGTACAGAACATTCTCCTATAGGAATATGACTATTTTTAGATAAGCGCCCCCTGGCTGTGCAGGAGTGTAGACATGTACCTGTGACTAATCCATAATACTCATATGACATCTCTCTCTCGCTCTCTCTCTTGCTCTCTCTGTCACACTCACTGCATGAATACATAGAGACAGACTTGGCCCTGCATGCAATAAAAAGGTCTCAACACATATTCAGTTTGTTTTTCATATACTAACGTGCATTGGGTCACATTCTCATTCATTCAATGACCACATAATGCATGAACACTTTTTTCACTCATACTCATACCACCTGCGAAACACTCTTTCAAATGCAAGTTCACTACTTCTTGCAGAACTGAAAACTATTAAAAACACATTCAAAATTCATTATTGCATTTTCTGCATGGATCATATCAAAACTATAATAATATATATACTATACAAACATATAATGCATAAAATGCATAGTGGAAGCCTCGACATGCTTGATCTTTTTAATTACAGAACAGACTAAGGGTTTGCACAAATAATATTCAGACAACAGATGAAATGTGCTTCCTTCAATTACGTGTGAATAATGAACTATGTTTTAGTGTATGACATGTTTGCATGTATTGATAAAAAAAAACAAAACGTTGATTATTTTATGTTTTACAGGTTGCATATTTTCAATTTGCAATGTTGACAAGGTAATTGCAACAAGTGACAAAGTGCTGGTAGACAATATCATATTTTTAACTGCAAATTATCATTGCAACACCAGACTTTCATTAAAATATTTTTTTGGGGATTTAACAATTATTTTGCACATGTAAAAAAATGTTTTCTAATTCATTCTTGTCACATCTGTAAAAAAGAATTAATACAACTTCAACA
Source organism: Solea senegalensis (assembly GCF_019176455.1). Taxonomy (NCBI): domain Eukaryota; kingdom Metazoa; phylum Chordata; class Actinopteri; order Pleuronectiformes; family Soleidae; genus Solea; species Solea senegalensis. Next base: position 17,039,547 of record NC_058032.1, read on the forward strand.
TAATCATTAATGTGATGCTCGCTGTTGTAAGTGTTCTTTTTTAAGTCAGTGTGTTATGAGTGGCAGTTTGTGCTTTGCTTGTTGCCATTGTATTGTTGAATGAGCTTATTTTGAGTCATGGCGAAGTATTTTGTTGATTGTGAGTGAGTTTTGGAGTTGAAAATAATTGTTTGGCTAATGTGTGTGAGGTTGACTGTGTAAGGAATTTAGAAGACGTGGTTTCAGTACTGACCAATGCGCCACAATTTGAAGCTGCAATTACACCATCACATTACCACAGATATAAGTGTGTTTAAATGGATGAATCTACATTAAAATGCTTCACATTATACTCATGCATGGCCTTCAGACCCGTGCCCCCTCGTCCTGAGATGAACCGCAGTTGCAGCTGTAGCAGTCTCGCCACGTAACCCTTACCCTCTGCTCTCACCTCTACAGATGGAGAGGTCACATCTAAGTTTCAGACCATGTAAAATATTCATCAGCACCAAAAAAGGAAAACTTTTAATACACATGAAACAAGACCCTGCTGCCTTTGTTGTTGTTCCCTATCTCTTGCTCCCTCTCTTTTCTCCCTTCCTCCCTCTTGCCTGTTCCTTCTCTGTGGTTCTCATGAATAATGAAGGCCTATAGAATCCAGTGGCTCAGATTGTCCCTGCAGTCGGATACAGCTCTCCTGTATTGATCAAATGAGGCTCCTTAAATAATTAACCAAGCCTTTGTCATGCAAATGAGTGGCCACAGCAGTGAGTGTGTGTTTAGTCCACTTGTGTGGCTCTGACTTCAAAACGCTAGAAGTTGCTCAGGGTTCATGTTGGGGCCTGCAAACAAGTTGCACCTCACTGACAAACTCGTGTAAGCGCATTATAGTGTGGACATGCACAACCACACAACCATGGCCTCAGTTCAAGGGAACAATCTCATTAGTCAGTCAGCGAGTGCATATGCTTTATCAAAATAAAGCATAAGCTGTATCTCATCCTTAAAAAAAAGTCTCTCTGCTCCTCATACCTCTCTCTTATGTGTCGGTAATGGAGTTGATAAACAGTAGCAGTTAGGAGGCACAAGATAAAGCAACAAGGGCAGAGGGAACAGAAAAAAACGAAACAAAATAAAACATCATCCGTGCCGAGCCTCCGGTTTACCGAGAATTTACAAACTGTGAACGGAAGGAGATGAGATAACTTTCACTCTTTGTAGTTCTTATTCCTCACTTCAGTTGTTCTGGCAACACGCAGACACTTGGAAAGAGAACCTGCTATATGACTTTGTCTCTTTCTTCCAAGGACAGGCTCCTTTGTAATGCAACAGCTCTTTGTGATAAACATCTCATTTAGATTGAACCCACTTTTTTTTTTTAATTCTGTGAAGTAACTGCAGTATAATTACCTCATAAAGACTCACCAAAAAGAAGGCCACATGCTATTCCTATAACCAGGATTGTCAGAAAACAGCAGCATAGAAGCCAGTGACTCTATGATACAATGGTTCTTGTGTATCTCTTTATTCTTTTCAAACTTCGCATTGATCGATGGCAAGTGGAATATGTTCTGAAGTTGACCACTGGAGATGGAACGGCAGGAGGTTTGGTGGGGGTGGGGTTAAAAGTTAATGTTTCAACACAGGGTTAAATTTGAGCGTTACTGCTGATTGGCACTGGGCCTGAAACATAAGTCTATCACGTGAACTATGACTGCCAGTTGAGACATCACACTTTGTGATGGGGATCTATCATTCTGTTCTTCTCTGTCGTCTTACCTTTTCCTATTAGCAGTAAAATATGTAGCTTAAATCTGACAGTCTTGACGATGACAGATAACAAAAAAAGGGATTTTACACTTGAACTTTCTTGCAGAATATGCACCAGAGCTTTTTTTGCAGCAACATCAGCCCCAGCTGTACTCTGTGTGTACAGCTAATTAGCACATGTTTACATGAAAACATGGTGAACATCATCTAATTTAAAGCACTGTTGTATACCTCACAGAGATGCTACAGTGTATATACAGACTTGGCTTTGCCTCCTGTAAAACGTCATGATTATACAAAGTCACTGTTTGACTGAACTCTAAACTCTGAACGATGTCGACTGATCTGTTTTAACGTCACATGTTCAGGTCTAGTACTATTACGTTGACATCAGGATGACCAAGCATGTTTATATATATATATATATTTTTTTTTAAACGTACTTGCTAAATATGAAATAAATTAGAAAAAAAAGAAAGGAAATCATATTTTTCCTTTTTTTAAAAAGAAAAATCATGAATGTGTTTTTTGTTTTTTTTTAACTCTAGACATAATGAATGTGTCCTTTTACACCATATTATTATCAGTTCCATTTGTATGTTTCTGACATCAACAACCAGCCACATATTAGATAGAGATAAAAAGGTCTAATTTTGGGGTTTATCAAGCTATTTTTAAGGGGACTATTCACACTTATCTTTAAATCCACCCTCTGATTCCTCTGTACCTAAACTAGAAATATGGCACACACAACCATTGGCCCAATCAAATACGTTTGGACTTATGTTTTATTTCCATGGCAACTGCCAGTGTGTACTCTGTTCTCTTTTAATCCTTCCGTGTTCCTCATTATCTTAATTACGACCAACTCATAAGAATCACACTAATAAGGGCTTTTTTCTCTACGTTCTTCTGTCTCACTCCTTTTCTCCACTGTGCTTCCTCCGCTCATTTAATCACACTAGTTCAGATGTAGATGCATAAAAATTACAAATTTAACCCCACTGCTATTGATGTTCTGTTCACTTTGAACGGTGTTAAAAGCTGATTGCATTGCAGATTAAATGTGAATTTTATCCCACTTAGTTAAGCAGTGATTAGCCTTTTTATGCAAATATTCACGTGCAAGGTAACTGTGCATGTAAAAGCACTGTTTGAGTGCCTTCAAGCATGTAATACCAACTCGCCTGTGTCCTAAATACTGATGTGTGTTGCAGAGGTATTAAACAAACACATCCTCAGTGAAGTCTTTATAATTCTCACAGGTCAAATATAGAGTAAGAAAAGTGTTGCCTCAGCACATTTTGATCACTGGGAGGCATTTGGTTGCTGTTGTTGGGGATTGCTGAGGATGTTGCCAATTTATGTTAGTTCTTGGACTTGACACGCATCTTATTTCAGTTTGGTTATGCTAATCTTTAAACTGAAAAACATGAAATTCACATTTTGATGTTTCAAATGTCTGCAGGCCAACCAGGCCTCTTGTGGCTTTCTCTCTATTTAACTGTCAGTAGCCAGAGGAGAGCTCCCCTACAGAACAGATGGGCGCCAAAAGAGGCAGAATGGAGATTGCCATGGGGCAGGAGTAATGGTAGACATCAAATCCCACTGAATGAAGCAAGGTTTGCTCACTTCTATATTTGTCTCTATCAAAATGCCCATGTTTCTTCAAAACCCTGCTTTATCTTCAGATTGTGCAGCCCCAAAAAGAGCCTGATGATATTGGTGAATTGCATACAATTGGAATAGAAGGGGGCAGTTGACATTTGCATAGATTCTTGTCAATAAGTATTGTAACCCCCGGACATGCAATGTTTAACAGCAGCAGGCCTTGATTTAATTACTACTCTAGATCGACATCTCCCCACTGTCACTCACACACCATAACCTAAATGTCACGGAGGCAGAAAAGCCATGATTAGAGGCAGTTTAGGGGGGGATTGGAAAATGCCACCTTCTTTGTCTTTGTCTTTGTTGCCAGTGCACATTACTACAGCAATCTGTGGAAGGTTGATTTTTCATGAAAAGGTGACATGATGACACAAGATAACAAAAAAAAACCCTCCATGTACTGCTGCATAATTATGCAAAATTCAGCAGGAATCTAATAATTAAAAATGTCACTGAATTATCAGCCTCAAATGCCAGGTTATTTCACCCCCGCAGCTATTTTTCATTAAAGTAATGTCTTTCATATAGTTAATATTAGCACTTGTTATTAATTGGATGCTATTAATATTATGCTATTAAAGATTGCTTTTGTTTATATGATTTTTACCACTAAAGTCCTCAATCAACTTAGTCACTGACTCGCCACTCTGTTTGCAACTCACGCGTGGCTACAGGGACTGAAAGCATTCATTCCCTTCAGCTATTCTTAACATGCGCTCTCTCGCTCTCTCTCTCTCTCTTACTAACACACACACACACACACACACACACACACATACACAACATTGCCGGGGGAGGACAGGCCAACTTTCCCCCAGCATCGCGACATCTCCCCCGGACAGGAAAAGTAAATGCACAGGAGTGATTTGTGTGTAAGTGTGGAACCAAACACACAACGTGCTTTCGTGTAAAGCCTTTCTGTCAGCCCTGCAAGCTCTGAGAGCACATGGTCCATACAAATGGGATGCCCCAGGGCCCGCTTCGTCTAATACGCCACAACTATCAGCAACAGATGACAGGGAGGGAAGCGTGGGGTTACACGGAGAAAGAAGCAAAAGCAACATCACACCCTAACAGAGGGAGACAGAAGGCTGGCTGGGGGTATAGAGAGTGCAGCATAAAATAGGCCAGCAGGCAGACGCAGTATGTGAAGAAAAAAGTTCATTGTCAAATACATAGGAAAATAAGAGGCAAGTTACAAAGCAGGGAAAAGGGTTTATTAGAGAATGAGACAAACTGAAAATATACTGTAAGTCCAATGAAGAGTGGGAAGCCAGTATGTTTACTGTGAGAGGTCACATGTAATGAGTCTGTGCATTATAGGCTGCAGAGAAAAGCAGTGTGGGTGTATTTAATAATGACATGTTATGAGAGCGAGACACGCCAAGACCGAAAGGCAGGAACAGAGCGGCGAAGGCGGAGAGGGAAAAAATTACAGAAAAAAAAATAAGCAAACGGAGAAACAAACAAAAGGAATGACAGTGAGACAGAGAGCGAGATAATAAAAGAGAAAAGACAGAAGAAGAGGGAGAGATAGGTGGGGGAAAGAGAGACAAGAGACTTTGCTCCGACAGCCTTTACAGAACTGAGCATGCTCCCAGATGCACAGCTGAAATGTCATCAACAGTGAGCAAGAGGACGTGCCACACACACACACACAACTGTCCAACACAGGAAGCAGAGCTGATCGTCTTGGTGATGTAAATACATTTCACTCTCTGATATGAAGAGTTAAATTGCTCCTTAAGTGTGATAAGAAAATAAATACAAATATATCTTCTGCACAATATCATATCTTAACCTTTTAATCAAAGGTGTTGAAAACATTTACAAATGAGCAACACAAGTCTTTTTGTTGTTGTTGTTGTTGTTGTTGCAGGCAATGAGAAAAGCATGATTAAAAAATAGCCTCTTAAGAGTCATTCATGACCAGTGTTTGTGGACTGGCATGTGTATGCGTGAGTGAGTGAGTGTGTGTGTGTGTGTGTGTGATGACGTTAAGAAGTGCCCCACCCCCTCGAGCACCTTTTTAATGATTATTGATGAAGTTGCTCAGTTAAAGAGAAAAACAATTAAGACCCTGGCAGTGCAGAGTCCACACTGCTAATGAGCAGAAGCATGCCTGGGCCTGTTCGCCCTGTGCTGCTGACTAGTGTGTAAAACCTAATGGAAGCAACACTTGTTTTAATCGCACCTGAATCCTACAGGCCCGTGGTAGCTGTCACTGTCGATGTCTTTACAGGACTTTAGCTTATGGGGCTAAAGCAAACAGCAGATGGGCGAGGGTTTCGGCGGCAGCAACACACACAAGTCCTTGACTGTACAGTTCACTGGAGCCTGGGGTTGTGGTGTGTGCAGGCAGCTTTTCACATCTGCTGTTTACACATGGGCAACCTGACCCTTACCCTCTCCCGCAGGCCCAGCAGCACCCAATAATATCATCAGCCTCTGCTTGAGATGAATGCCTTCACCTCCTGGAGCAATTCTGAGCTCCTCTCCTCTCCGCTGCCCTCTTCCCCGCCATCTCCTCTCTGATTTCTTGTCTCCACTCTGCCTAATGTCCCACCCTTAACACCCATTTCTACTTTTCCTCTCGCTCTAAATTGTTACCCAACCTTCCCTCATTTGTTTGTCATTCCACTTGCTCCCACCAGCAGCTTTATAGTTTAAAGCAGAACCACTGACTCGCTGACCTTTTCCACCGCCAGCTGTTTCCTTCTCTCTTCGACTTTACTGCTTTCATCCTCTGTTATGTTTTTTTGTCCGTCTACATAAACGCAGGCAAATACTGTACAGATCAAAGGGGCTGTATGTAAAGTTATTCATGCATTAATTGTTTTTTCTTATTGTTTTTTTGATGCCAATGAATGAACAGATCATATCATGAAAAAAACAAGACAGCCTGTGTTTGCTACCATTACCAGATTTTTATGAACTGAAGTTACTTCACACTAGAACGTCTGCTCAACGTAAAAATGGATTCTGCTAATATCAACAACCGACCAGAGAAACAGCAAAACAAAGTTTTATGAAGTGCAGCCTGACGGGTGTTATAGCTTTAGTTACCTTATCAGGGTGTATGTTGTCTGTGAGTAAAATACTGCAGACTCCTCTCACCGTTTTTGCCGGAGACGAGGATGCTTCCTCGCTCACAGCTGTCGAGATCCCCCACGAGTGTGAGCACACTGATTATGCTGCAGTCCAGTCACGTCCACACGTGTCACAGGAACAACTGCTTTTGAAACTTATGTTTATGCCCTTTAAATTATACCGTGTGTGTTTGGGGGAGAAAAAAAACAAAAAAAACACTATGTTTGCGAATCATTAGCTTCTCTTTATTTGTCCAGCATGTGTGCCCATCACATACACAACACAAGGCCTGAGGATTAAAAAACACCCATGGGTATCTCCCCCCCCACACACACACACACCCACACACAAACAATCCCCTGTGAAAACAGCAAAATCCTCGGCTGGATTTGTGAGCATCATTCTGTCTTTCTTACTGTCCACTCATTCCCTCGTCCCCAACCTCAATCACATCGAGGACAGGATTTATGAGGGAGCACACCTCATCACTAACGCAACACAAGCCCAATTGGAGCACAGTCTTATTCCAAACCAGACATCCAATAAAACCAAGGTATTACTGTGATACAACCATTGGACAAGTCTATCGCTTTCTGTCTCCTTCGGTCTCTCTCTCATTCAGGTTGAACATCAGCAAGAGTGATGTTATTAATAAAGATTCCACTGTAGTGTGCAGACACAATGTATACATATATATGTATATATATATATATATATATATATATATATATATATATATATATATATATATATATATACATATATATATATATATATACACATATATATATGTATGTATTCCAACAAGACAATAGTGTTTGGATGATTATTATGTTTTGGTCTTGTTTAGACTCCCAGTTGAATTCTATCAACTAAATCAGAGTGTAATATAGTCCATATCAATAGGTCCTTTTCGCTGATAGCCTCAGGAGACACAGATTTTTGCAATCTCGTCTCTTCATCTTCCCCCCAGTGTCTGTCCTCCTCCCTAAAGACTCTCCGATCCAATTACCAGCCTGGCACTGCTCAGCTCAGCAGTGACTCTGCCAACCTGGGCAAACTATTTCTCTTCTACCCTGTCATCTTCACTTTTCCTTCATACAGGCACTCACACCTTTAGCTTCAGTTCATTCTTCTTTTACCTCCTGATGCGATGTTTTCATGCTTTACCAGCCCGCAGCGTGGCTCTTTTTCTATCTCCCTTTTTTTTTTGTTTTGCATTGTAAAGTTGTGTGTCTGTTTATGTATTATATCAGCTGAGCACTGAGAGGGAGTTTCAGGCTGATTAAAGAGATGATTTATAGGAGCATGATGTTGGAGGAATTCCCTGATCGCTCCTCAAATCACTTCTTCACAAATGAGCTCTCTCCACTCAACCACAGTCAACCGCAGGAGAACCGTGCTCCCTAGACACATGTCTATGTACATGCACACGCGAGCGCTCACGCACACACACAGACAATTTTATCTTTACACATTTCACCCCACAGCCATGCCACTGAGAAATATTTCAGATTTTGCCTACAAATCAATGCCCATATTTCAAATGTCATCTCGGCACAAAGCCTCAGACTTGATCACCTTGGCGTTTTTGGACTTTACAAGGTCACATTGAAGTTGTGAAAAATGCCTTTGGTCCTCGTTCTTCTATTCGCACATTATTAAAAAATCTGAGATGAGACGACCCCTCATATAAGAGCTTCTACAAATCAGGAACTAAATAAGGACTTCTGTTCCGTTTGCATTGTGTTACAGGCTCTTGAAAACCTATTTTCTTTCATGTGTCTTTTTGTCTCGCTTGTCTTTTTCTTTCACTTGCTCAACAAAGAAGGGGAGTGGTTCAATTGGAACAATGTTATGTCATTTACTGCACAAAAACAAATTTATCTAGGGGAAGCATCGGAGTAAAATTGGCGCTGTTTTTCAATAAACAAAATATATTTGTGCAAATTTCCCCGCTCCCCCCTCAGGCTGTATTTGTCTGTCTTTGCCTCACTGTGGGTTATTTTCTGTTTACTTTCAGTCAATAATCACAACCAGGAATTTAGTTAAGGATTAGTCTACAACCTACACTTAGCGACAGAAACAGCTCACACACCTGCTCCTCACAGCATGATCTTGGATATTCTAGGATATTGTATTTTTCTACACCATGCATTGTTCATTAGAAAAAAAAAAAAAAATCAACTTAAATAATTGGGGTAGCAGTAACACTGCAAAGCCAGGGAGCTAGAGTTGTAAACAGCAAGTCAACTAAACAAAAAGAATAAATACAAATAACATTCATATCATTGTTAATTTATCAGCTTGTGCTAATTAAATATTTTCTTGATTAAACTGTGATAACCTCGTTGCTTTATCCAGTGGTATCTAGTTGGGCTTCAGTTAGTGATTTCCTATATTTCCCAGGAACAATTTTGACATTATCTGTGCTGGCTACATTCAAGTGGATTACCTGCAAAGCTCACAGAGGTATACTACCGTCGGCAGTATTAATACATTTGAAATCATATGAGTGAGAAAGCTCATTATCTATATTCAGGAAAAAAAATAAATCTCTACAGGCCTCATTCACAACACATTTTTCATTGTGTGGAACTGAAAGAGTCCACTTCACCTAAGTGGCATGTCTTTAGGAATAAAGCCGGGAAACAGCGGTCAGCAAAGACAACGACATGGAAGGCTACTGATGTACCATGTAATTTCTTTCTTGTTTCCTCGTCCTTCATGTCCAAGTATCTGTTCCACCAGCTTGATGTACGCTGAGCAGAGAGGCCGTGCTCTTTGCTGCAGGGAGAATTTTCCAGTAATATACGATCAATAGCCATTGTCCTGCTGTCTTGTATAACCGTGGTAAGAAAATGATGTGTTTGATATGTTATGTAGACAGGGTTTGTGTATGGTTCTTAAATGTCCCCAGTTGCTTCAGGTTATTTAGTTCAACTGGGAGAGCAGTTTGATTTCTATTACATTGGGAGAATTCTTTTTCTCTTTCTTTTCCCCCAACCTGCAGAATTGAGGGAAAGGCCTTGAATAGTGATGAGTGTGTGTTTTAATACAACTTCAGTTCACTCGAGAGATTCCTTAACAAATGGATGATTTTATTTTTTGCCACATCACACTCAGCACAAGGGGTTTGGCTGATGTTAAAAAATGTTATCCTCTCTCAAGGTTACGCTTTCTCTCATTTCCCCTGATTCCTCCATTTCTTCTTGAAAGTAATTGTTTCACGCTATGGTTGTATTCAGGCCATGTGAGTTATTAGCTGAATCCTCTGGCAGGAGTGTGGGCTAAATGGAACAGTGTCAAGAGGCTGGCTGCCCTGCTGCTGCTGCTGCGTGTGTGGGAGGATGACTGGGAGTTAAGTAACAATGGCCAAGTAAATGCAGTGCGATTTTTAGTGGGTATGCATCTGTACGTGCTTCTACTGAAAGAAGTTTCCACTGCAAGATCTACCAACAAAACAGTTCAACCAAAATGTCAGGTTCTTATATAGTGCAAAACTGTTGGTGATGCAACACAAATCACAATGTATTTTTGGTCCGAGAAAGCATGTTGTTTTGATACAAGAGTGTATATATGTATACTTGTGTGGGATGGTGGGGGTACAATGTGAAAGGAAAGAGATGGACAATAATAGCAGGAGAGTGGAAAGTGGAAAAAAAGTGGAAAGTGGAAAAAGAGGCGCACATATTTGCAGAAGTTCAGACTGAGACACAAGTGTAGGCACATTAACAAGATACAAGGTACGACCAAGAAGTTCAGTCTGTTCCTGTTGCACATCAAAGTATGATTATGGAGTCCCAGACATGACATGCGGGAAAAAACTCTACTGTGGCCACAAAATATTCATTTGTGCGCACATTAATAACATCAATGTCATTCCCATGAACTACCTTGAGCGTTGCTTAAGCAAAAATCGGCTGAAGCTGCACGATGGACAGATATAGTGTGATCGAGTGGTTTTTTTTTTTGGGGTTGGGAATGAGTTACAAAGATTTTCTCAAAAACTTGGCATTGCAAGGAATCATTATTACTGAGGTTAAGTTAAGAGAGGTTTGAACTTCCACGGTCAATCACGTTTAAACGAGACACATGAGACATATTTATAAAAAAGTATAAATAAATGTATAAAAGTATGTGTTTTTTTTTCCAAACATTTACAGAATCTTTAACGACACTACAAGTTATTGACAATTATGACTAATAAATATTACAAACAAAAATATAAAATGAGTGGTGTGGTATTGGAGTTTAATGGCAGTACACTGTAGACTGTCTGCACTCCAGTCTAACCGACGACTGAATGCAAAGATCAATATAGTTTTTTCCAGCTCTTTTTTTTGATGAAAATGAGGTTGTAGCTTGTTTTCTACAGCACTATGATTCAAAATATGTATTGCATGTGTTTCAACAAGGTTTTGTTTAAATGTTATCGATCGCTCAAGTTTATCTTTATCACTTTACTTTAGCGCCACAGTTTCAAGCAGTCCAAGTTGTTGATGGGAATGAACCGTAAAAGTAAAGGATTTGAAATTGAACGGGTCAATATTGTCTCAGAGATAGAGAGATTGCCTCGAGCCGTCTGTCACATATGTAATAAATGTGTCTCTCCATGCTCATCTGACAAGGAAATCTCAGGACAGAGAGCTCTGTTTGCAAAAAGTTAGTATTTTAACACCCGACAGACGAAACTCAACTTGTGAACAATCACCGGTGCACATTGTGATTTCAGCATGGACCACAAATATGAGCCAGAAATCATAAGTTCAAATGCTTTCTGCTCATGAGCGTGGGTTTTATGGCTATGATTCATTGATCAACCAGCAGTCTTCAAAGGGGGGAAAAGCATGGCACCTCCAATAACCAAGGAGGTGCGTCAGGTCAAGCGTGTGATGAAGAGCATGCTTGTCCTACTTCTCGACATTTGCAGGGTTTGCTATGAATTCGTCCTGCAGGGTCTGACTGTCTCATACTGCACTGGAAGACATTCAGCGTAAACTATACGTGACGTTTGACACAATTGACAAGTGAATGTGTTGAAAAGATGCAGGTCGTCTCCATCCTCCGCACAACTTCCATCACCTTTCAAAATATTCTATTTCAACAAAGGGGGTTGCTTTTTTTCGACACAGTGAAAACACATCGCACATGGCGGAGGGTGTTTGAGACGAACAAGGCAGGAGTTCAGGGACTGCACAAGGTGACTAATATTAACTTGATTTGATTTGTTGGTGGCCAAATTTGAATCAAGCGCAAGTTGCGTTTGCTGTGCTGTCACACACCCAACAGTGTGTGACAGGTCTATCATCTCTAAAACTGAGTGACCACTGAGGGTTCATTTTGAGATTGTGACATGTCACAGTTAAGTTTCCTCTATACTTCCCAGCACCATCTCACATTCATCTTTTAAGTCTCTTTCACCCACTGTCCTGCTACCTGATGCTGTTTCCCTTCATGTGACATAAAAAAATACAGACAGAGAGTCCCATTCATGCTCAATATGCCACTCCTCTTTGTCCTCCTCTGATTCACTCACCCCAACACACACACACACGCACGCTGCAGAGAAAGTAGATGACTGGGAGCCACGGAAGGTTTCAGTCAGTTGATATTATTCTACCCCTTACATTTTACCCAGCCTTAAAGCAGTGCCTGTGTGTATACGAGTGTGCACCTTTTGTGCAATTTGTTCCTGTCCTAATGTAACTTTTTCATGCAGTATCTATTCATTGCTGGGTGGCCAGAGGAGGAAAATAAAAGAGAGACAGGGTGACAAAGAAAGTGGTAATCTGAGTGGATCTGAGCGCTGATCCTCTTTGGCTCTGTGTGGGAGGTCACATCAGGGTTCAGCTCTGGGATAAGATGGGCAGGAAAAACAGGACATACAATATTTGGACAGGGGCTAAAATCACCAACAGCAGACTCAAAGGGATCAGCGCTATAGCAACGCTGGAGAATATGGAAAAATAATTTGAGTTTTTATGTCTTTGTGTCGCCACATCTGCCACAGAATTACAGACAGACACACACACACACACGTCACACTGATCCACACCAATTCTTCTGGGGCACATTGGGTCAATGACCATTAAAATTGTGTAACTGCTGAATGGAGTAAAGGCAATGGAGATGAGCTTTTGGCATTCTAACTGTGGTCCAGGGATGAGGCTGAAACCATGTCAAACGGTCCAGATGGGTCAGCGGCGCAGAGCCAAAGCCTTTCTTAACCTACTAGATCAGGAAATCAGCTAGACTTCACAACTAATGCAGTTATCACACACACTATCTTCTTCATACACAAATGCAATCCTATACACACACATTTAGACCAGGTGTGATCACAAAAAAACACCATGCTCATAGGAAAGGTAATAAAACCCAGCTCACTCATTTGTTCATGGTAACTGCAGCAGAATAGCCACCGTCTTGCGTTAGATTTAGATTTAATGTCAATTTGTTTCTTTGAGAATAAACAATAATACAGTGCATTTAATATTCCTTTTTACAGTCTTGCTTATTTTCATGTAGACTAGAGCATCAGAGATGCCATTATAATGCCGGCTAAATTGGTCCACTGAGGTTTGGTCTCGCCCATAACAAACACTGCAATTCTGAAACATTTATGCAACATCGGCCGACATTACAGCTTTTAGTATTTGCTATGAAGAATTGTTTGGTCCCTATAGATGTTGGAAATGCATAACTCTGCCATTTACGCTTCCATCGCCTGCCATGCTGACAAACCACCAACCCCCAAGAAAATTTAAAAAAACATCCATTAACTTGTTTTGCTTTTTACAGTTTATCACTAATTAATGTAGTATTAGCAGGGTGATTGTCCTGAAACCTTACGAAATTGTACAGAGCTGTCAGGAAGACGGTTTGAAAATAGCCCTCCCCCTCTCTCTCTCTCCTATTCTCTCTCTCTAAACATGGGATTATGCATATCAGCTGCAGCTCTGCCTTACTGCACCACAGACAGGACGGAGAGGAGGGAAATGGGAAGGGAGCGTGTGCATGAACATCCGTAGCACTTTTTTTTTTTTTTTTTCTTTTTCTCAGAATAATCGTAAGGCAACTGTGGGGCACACAGAATAAATAAGAACATAAGTCGGGTTTAGGGCACATTGTTATCACAGCCGTGCCAGGGCTGCGACTGTGAAATAGAGAACACGGTTTGGTTGCTCTCAAAAATCACTCTCGCCCACTGAGCTATATCCTCAAGTTCAGCTTTACCCAGTGCGGTCGATAGTGGAGACAGTGCCCCCGAAATTCCATCCCACACAGGATTTGAGCCCTCACCGTGTCATGCCATGTCTTGTGCTGGGTAAGGCCAACATTCCTCTAAACAACTGTGTGTTTATAGCGCTCACAATCTACAGACACCCATTGCTCTCTAGTAAAACACAACTGAAAGGAAAGTGATGAATCTGTGAGGGAGGGAAGACAAGTTCCCAGTCCGCTCTTATTTTTGGGGAGAAACATAAAATATCCAATCCATTATACAAGCACCACCCCCGCTGTGTTCCCCTGATTCCTTCTAGCTATTAGCAGCTTAGGACACAAATAGATCACACCCGATATTAAAAAGCAGCAGGAATCTAACAGTTTAAAAGCCCTTTCATAATCCTCGCTGTGGAAAAAAAAAATGTTTTGAATGAAGTCAAATTATTTTTGCGTTGATTCTTTCTTCTTTTTACGGTTATTGTTTAGTATTCAGATTTTATAGTGTGTGTGTGTGTGTGTGTGTGTGTGTTTTTTAAGAGAAATGGAATTTACAGATGAGATAAAGGAGACGTGACACATGGCTTTAAGCCCCGTTAAACTCGTCCAATCCACAAGAACGGTGACAGCGCCATCTTATCTATATATTATTGTTTTATTTTTCTCCTGTTTTTTGCTTCAGTAAATAAGACTCAGATGAAGTGATGGCATCGTTTTCACCCTAGCAGGCTGCTATTGTGCAAAAAATATTGAAGCGTCTGGTCGTACACAAAGAGTATAGGAGGCAGATTCAATAATGGAAACTCAAGAGAGAAATATCATGTTTTCCACAACAGCAAAACTATACAGATTCATCACTGCAGGTTTTCAAACTATTACAATCCAAACATCAGCCACTGATTTGGGAGTTTTTTTGTCAGCACTAATTCAAAAATATCCATCACAATATCACGGGCTGAATCATACATTTGGATTCCTTTAATTGAAATTATAATTATTTTTTTTCCAAAATGTGAAACATGAAAAGTAGAGGTGGACTGTGTGCGTGAATGTAGAAAGAAAAGAAAAGCAAAATGTCCTCGACGACGTTGATGGACTGTATTCTCACCTTTGTCCATAAAGACACACCATTCATGCTTCCGTACCCATCATTTAATGACTCTTTCTCTATTGTGCCTCAAACACTCATCGGATTTAACTCCTCTCTGGGTTATATAATCCACGTTGAGAAAAATGAAATACCAGCAGACATAATAAACAGGGAGGCAGTTTAAGTGATTATGTCGGTGCGCCTTGACAAATTAAATCCATGGAAATCCATGAAAATAAATCCATGAAAATAGCACAGGAGCTGAGTGTTTGTTCTAAGACGTAGTCTGAGGCAAAGGCCTACATTTTACAGCAAAATTGCACTTGTCTTTTCGCATATCTTAAGCTGACCTTATTCTGCAGATGATGTTTGAAGTGTTTTCTGTTTAAGGCATATTCCCAATTTAGAGTCTATAATCACATATCTGTATGCTGCTGTTACAGCACTTCAAGGATAAGACTGTCAGAGATAAAATAATGCAGCCCTTATCTCTTTGTGACTGATAAGATCAAGCATGTTTGACATTTTAATAACAATTGAGTTTGGCTTAAAAGATGTAGTGACTGAAATAACATTACATAAACAACGGACAATAGTTGTTTGTTTGTTTTTCCCTTTATAGTTCAGCTGACCCATCACTTTGTCAAACAGGGAAAATTAACAACCACAAATCGATGCAAACGTCTAGAGTTTCAATATGAGGACAATTTGCAGCTCAGCATGGTTGCGAAATTCTCTTTAAAAATAAGTGAAGAAATAAAGGTGTTGTGTCACCTAATAAACATTCCTATTGCTTAAATTAGTCGAGAAAGAAAACAAATAATTTCAGCTGCCACCAGGTAGCAGAAATATTTTTCTGTTCAGCAAATTATAAGCATTTAATTGGGCTGCAACATAACTGACAAAAAAAAAAAAAGATTCTACTTTGAAATTAACAGTCATCGCAACTGCTGTGACAGAACCATTCACTGGTCTCCATTTAACGCTGTTTCTCTTACATATAGCATGAAATTGTTGGATGTGCAGCAAGAAGAACCTACATCAATGTAAAACTCACTTCATAGTACGGCACATAATAAAAACATTTCATAATTTCGTCCGACTGAATCTCCGGGGATGAGTTGTAAAGCAAAAAGTCTTATTACAAACGAATGGAATGGTCTCATGTCAAGGCGAGACAAAAAAAAGAAAAAGAAAAGAGGAAGAAATAAAGAAATGACCATGAAGAATTCTTCATCACACTGGGGAATCTTCAGGGTGAAGAACAAACGCAACACGGTTAAAAAAGGACGACTTCAGACTTGAAAGACAAAGATAACTTCACTGTATAAATTACATATATATTCTCTATGAGAGCAGTGTGCGGAGACACACACACACACACAGTCACAATTAAAGGCTGAGGATTTAACCTTAAGCACGGATGTTCTGACCAACAGTGATAAAAATAAGACCAGCATCACACAGTATTAGAGTATCCGCTCGTATTACTATGCACCACGTCTTTATAAACACCATATATGAATGGTACAGACAAGTCATTCTCTCCCTCTTTTTGTCCCTGTGTGTGTGTGTGTGTGTGTGTGTGTGAGAGATGAGATTGGAATCATCCAGGACATTCATCTATTCTGTAGCTGGTGAGGAGATTGAGTGGGGCTGGGTAATATGATGGCACTTTCACAAAGGATTACATTACTTGCTCTCGCTCTTTCCCTCAGTCCTCACATTTGATAATGTACAATGTCTATGTGATAAACTGAGCCGGTGTGAGATAAAGGACCGACACCCAAAGAGCAGCTTTTATGACTGCATGTTTACGTTAGATCGCGCTGAACTAAACTTTTATTTTTCTCGCCTCTTATTCGCCGTCCACTTCTGTCTCTGTGTCATAAACTACAGCTGCACGACTTATTGGTAAATTATGCAGATTTGTCAGATTCATTTTACTTGTCATTTCGCAGCAGCTGACCTATCCAGTCAGAGAGCCTCTTCATTCTGGGCAGTGTGAATAGTAGCCGCCTAAAGCCAAGGCATGTCATGTATTGAGTATTGTCTATGTACACGTGGCATTATAGTAAAAATGATTAAATGTTTTTTTTAAACGCATGCTGTGTTGTAAAAATAAAGATAAGGAGAACCTTTAGATAATGAAAAAAGGCTGCAATCTCAGAGCAGCTGCTGGCCATAGCAGCATGTGATAGATGAATGTGGGTTTTAGTTTACTTCAGGGAGGTCTGCTGCCAATTAAGGGTTTTTTTAATCTTGACTTTGTTCTCATTGATTTTTATTTACCGCTTTAATTTTTATTTTGTTCTAATTTAACTAGATCTTACCTGATTCCCATGTTGCTTTTTGTTTGCTTTTTTAAAAAATAAAATAATAAAATCTTAGTTTATATTATATTATTAACAGTAAGTTGCAGTGATAGCGACCTAATATTCTACATTTTGTAAATGATACAGGTGTTATTTTGACAGACATGGGATTGCATTCCTGCTTTGGATTAAACGGTTTTCACAATCAGAGGATCCAGAGTAAAGGGTGTATGAAATCCAGTGTTATCTTTTAAATTTTTATCTCCTGTGGTTTACTGTTCACTCCGCTAACAGATGCATGAAAACATGCACTGGCAAAATATGGAGTGGCTTTCATTGTTAAGAAACTAGAAACAAGGGAAGAAACAAAGCCTTTTCACAAGAAACAACATATTTTTTGCAAATCACTTTTGAGCAACTCGAAGACATGGGGCTGTTTGATTGCATTGTAAACCAATAGACCAGATGCTCTTTCTGAATGTTTGTTCTTGTAAAGTGCACATGCTGTTCCCAGCAGTAAGGTGTTGTAAAATTAAAAATAAACAAATATAGCACCTTTGTCTTCTTGAGTATTCACAGTGGAAGACAACATGGCAAAATGCTTCCAGACTCCATGGCCTTGTTTAGACTGCAGCCTGAACAGAATCTGATCTTCCTGACCAACTGTTCACATGATATTGCAAGTGACCTGATCTGATCCGTATCTGTCCATATAGTCTAGTCTTCCACATAGATTTCTATAGTTACAGGCCACGCCCCAGAAAAAGAAGTAAACAAAAGAGACAAAAGAAATCTGCGGCACAAACTTTCTTCTGATTACAAGGAAGTGACAGAAACGGAGGAGACGCCTGAGTTGTGCCACCATTGGTGCTGCCATCACCATGAGGTGCAGGCAGACCAGCGATGCCTAGTGGAATCGCATCTGTTGTTGATGCTTTTATCCCATTTTTCGATCGTTTAACGTGCCTGCAAATAACTTCCATCACTCCGGATCTACGTCATTGTTTTTTTCGCTCGAGTCGCACTGCAAGGGACCCAGAAGACACTTTGAAATCCTATCAGAGAGACCGAGATGTTCAGATTGAAACAGAATCACAGTCGAAACCACCTCCATATGTGGTTTGAATCAGCATTGGGAAAACCGGATCTCATGTGCTTTTTAGCTGTCCAGACTGCCAAACAAATCGAGCTAGATACAATCTGGATATGCTTAAAAATCCAATTTGGGGAGCAGGTTCATGTTGATGACAATCTGTGTGATCAGGATGATTGAAATAGCCTGGTACAAAGTATCTAACTCAACCAGGGATGCATTTAAGGTCCAGTATGTAAGAGTTAATGACATCTAATGATGAGACAATAGATTACAGCAAACGGAGGACTCCTTCCTTCTCCAAGCACTTCATGAAACTATGGTGGCCTGGTTTGTCCGTTTGTTCTGCTGTAGAAACATAACAGAACAAGATGAATGCCTCATAAAGCAAGGCCCTTGCTCTAAGTAAATATAAAAGGCTTATTCTAAGTCTAAAACCAAACCTAAAATGATTTTTATTTTATAGCATTTTCAGTGTATTTCTGACAATAAACCCTACTAACTTTGACACACTGGACCTTAAAGTCTTTCAACATACACTCCGTGTAACTGGATTGTGTTCATCATGTTCAATCATGTCATGTTTTGGTGGCTCTCCGTTAAAAAAGGCTTACTTTCAAAAGGACTGCAAAACTCTTTCTCATGAAAAACCTGAGTCCACGGACTGAAGCTGGCCCCTCGTGTAGAAGACAGGCACACTACGAAAGACAGAGAAAGAGGCAGGGAAGCCATAATGACAAAAGCGTGGGAATCTAAACTACAGTTGTCTGTAAATGCTCTCCATTACAATAAATGACTTCATTACAATAAAGATGTGTTCAGCCACCCTCTGTGTTTCAATGAGTATAACTGTGGAACGACTCGTTGAAGTGTGCTCAAGTAATAGAGCTTCCGATGCAGCCTGTGGTATTTACACTTATCCTCTCAATATGCCAGGTCAGCACTGCCAAAGAGTACATTTGTACCTGTGTACAGCACCTGAATTACACACACACACCTGCACACAAGCATAGAGCCAGTCCCTGTTTTTCTCTGTGCTTATTAAGACATTGAAGCTTTTAGCACCTAGCAGCACTAATCCTATAGCCTTATGCTCACCACTGCTGCAGCCAAATGGCCTTATACAGAGCCCTCACTCTCTCCCTCCCTTGTGTGAACATCTGTGACCGTTTGTGATGAATGGATGAGGCGAAAGAGGAGAGGGGCCAATGTGAGACGTTGCACCATTGAGGTCAGTGAGGAGAAAAAAGACGGAGTGAAGCGGAGACACGGAGAAGATGTGTGGGGTGGGTTTGGGTTGTGTGTGTGTGTGTGTGTGTGTGGATGGGGGTTGGGGTAGGTTGCTGCGCATGAATTGCATACAAAAGCACCTGCATGCACTCTGCCCCTGCATTTATGTCCTGCTTGTCAGGCATGCAGGGCACGCATGTGCTTATGCGCGTGTGCGTTTCCATTGTTGTGTGCACAGTGGCGTGTGTGTGCCCGCGTGTGCAAGGCCGAGGTAGGTTAAACTTGTACTCGTGAAGTGTTCCCAGAAGAGATTAATCATCCTGTGCTGGAATGCAGCATCGTGGTCATAAATCATCACCTGACCTCTCTCTCTCTCTCTCTCTCGCTCTGTGCCACACGGAGTCAGGGTAAAAGGAGTGTCATTGCATATCTGCAGTAAACAAACAGCTTTGACAGAAGACTGAAACATAGGAGTTATTTATTAAACACTGGTGTCCATTTGTATGATCAATCAAGCATTACAGAATGTGTTAAGGTCACACACTAATGTGGAATGAAAAAGAAATCTATGATCCTTTAAATAAAGATTTGACAGCTGGAAACCAGGAGAATTCTGTCATTAAATGTGCACAAGAAGTGGGTTTTTATAGATTTTTCTTGTTTTTGCTTGGATTTCATTTTTTTATTTATTTATTTAGCTTAACCACTCGTACTTTTGACACTGTCAATGGGATACTGAGCCTGAGAAAATGGAAATCCCAAACCCAGAAATGGACAGTCATGCATAAGAACCCCAAACGTTAAATATGTCGAAAAATGTCCTAATGTTTTATTTCTATGAAGAAAATATGGCAAATTCAAGATGTTAAAGATGGCTATAAGTAAACTGCATTATTATTTGTAGCTGCTTACATAAAATGAAGGTTGTTCTGGATGCTGGATAAACATGTATCCTATCTGCCTTGATACAAGAGACTGTGGCACATACAACTGGCACCAATTATTCACACTGGACAAAACTGATGTGAAAACTCAATTTGAACAGAATCCCTCAATTTGAACAGAAATGCATTATATTTGAGCTGAAATTAGAGTTAGATGACATGATTATGTTATTCTAAAGTGTCATTGTCTTAATTAATTAGAGCAAGCAAATAACATGTAGACTAAAAATTAAGTGGGGATGAGATCATTTGTTTCAAACTGAGTCCAATTAAAAAAAAAAGTTATTTATATGTTAATTTCATGTTCACATTGACGTGACAATATATGTATCAACAATAATGGTTTACATTATTTTTCTTAGGCTTCATCCAAACATGTCTGATTTTTTTTTTTTTTTTTTTGGGTAAAACTCTCTAATTTTGCAAATCTCCAAATACATAGACACTGCTTCACAAAGATGAGAGAGAGCACATTCTGAAGTGTGCATGAAATCACAAATTTGCACACTTTCGGGAGTTTAATATTCACTGCTGATTAAATTTGAATGACGCGTTTTGTGTCTAGACTTTTTATTAATATAGTTTAAATAATAATTAATTTAGACATTGTCCAAATTGTGTTATAATCTCTCTGTAGGCACGACAGCTATCATATATCTGAGTGTCCTAAAAGAGGGATTCTTCCTCTGTGGCTCATCATGAGGTTTGCTCAGGTTTTTCCCCGTGTTAAAAGAGTGTTTTTTTGGGGAAGTTGTTCCTCATCTGAACTGAGGGTCTGGACACAGAGGACGTTGCATCATGTACAGACGAGGGCTTAACGAGAGACACTGCAATTTGATTTGTGATATAATGTTTTTGAGTCAAGGGTCAGTTCTGTATTCACTACAGGATCACTACGGATGACTTAACTGTCATGTTGTGTGACATAACTTAAATACATGAACTGTGTCCAACAGATATGATTTTATTTATTTGAATAACAAACAGGTAAAAATAGAATAAATACATGTATTTATTCGTAGCCTTTGTGATTTGAAAATTGTGTTGTTTTATACTGTGGTTTCAGTTTGAAAACGGTAAGTGTGAATTTGAGCTACACAAACAAAAATTATTTGATTTGATTTAGATATGCAGCAACTCTTACAATAGGAATAGTTAATAATCCTCTTTCAGACCAATGACTGTGTTTCCAGCCATTACACAAACAATCATGGACAGGTGGGAGCCAGCAGACGCTGCCGAACAATGTTTTCATCAAATCTGTACACCTCCCTACTGTGGGGGCAGGAAGCAAGCAGGGAGTCAACGCTGCACTGTGTATTTCTCTACTCAGGTAGAAGAAAAGAGCCTTCCTTGGTTATGTTCAAGTACAGGAAATTGATTCTTTAATATTAAAAATTCAACAGCTGAGTTTCATTACTTTTCGGAGCCTATTCCCTTTCCCTTGCGGAGCAGGAAAATATCACAGTTTATTAAATTACTTCTCTGAAAAGTCTCTAGGGATGCCATCTTAACTCCCGTCCTCCTTCACAAGGCCATTTTAGACTCTAACTAGGCATGTCTACTTGGAAAGAGAGACAGAAAGGAAACGAGAGGAATAAGCAAAGACGGATAGAAAGCACACGGAATTTAAAGAATTCATTGGCTGCTGCAGAGCTGTGTGGCTTCTCCATAGGCTGTGAAAGGCATGGCATTAAATGTTGCCACAAATCAAGGATAAGTTGGTTAGAGCGCAGTATATGGGAAAGCCAACTGCTGACTGGAATTGCGAGTGTGTGTGTGTGTGTGTGTGTGTGTGTGTGTGCGCCTGGATTCACTTTGTGTGTCCATGCAAGTTGATGGTTCTTTGACAAGTTGGGGTTAAAGCAGTATCACGTGCAACTGGCACAGCCCTTACTTTAAGTGTTCATACGAATACAAAAGGCTGAGGATATGAAGACGGTTCACTCGCACAAAGGGTTGTCAAACATCACTTGTGATTATTTAACTACACTTTACACTTCCTTTTGTAAGGAGCAAAGGTTCAGACAAAAGGAATCAGTGCTTGAGTGGGTCCGGATCTGAGAGATGACGAGGCAGTCTTCTTAGGCACGAGTCAACCACAACACACATTCCTCTTAAGGGCAACAGAGGACAAGTCCACCTTTCACTACATTTCTCCAAACAGAAGAAGAAGCAGCAGGAGAATTTGTAATTTGTAAGTGAGACTGCTCGCCTCTCTACACTGATGGGAAACACTTAAAAAAACAAACAAACAAAAAAAAAAAAAACCCTGCACAATACTTCACCACAGTCAACAGATGGAGGCTCCTCTTGGTGATTTTGTATTAAAGTTAGCTTTGCAAAGTCAGCCAAGATATTCTGTTTGATTCATTGTGGCCTGGCAAGGCTCAACAGGCATTACACTCACTATTGCTTCTTCAGTAGGAATAAGATTACTCCACAATAGGATTACTTGTTTCCCAGTGATATCAACTGATGGTGGGCAACACATCAATCACTGGGACCTTAGTTTTGCAACCAAAAATATGTTCCAATTATTGATCATATGTGACTTAAAATAGTAACCCATAGAGCCTGCGTGTACCAGGGAGCATCCGGGTTTTCTTAGGTAAGGGTACAATATTATTTATGTTGCACTGTACAATTATTGTTTATTCTGCCTCTGTTTGGAAAAAAAAAAACATCTGAAAGCTGCCTCTGCCAAGCAATACAATCAGACCTGACTGAGGGATTTTGTGTGTATAGTGTTTAGAGCTGAAACGATTAATCGATGAATTGATTATTAATCGATTATGAAATTAATCGACAACTATTTTGATAATTGAATAATGGGTTTGAAGCTTTTTTCATGATTAAAACAAGATTTCCGATTGTTTAAGCTTCTTAAATGTGAATATTTTCTTCATTTCTTTGCTCAGAATAACAAAGAAATCAATAAGAGAATCATTTTGGTTTGTGGACAAAACCAGACATTTGAGAACATCATCATTTCCAAGTTTGACGAGCACTGAACCACATTT
This sequence comes from Solea senegalensis, assembly GCF_019176455.1. Lineage (NCBI taxonomy): Eukaryota > Metazoa > Chordata > Actinopteri > Pleuronectiformes > Soleidae > Solea > Solea senegalensis. Next base: position 17,062,979 of record NC_058032.1, read on the forward strand.
TAAAGGTTTTCTGACCTTCTAACACCAAACGATTAATCGAGAAAATAATCAAGAGATTAATCGATTATGAAAATAATCGTCAGTTGCAGCTCTAATAGTGTTCAATCCTCTCAAACTGCTAAATGGCTGAGTTTTTCTGAGCAGGAGATTTCACATTTGTGTTTTCAGTTGTACACCAATCTGTTTGCAACCATCTTACTTTACTCCCGCGATGTTGCTGTTGCCTCCATCTGCCTTGACATTAAACAAATCCCTTCCTGTGTGCAGTGCTGCAATGTCACTGAGTGAAACAAGATCTCAACACTGCTGTAACGACAAACAAAGAGAGAGTTGTTTGGAGCTGATAGGCTTAATCAGCACTGTGTGAACTCATTTGATAATGGTTTGAATCACGTAACAGGCCTTTGTTAATGTCTAAATGTTATGCATTGTAATTCTAAAGAGGAATGTTTATCAATTAATACATATTAAACTGTAATTGACAAACTGTGTGTCAAGGTTTGGACATTGTGTCCACTGGTTCAGATCAACGGTAGACGTATATAGTGTGGTTCATGCACATGCGTTGGACCCTCTGCTCTTACAACTTAAATGTAAACAGGAAGCTCACATCAAAGTGCCACAAGCACGTGAGGAAGATGAGATAAAACCAGTCAGTCAGCTGTCAGGCACAAGAAGTAAATATCATCCCACTGTGCCTTCACTTCCAACACAAAACCCCACAGGATCCATGGGCATGGTAATCCAAGAAGAAGGCGGACCTCAACAAGTGTCACTTTCTCTAAAGCGCAGCGAATGCCAGGTGTCACAAATGTGAACGCACACATGTGCTCATCACACTCCTTGCTGCACAAAACGCCCTCCGACGAGCCATGAATACAGTCACAGAGGGTATGTGAGGTTGAGGTGCAAGGAACAAGCTTCAGTCGTAATCTTATTTGAAGAAAATCACAGGACAATAATATACCAATAGCAACATTCAAAACTAAGGCCAATGATGAAGTGCCTTAAAAACAGCACAATGTTTAGCTGCGCTTAAAAACACAACCTCTGCCTTTGAATTACAGCAACTATACATCTGAGTCTCAGTGGCTATTTTCACCACTGATATGTTTCATGGCAGCAATTATTCTATTCCAATAACAGGATATCAAGGGCTCTCTTTTAATGGTAATGAACGAGACACAAGGATCCACTACAACATATCTCTCTGCTCTTATCCTAAAATGTTAAATGTGTAAAAGCACCGTAGCCTTTCCCCCTCATACGAGTATGTATTTCAAAGAGATTACTCTTTTTTTTCCCTTTCAACTGATGCAATCATATTTAAGGATAATGTATTGTTGCATGTTGAGTTTTCCCAATTCTAACTAAAAAAAATAAAAAGTTTTGAAAGACAAGCTTTGAAATAGCCCTTTAGAAAGCCATGGGAGTACTCGTCAAGTTTTTGTTTTTTTTCATTCTCTGTGGTTTCTACTGATCTTCCCACCAATTAATCAATTATGGCAATTAATCTAATTTGCTCCTTCATCAGCAAGTCTTTGTAATTTTAGCCTCTCGAAAAACCACAGCATGCTACTCCTACGTGTGACTAGGCAAGCTCCCTGAAGGAGCACAATTAATGTTGAAAGTTGAAATGTTGAAATGTGAAACGGAGAAGACAACGGAGCATGAATAGATCAAAATGAGGGGTAGACAGCAAGAGCGAGTAAATGTGGACGGGGACAGTAAGCGGTCCACAATTGTGTAGATGCAGTAGAAACGAAGGGAGAAACCAACCTTTCTGACATCGTTCAAAAGCCTCACCGCAAAAATCCAAACCTGGGCAGACTTATATGAATTCAACTATTTCTAAGCATTTGTCTGTGATGTATATTTATGAAGTGGATTTGAAAAAGAAAACAAGCCACATGTTTGTGACACGCGGAGAATGAGCTATAATAGAGCCACCAAGTGTATAGTATATTCTGTTCACCATCATGTCCTGACAATTACAGCAGCAGTATAAACAATATCAACCCCTCACAACATCGTCACAAAGACCATCATTTCCAGCCACCTCTCGTCTCTCTAAAGGTCAGTGTTCTTAGTTAATCAGTAGTGACAAGGGCTTGTTTCTGCTTCCATTACCACCTATCCTGCTCTGTCTAATGTACCATGCAGCAGAGGCACTATTTACAATATTTCAAAAATGGTTCACCTGATAAAATAACAGTCATGCCCTCACCTCTATTCAGTTCTTAACCAAGCGATACGCTGTTGTAAAAAAAGAAAAGAAAGAAGTGGCAGTTTCGAGCGGGAATAATTGCTTGTTTTATCCTCTCTCGCATCTTCATGGAAAAAAAAATAAAAATCTAAACTAACCCCCCCAAGACTCGAGCTGATGGATTTAGGGTGGGTTTTCAAACTTGATAATGTTGCTATGGTTTCACTGTCACTGGCAACAGGGATTAGTGTTTCACACCTCGATAAAATGTCCAGGGAAATGAAAAAAAGTGAACACCTTGCAGCAAATAGTTTTTCTTTCCCCGAAATCAAACCAGTTAACTCGTGCAATCAACAAAGCACTTTACTGCCTCTCAAGTAATTATACCTGAGAGACATACACACAGCTTTTTTTGTTTGACATGGGTTAACATGCTGCAGTGTCATTATTGTTGATCCAGTCTGAAACAATTAACAGAACGGTGCCTGTTTTGTCTTTGAAAGGAACTTTTGGCTCTAAACCGGGAACAAAATTGCATTGGCCTCGTCACAAGCATTCAGCCCCTCTATGCTGGTTCATTAGCTAAAACTGAGCCCGCTCTGAATTGTTAGGAAGGACGGAATGTATTAACTGGGCTCTCAGTACCAATACGAGCTACGGCTGTAGTGTGAAAATGGCATTAGTGGAATTGGACCTTTGAGGTTTTCTAATGCTATTTTCCATCTGTTTGCCTACGTGAATGTAGACAGTCCAGTTCGGCGTGGGGGGGTCACACTGGACACCATTGATTTTTGATCAGCCCCACTGACTTGAGTGTTTGTTTGATGCTGTGTGCACGTTTGCTGCTGTGCGCATGCATTAGGGTTATTGTGCAAAGCCTTCAGTCTTTAATCCCCTAATCTGCTGAACCCTTGAAATCACTGCAGTCATCTGTCAGACGGGTCAGTGCGGGCTGCAGGGCTCCACACGAGCACACACATACTCACAGAGCCAAATACACACACACACACACACACACACTCACTCACTCAATGATAGTCATTTATTCAAAAGGGCCAGCCTCATTTCAGTCTAATGAAGATTGATGCTCCTCTTTCCAGGCCTCACAGGTGTTGCAGTAAAATGTATGTATAAATACATAACCCACATAGAAGAAGAGACTAGAGGGAAAGGAGATGGATTAACATGAAATAATTCATTCTCTAATCACATCCACATGTGTGTTAACAAATATTCGGCATGCATCGTCTGCATGTGTAAAAATCTATGGTCCATCTCCATAGTAACAGAACAGATACAATCCAGATGAATAGAGGTGAAGGTCCAACAAGGACATGGACTCAAGAGGGCCCATAGAGCTCAGACCCTCGAGTCAAGTCTCTCAACCTCTCAGGCCAGTTTGTGTGTTTGTGTGTCTGGGAGTGTGTGTGCAGCCATGCCAAATGGGACACCCTGAGGGCTTGTCTGGAGATTGTGGTTGACGTGGCCTGCTGCTGTCCAGTGTGAGCTCCTATTAGCACTTAAGACTGCTGCTCACTACACATTCAACTCAGTGTACACACACACACACACACACAGAGAGAGAGACGGCCACAGCACACTGTTGTAATGATGATGTCTGGTAAGTTAAAGCCTGACAGTGGGAAGCATCTGAGTGTGTGTGTGTCCATGTGGGCCAAACATCTTAAGTATAATTTCACGTCTCTGTATGTCTGTGTTTCAGTGTGCGTCAGTAATGATCGCAGGCCAATCTGAGGACTCGGCCTCCTTTTTTTTTTTTGAGTCGCATGCCCACGCCAAAAGCTCAAGATGGAAAGCGGGAGGCAGATCAAAGAGCGTGAGAGATCACACAGATGAAGGCAGGCTCGGCAAGAGCTAAAGGTGGAGGAGGAGATGGAAGAGCCACAGAGGGAAACTGCATCGGTTTATACTGAAGTGTGAATCTCAGCAGGGCACCTCATCATCGAGATCTGTGTCGCATCTGTGTGTTTGTGTGTGTTTTCATGTCATAAGGTGCCGGTGACTGCCAGCTTCTGGGATCTACAGCTGGTGTGTGGGATTCATCCCATGACACTCTGCTTGATACTCGGCTGACTCCAAAACTTCTTTTCTTTCTTTTTTTTCTCTCTCCCTAATTCAACCTTAAACTTTGCCTGCGCATGTGGCATGAGATCCTTAACTAAAAGTCTCACTCATGTCCACTGAATATTCATTCTCAAGTGAGCTGCATCCTGCAGTGTTATGGTCCTCGCTGCAGTTTGAGGGGAGCCAGCTGGCCTGAGGCTTTCAGCATCTCCCTGTCACCAAAACAACCACAGCAGAAAAAGAAATAAACACACACAAAGTGTGGAAGTAAAGAAAAGATTGCAATTCTACACAACTTGCATGCACTGCACACATACACCCTCCACTGCAAGAATTATGACTGCTAATCCAAAACATGACAGCATGTAAGCAAGTAAGTGAAATCCTAATGGAAACAAATTGTGTAGAAAATAAAGAGTGCAGTCTATCAACTGGTGCGTGTGAATAGATAACAGGAGGCGAAATGTGGCGGTAGTAGTACGCGGCAGCAGCTGCGGCGGCCTGGCGGACGCGCTCGCAGCTCTGTCACCCTCCTGAGGAGATGAGACAAGCCCTAATGATGGGTCAGACAGCCAATTAAAAACCTCTCTGCATTATTATCGTTGTCACAATGAAATAGAGACAGATTTGTAGAAGGACAAAGTCGCTTTCTCCCGCATGGACACAGCGGGAGAGATGTGCTGCGCGCTGCGGCAACCGCAGACGCGTCGGACAGGAGCTGAACGGTGGACTGAGCTCATGTCCCTTATCACCACCTTCACCCCTTTAAAAAAAAAAAGAGATGACACGCAGGGAGGGAGAGAGACAGCCAGGACAGGTGGGATTTTTTTTTTTTTAAGATAATCTGCATGTTTTATTGTTGACATGCCGCACACATGCGCTGCATGCAGACATCTCGCGCCACACACTCCTCATATTAAGGTCATCCCTGCTGGGGGACTACTAACCACGAGGACAGATGCACTAACGACACTGCAGACACACTGAAGGAGTCCTGCGTGAGCTGTATCAGAGAAGCGCAGGCACACGAGGACCACAAATATTACCTCTGCCCTCCCCGTCCTCTAGTTACCACGAGGACTGTCTGCGTGCACACATGTGGTCACAGCACATGCAGGAGGAGAAACAAGTGAAGCGCGTAAATACGGTTTCCACGGGAACATGTTTAGATACATTTTAAACACCACGTACCTGTTTCCAGCTATGCGCGACACTCACTGCATAATCCTCCTCTTCAACTTTAACTTTTTCCCCCCTCTTGCCTCCAGTCGACCGGCCCGAAGCTACTTGACACTTGTTTATTAGCTTTGCATACTTTTCTTGTTGCCCTGTCTATCTTTGACAAGCCGTTACTGCGCGCGGAGCGAGATGAGAGCGCGGGGGGTGAGCTGCTGATGGAGAGGGCAGGCTGCGAGCCTCCAGTGCAACATCTCACCAAATCAAACGGAGCAATCCATTCCGCGCTGATGGTCGTTGTGGGGGAACGGTGCTGACTGTGGAGCAAAGACGGAACGAAAAAAGGCGGACTAACGCAGATGCGTGCAAACGGCACGACTGCTCTGGATTCTCTTCGGAAAGATAGGAACGGAGGGCATGATCCGAACACGAGCGACGGCCGAGCGGCGAGAGCTGCGCACAGCGGCACCCGGGGAGCAACGAGCCACACACACACACACACACACATACACAGTATTCAGAGGGATGACCGTGGCTCGCGGCGCGCGTTCACAGCCAAACCAAGTCAGTGGTCATTAACAGCGCGTGTCGGGAGTATAATCTCTCCTGTGAGCTGTTGTTGGCAGCAGCTGCATCACTACAACATATGCACGGGTGACATTCACAAGTGATGACATTCACAATGTCAATGTTGCGCGTGCATATATGTTGTAGTTATATATATATAAAAAAAAAAAGATATATAATCATTATCCTTATCTCCACCAAAGAGGACGTCTTCACCGGATGGTTTGTTTGTTTGTTTATTTCATTGTTTGTTTGTGTCAAAGGCTTCTGATCTGATTTGCTTTGTGTCTTGGGGCAGAAAAGAGACCATGCATGATACATTAGCTTCAGCCGTTTTCCTTACAGGGCTTTTTAAAAAATCCCCAGTTTTCCATTAAATGAAGTGGATTTTGATGGATAACAATCTGAAATATTTAGGTTTGGATTGGACATATACAGTATATCCACTCTTCTGTGTAGGACTGGGCAGCAATTCAATAGCAATAAATGAATTGTGACATCATTTTTCTTCAATATCAACATAAGGTTCAGCATTTATCGATATAATGTCAACACATGTGTTGTGTTTTCTACCGATAAACAAGATTCAAAGCACAGTTAACTGGTTTCCACAACTTTCACCCAAGAGCAAAACTTAATCTTCATTTGTCTGATATTTTGTCTTGATAATTGTGATACCATGATGAGGTTTTTGGCCCAGACCTACTACTGTGCCATTCTGGTGATTTATTATTACCAATTGTGCTGCCATGCCGTGGAACCATGCTGAATATTATTACTTGATTATTCACATGTTTAAAGGAAGTGGAATGCCAGTTCCATTGTGTCACATAAACTTGGAGCCACAGTGCCACATATATTTAAAACAATGTCTGCTTTGTGTGTGAGGATCCCCCTTCCTTGGACTATAGTACTCATTATTGTGGTCCTCATGCATCTCTTTTTAAAGAGTGCACCCACTGCACTGCAGGCTACTGTTCACATTAACGCACTGCCTAATGGGCTTTCTCGGTATTAGCAGCAATAGAAAGGTGCAATAACGGAAGCACGCAATTATGCACCATAACTAGGGAAAACATTGTTAACAGTTACCCTCTTGCTTCTCAATCTCCAAGCTGTAAATGCATATTTCCCAGTGGAGGTATGATAATAATGCCCGCTTATTTGAAAACACCTTGTAAAGAGAACCTTGTGGCTCTTTTGATAAAGATTTCATTTCAGAGGCATTTTTATGCATAACTGGGGAATGGCATGGGACATAAACCTCCCACTTTTTTGGTTTATTTATTTATTTTTGTACTACTTTAACTCCTATCTGGGCACGGCAATACATTATGCAGCTCATCACTGATATATTGATTCTGACAAGAAAAGGGTGTCAGCTCCCGGGATAAGTGAAATCTCACAACTTTGACTTGATTTGAATTCACAGATGGCACGAGCGAAGGGAGAAAAGCAAGAAGAGGGAATCATTGCATCTCTAGTGGGTAACACAGGTGCAGTATGAGATGGAAAATGCAGATGAGAGAAAGATGGTGCACTGAATCATTTTAAAGTCCCCAAGTGATACCCTAAAAAAACATCTTGCGAGTTGGGCTCATAATCATGCAGGTGCAGCTTGTCCGGGGGTTTGCACTCTTCCCTCGAACCGGCCACTGTTTTGTTTTCTTAATGACCCAATAATAGCTCTGTTAAGACACAAGGTAAGTTTGATGACAAAAGCATTGCAGAATTTAGATCACATCAAATTGTTATTCCCCAAACCACGGATCGATATGAGTGTCATAAAAAAATATTATTTAGTGACACTTGAATTATCAGTGACACTGAAACCACCCATTTCACCTGCCCTCCCTATTTCCCAGGGTGTTAGTGAGGATGTATTAGTGTCAGCAGTATTTAATCTGTCCTTTTACATTTGTCTGCACTCAAGACTTTACATATGGACACACCTAGAGATTAGCCTTAGTATGTCCTATAACAGGTAAGCCAGTGGCGTGGAGAACAGCCAGTGAACAAACCCAGATTAGATCGGCCAGAAGCCGCAGCCATGGGTGGCTGACTAGAATTTTGCTCATCGGTTTAAAAATCGACCTCTGAGTAGACAGCCACCAGCTTCTGCCTACAGGCTGCCCATGGGCCTCCTCCTGCCATAATGCAGGATCACTTGTGTCAATCCTCCACCCTCTCTTTCACTGCATTAGGGCAAATGAAGGGTTTCTACTGGCATGTCAAATACCAGTGGCATTTGATTTTTTTCAATTTTTTGGCCACTTTTGAGCAAATTGGTTTTCTCCTACAAATCACACTAAGAAAATAATACTCTGGTAATTAGTTAGCAGGGTTTTTACTCCTTATTTACCTAGCATTTCTATTCCATCCCTTCCCCTTGTGCCATAATTAGAAACTGCCATTTTAAGGTGTGATGGATCGTAAAATCTGATCCCTGAATGAATGTGTTTCTCAAGACTAGCTCAAACGAGAAAAAAATAATCCCGGGGCAAGTTATCAGATGCTGTAAGAGTAGATGAGTTAGCTGACCTTTCTCTATCATGAGCCAATATTAGCACAAGCCATTATAACCTATCAAAGCCTAATGCTTTAAGGCAGTGCTCAGGGGTCCTTGAGCCTTGCAGCACTCTGGTTGTGAATTGTGTTCCCAGTGCTATCTCCACCGTTACAGACTGCACAGTGTCAGAGGTTCTATTTAACCTTGTGCAACGAGTTCTCTGCCATACATCTATCACCACCGTCCCACTAACATCTGTATGAGCTGTGGGTGAATATGCATGTCTTGCTGAGACTGAGAAGAAGATCCATTGTAGTGTTAATTATATAATCAATTTGATTAATTCTCAAAATGCAAATTAGTTAATTATAGGACGTGAACTTATAGAATTACCACTGATTAGCTGCCTAAGCATTATCACAGCCCTCTGGATATGCCCTTATTAAGCTGTATTACGTGTACCATGTTCACCATGCAGCAATATGACTATGGTGACGTACAGTATATTGGGCTTGATTAAAAAGCAGCTCAGAGAAACTGGTGTAGGCAGACAGTATCTTTAACAAATTTGTACTCACACTAAAAATGAATGTGATCGTGTAAGGGCATATTAATGGGCTCTCAGGTGTGTGTGTTCTTATCCTTCAGTCTGCTTGTTTGTCTCTGCTTTGACTTTGCATTTCTGCCCCCGCCATTACTTGTTTCTGTCAGTGCCCCTGCTGTATGAGCTGGCTGATGTAAGGCAGTAACAGGTACGTCAGGGAGTGGGAGAGCGCGGTGGCTCGGCTTGGCATGCGAGTCTGCCGAAATTACATCAAGCAGCGGGGGGTAAATGAGCATTTGCAGTGCATTTGAGAGGCAGTCTATGTTTGTGTGTGTGCATATAAATTTGTGTGTGTGTGTGGGGGGGGGCACACATTCGCGTGGATGTCTGCAGTGTGTTTTCAGGGGAAGCATTAGATCCATCGGCATGAGTCTAGAAGCTTACAGGCAGCTTACAGAGCAGCAGGGGTTTGTGGCAGGGGGTGGTGAAGAGGGAGGGGATAGGGGGTAAAACATGAGGGGGGGGGCTTACAGAGGAATAGGGCACAGCTGGTTTTTAATTGAGTCCCCCCAACACACACACACTGCAGCGTGTGTATGTGTGTGCACACACTTATTTTTACTCAGCAATTTCCCAGCTGATGGCTCAGAGGAGCTAAACACTTCTGTATGTCAGCAGCCTTCATACGAAAACCTCCACACGGGCTCTGTTTTGGTCGTGTGACTGATAAAGCCCTCCACCAATCAAGGCCTCTGACTGCCGCATGGTCCCATGAATCTCAGCGCTCAGTCTCGACACGAGCCAGAGTGGGCTGCCTCCTGCGTCTCCTCGGCTTGTGATCTAGAGCTGGGAAGATCAGAGCCGTCGTAAAAAGAAATCAAACTGTCTATTAGTTTTTAATGCGCAGTTTTTGAGATACAGTTCCATATGCCTGACTTTGACAAATAATTGACCTTAAACAACTGTGTGACCGCATTGCTCAAAGAGAGTTTGATCATTATTCCCACCACAAACAAACAAACAAACAAACAAACAGGGAATAAATACATAAAAGTGAAATGCTGCTTTGTAAATAATTCATTAATAACCTTTTTGGAATCAGACCCTAATCTGACCAGATACACATGCAGATACTGTTAGTAATTATTTGATTATATACTGCATATTTATATATTGTTGTTTTTGTTTCAAAATCTGTGGTATTATTCAAACCCTAGAGGATATGTCCAATTTTCATCAGCTGCATCAGAAAACATTAACTGCTTACTTTCAGCTATTTTCTAGTGTTGGTTCAAGTGACAACAGACCTGTCAATGCATATGGGAGCAATCACAACTTGTGATTCTTTGTTTTTAGTTTCGACTGTGGGGATGTGTTTGTATTTGCACGTTTAACACTTAATTAGCAAGATATAATAGAACCAATCACACCGTCATGATTGCTCCGTGTTGTACTGTGCAGAGTGGTGTTTACTGTAAATGCATTGTGGTGTGACAACAAAGTCCACAGTTAAAAGCCACGACACAACTACGAAAGAAACCGAGGACGCTAAATAAATTGCAGTGAAGAAGTCGACTTTGATGCAAACACAAGAACAAACAGACAATAAGGATTTCTTTTCAGATGAGTTGTGAGAAAATAAAGTTTTCTCAAGTTACCGCGACAGTGTCAAGGACTTTCTGCTCCAAGTTTATATACATCAAGATGAATGCGACAAATAAACCATGTACAGTATACACATCCTCAACAACTCGCTGTGTGTTTTAAGGTCTCACAGAGGCTTGGATAATATACCAAGATCTGCACAATTATCTTTGCTTCCAGTGACACTTACATTTTTCCCAATTGGATGCACACAGAACTTCCTTTAGAAAGTTGGGCGTTTCCTGTGGACCAACGTGTGAGGAGCTGATTATGGCCATAGTGCTGAACGTCCACTTGGAGCATTAAATTACTAATATCCTCTTGGTCCACAGTGTCCTACTTGGTTATTCTTGACCGCCTCTGAATGTTGTTAGGAGCCCCGTTTGAGCTCTGCCCATGATATGCCAATTTGCACACACATGTGCGCACACACACACACACACACACAAGGACCCTAACAGATACAATAAGCCCATTCCACTCCATCTACGCTGCTCTTTCACAGTGGAGATGACACCACATGACTGCCACCTCATTAGAGGCTTCAGCCCGTGAGCTAACAGGCCACAGAGACAGTGGGCCATGCCACATTTGCTAATTATAATAATAACAATAACACTGCCTTAGGATGCTACTTGCTTTTCTTTTCAATTAATTTTATCAGATGCACTCGAGAGGAAAGACGTGTAAGAGGAGGGGGAGGGGGGGGAGGTCAGCCGGCACACTGGCTCTATAGGTGGGAAATGATGTGTTTATTCTACACACTTAGTCAAATTACAGGCCATATAATTACTGTCAAGTAACAATGGTGAAGTCACTTTTAAGCAAAAATCATCAGAACAGCAGATGTGACTGATATTACCTTACACAACCAGTTGCAGATATCTAAGCTTGTGGCAATTTCCCTATAAAATACCAGATGTACAAAGAGAGTTTCTTTCAGCTCAGGGCAGATGGTGAGGTCTTGTTGAGGTAAAGCTTAAGTGACAGTACTGGAGAAGGGAACTCATAAACAAGTTGTTCCTAAATAAAAGCTCTGGCCCTCTGTGAGATTCTGCTTTTGATATTCCTCATCTTTCTCCCTGGATCAGAGTTCAGTCTTTGCTATTTCATGTCATTATTTTTGGAATAGATAACAGGCATAAACAGGTGCCTCCTCAACACAGATACTGTGCAGCCAATAAATCTGTTCATCAGCATAAAAATACACACAGACTCATAGGTAGATTGCTTTGTGATAATGTATTCAGGTATAATATACGTTTCTCCAAGCAATACATAATTCATTTTGACGCTGTTGTCAGCAGTATTGCCATTTCACCACAAACAAGATGAAAAAAAAAACAAAACAAAACAAAAAACTTTCCTCACTCTGCCGGCCTTGTTGTTCAAAACAAGTGAAACATATTTTATTATATGACTTAGGAAATCTTAAAATATTAAGTTAAGGAGTAAAAGTCTTCAAAGCCTCAACAGCAACGCATGCGTTGAGAGGGAACTTTTACATTTTCAAAATAGGCATCTTTTATGTAACTCAAACAGGCCAAGGTAACAAATTCAGATGTTGAACTACTTCAATGTCGGTTTAGAGGAATTCTGAAGGGTCTAAAAAACCTGCCAGAAAAGTCCAAAATTTGACCATGAGCTTTTATTTAGCGCTGTGTTATTTTAGAGTGAAAACTGTTGAACAAGACAAAAAACCCAACGTGAATTTCCTGTTACATAAAACATTTTTTTAAAATGTTTTTCACTTTGTTGCGATGCAATAAAAATGATAATAGCACAAGAACATAATCCATGTATATACTCTACCATCTTTTTAGAGTTTTTTTTTTTCTTTTTAACTGTAATTAGGATTTACAGCAGTTTATTATAAAATGGTCTCAATAATCTACTGATAAAGTAGGCAAAAAGTGGAAATCCTCACAGGTTTCCAGTCGCCAAGGCAACCCCAAACTGTAGTTTTGTTAATGCATTAGAAGGGTTTATTACTAATTTGACAATATAATAAATGGATACAATGACCTTTAATAAACTCATAAAAACAGATATCTAACTGGAGGTTAAGCGGGCTGCATGTGTGAGATTTTATAGCATTAAGAACAAGGCCATTTTGCCGCAATTAATAATCCTGTAATACTTAATGTCAATTCTACTCTGTAAGACAATCTGAAAAGAGCCACATGTCCATTAGAATTTTAATAAACTGCCGGGAGAAAACATCGTTTCTGCTTCTTAGTTGCACAGTTCCGTCTTGCCATGACAACTAAATCTACTCGAGGCTGTCTATCAAAGCTGAATAACTATATCTTGCTGTGTAAACATCAGCACCTTTTGCTTATGTCTGCTCTTCAAAACTATAAAAACACTATAAAAGACGACTCATGCCAAACTATTGTTTTCACTCATGCTAAATTGTAACTAAAGCAGAAACTGAAATGACTTCAAACATACTCAAACATAGGAAAGTGATTAATGGGAAGCAAAGGTCCATCCGACTGAACCAGAAAAGTGAAAACAAGAGGGAAAAATACATTTCTAATTGACATGATCTTGCCAGAATGACACTAGCATAGAGGAGATGACATCTGTCTTTGGCTCCCATCTTCCACTGGACTGGCGAGGATGACAGGACCGGCTCCAAACAGTCCATTGTTTTCACGAGAGAGTGATGAATGGGGGGATGACAGCAAGCTGTATGTCACTCACAGAGGAAAAAAACGTACTCAGTTCAAACGCAGGACAGCAGACACATTAGAGAACACGATGGTGATTTAATTAACTGCCACATTGTCAAGTGATTGTATATGTGAGTGGTCTTGGCAAGGCCAGCTGGAGCCTGTTTGTTCTCACATAAAATCATGTTTTGGTTGTTCTTAAAGTTAAAGGGCCACTGATAAATGGTTTAACAGACCTTTCTCACAGCAAACAGTTTAACCTGATATTTTATCAAAAAGACAGGCGTTACTAACATTAAAGGCGCAGTGTGTAACATTTAGGACCGTTCACTGGCATATGTTGAATATACTTCCCCTAAGTATGTCTGTATAAATGTATAATTGGTTTAAAATGGCCATATTTCACTTGTGTGAATGTGTAGAAGGTTTTTCCTCGAATGAAAAAGAAATACATCCTCTCTGGTATAAGAAGTCTATCATAGCCAAAGGCCAACCTGAGGTGCTATGGAAAGAGAGGGGTAGTGGAGGTGTTTGGTACAGTTTCACTATTATACATCACTAATTCTTAAATTCTTACATGCTGGACCTTGACACAAGGTCACAACTCAGGGTTTCAGTAAGACATGTTAATATCCAATTCAACAGACATTCAGCCCCCCTGTTAAAAAAATTTATTCTGATCCTTTGTCGTCTGACATTTTCTACATTTTTCATTTTTGTCTCTTTTTACACAACATTGGTCTGAAATGTTAAAAGTATGACCCTGAACTGACTTTCCAAGACAAAGAGAACAGTCAAATTAAAATGTAAAAATCTGATGCTTAAGTAAATTACACACACTCTCTCTCTCTATGTATACATATATATGTATATATATATACATATATATAAGTATATATATATGTATATATGTATATATATATATATATACATATATATACATATATACATATACATACATATATATATATACATATATATATACACATATATATACATATATATACATATATACATATATATACATATACATATATATAGATATATGTATATAGCTATATATATATATATGTCCAACTTTTGACAAGCAACACATGGAATATTCGATCTGTCAACTGTGACAAAAGGAATTACAAAAATGTGTGTGTGTGTGAATGTGCAGTGATGTATTCGTCTTCACTTAAGCAACTTGTATTATATGTGCACTACACTTGTGCACTGTACCTCAGCACTGCAGTGCATCCATTTGATTTGTATTTTTAAACAATTCTTATTTACCACCCCTGTGTGCACATACAGGTGTATTTGCACGCATGTGTAAACAAGTGAACGCCGTGTGCCTGTTTGTGTGACTGGAGCAGAATTTAGTGGATCTGTCCCCCTTCATGGAAATAGGCCAATTTTCTCTCTGAGGCATCTTGTGACTGCTTTGAAAGAGAAGATGGAGATTCCTTCTAGTTCCAGCTTGGCCAGTAAATGACGCATGTCTCATACAATCAATCACAGAGCTGCGCCAACAGACAGCTAGCTGCCTATACACCTCCATTAGGAGTCTCTGTCCTCACTGAAAATCACTGGTTTCTGAATTGGTACGATACAGTATGTGCACGCAGAACTTGTCCTGAGGCAGATTTGCCAACCTTTTCCAGTTGAATGTGTGAATGACTGTCAGGGTTTCAGCTAACAGCTTCTCAACCTCAAACACAGGTGACTAACATCAGTGGCAGGAGGGAATTACATCACTGCCACCAGTGGCTGGACATCAGGAAAATGCTGCTACTCCAAGAACATAAATGTCTTTATTGGGGTTTTGTACAACATAGAAAGGAAGGAAGAATTTCACTAATTTAATCATACAATAAATATAGTATGCACCCTTATCCTCCTACTTAAGTGTTATTATGTCTGTGCTCAGTTTGCATGTTGGGTAAATTATCCCAGCAACATCAGCATTTCACATAAGTAATCATAGATACATGCATATTTTCAAGCAATTTTTTTAGGGGTTATTTCATTTTTGTGAATTGCTTTTTGCTGTATTGTCTGCCAGTGTCCGTGGATTTAATTGACAGAAATTTTGATTGATTTTTAGGACGATGCTAATGATAAAACTACAAGAGTTGATTGAAAACTTAGCAGCTTTTAATTTAAGCTGATTAGTTTACAATAAAAAATAATAGAATACCTTAATTTCTTTGGAAATAACCATTTGTAGCCAACATTAGAGCAAATAATTGTTATTTACAGTTTTCACTTAATGTTTGATTGGGATTTTTATGCTCGTGCAATACTCTTTTTATTTTGTACATCTTTGAAATTATAATATTATATAATCATTTAACCCAATATTCAATTGTCTGTAGAGGTTATGTTTCAACTTATTTTATTTATTATTATTTTTTTTTTGTTTTTCTAAGTTTTCAAATTAAATGTTTATCTTTTAATTTCTCTTGGGCTGTTTTAAGAAATTGCTATGGATCCCATTTTTCCAACTTGGTATCGATTGTTTTTGTTTGCTCTTTTTTATTTTGCCTCTGTTGACTGTGTGTGTGTATTGTGCCTCAAATCTACTGTGATTCCTTGAAAATGAATTTATAATAAAAAACTAACTTAAAGTAATTTCTTGTAAACATTCAAATGTGTACGACTACATTGTGGAATACTGCGTGGATATACCTATTCAGCTTTACTGGTGTAGCAGTAGTAACATTAATATTAACGTTTTCTTGAATTGAAGTTATTATTAGTACTTCATGACAACACACATTTTTAGGAAAACAAGAGATGTGTTGTGTGAGAATAAGAGATGTATATTGATTGTCACACCTCAGACAAATCAAACAGCCACTGTTACTCCTTCACATAAAATAAAGACAGATAGAAAGGAAACAAATGGCAATTTCATTGCAATTCCTATGAAGTGTGCAATCTGTGCGAAGACACAATGAACACTCAGCCAATCAATACTTCCCTTTTCTTCCTGCTGTCTCTCAGTAATATATTGGAAATGGAGTTAGAAAGATTGATTCTGTACACAGTGCTACAGGCCAAAGAAAAATTAAATGAAAATGCAAATGAAGAGTGCCGTGTTTGTTTTTTTCCCCCCTCCTCAACTTGTTACCCTGCTCTCAGGCCTCTGCCATAGCCATTTGGAATTTGGTTAATTTGTTCTCTCTGTGAATAAATTTGCAGCGAATGAGTGAAAGACTGATACAAGAGGTGGTAAGAAGGATGGTTAGCTTGAGATCATAATCATTATTAAACATTATTAATGCATAACATCAGCCATGTCCTGCTGTCAGGCAGAGAGCACAAGCAACAAGCCATCGATTTTGGAGAGGAAGATATGGCTGACAGCACAAAAGAGGAGAAAAACTTCATGGAAAGGTCAGAAAGCTATTTCAGAAACTGACAGAAAAAGCATGCATCTGCCACACAGAAGTTAAGGTGCGCACGCACACACATACAAAGACACATGGATGGACAAAGAAGCAAACAAATTCAATGATGTTTTTCCTCGGGGTGAAGGGAAACTGTTCTTCAGTTTTGTACAGCCACTCAAGTTGTCCAAAATGGCTTTGGGCTAAGAATACAAAAATTAAATCCAAGGAACCTTTGTGTTGTAGCACAGGGGTTAATGTCTGATCCATACAACTGTGAAATGGCTGAAGTTTCAAATACAATTTTCTTTTGGCTGAATGGTGGAATTGCTTTACTCTCAACGAATGTCTCTCCACATCAATACGACAAAATATTATGTCTATATTCTGGGACATGAGTGATGATGAAAAGTGAAATAGCATTTTACTGTTATTATTGTTATTATTATTTTATTTTTTTTTGGGGGGGGGAGATTGCTGAAAAGAAAAAGAAAACTACATGTTCTTAAAAGCCCCCACATTTATTCTCTCTTTTTCTTCCACTTACCAAACTATTCCCTGACCATTTGTCAAAATAAACCAAATATGAAAGTCAACATGTGGTAAATTGAGTGAAATATGATCACAGCAATGTTTCATAATTTGCCTTAAAGAAAAACATTTGTTTTTTTTCTAAATTCACCCTAACAGCTGCAAATTATTTTACCAGAAAGATACACAAAAGTAATATTTTGTAACATACAGAATAAGCAGCTATGTAAACACTTCGATGTGTGAGCCAGTGGATTCAAAATAAAGTGCCTCAAAGATTTCAGTAATACTGAATTTACATATAGGGGAAAAAAAAAAAAATGCTACACACTGATGAAATATCTTTAGCTCTGCAGATTTGTTTTAGACAAAACAGTTACACTATTACCAAAATACTACAACAGACATCACAGTTAACACTTTGGGAAATGTAAATGCACCAAATCCACAGTAAGCAATTCAAAAATTGCTGAAAAAAATAAAAAAAAATAAAAAATTCTTACATTACAGTCAGGAGGTCAACTCTAAAATTATGAGGCTGGGAACTACAGTATGTCTCTATCAAATATTGTGCCAATCCATTTACTGGATATTTGGATAAATGTTTGCTCGGGGGCAGAGGATCATTAAAGTCATTTGGGGACCAATATCACCCACACCAAATTCGGAGGCAATCCATTTTTCAGTTTTTGCAGATAATGTATCTCAGTCTGGATCAAAGTGAAGGTCTAACCGACTGCCTGAACACACCAACACTGCTATCCCTTCCGGCCATCCCACTTGTATTGCTAAAATTATACCATGGATGTAGTGCGGATTGGCAGAGCATTTTTTAAATGTCACAAAATGTGATATTACCAATGCAATCGTTAGCAGGAAATCGCTCTTCTGATACAGATGACATTTGGAAAGTAACCTTCTCAACCTTGCCAATATATAATTTTTATTTCAGGCTGAGAAAGTTTAATCTGGTGCATTAACATTTTCCAGGTAGATTCACTCTGACTAATCCTCTTTGCGTTGGTCTGTGGCAGGTCCTCAGCGAGCGACCCCACACTCTCTTCTGAGACGACAGGCCTGTAGATGACGGTCTGTTTTGATGCCTCATATGAAGGTGTTGTTTGTCTAGATTTAAACCCCCTCAGCATTGTATTGTAAGAAGCCGTTCCTCCATTTAAAACCTGTATAATCCCCAGGGTAAGATGACAGGCCTGTAATAGTGGAGTACAGATCCCAGGCATTGATGTATACAATAGTCTTAACCTCACACATCTCTATTAGTGTGTCCACTGACACAGGCATTATAATCCCCCGTGGGAAGTCAACTAAGATAAACAGTGGAGAGAAGCAGACCCGACGCTCATGCTTCAAATACACTCGCTCATTTTTCAAAACATAGCAGGTGGCGATACCTCAAATATGATAGGGCATATGTCTGGTTTTGAGTTAGTTCCATTTAATCTTTAGGTTATATTTGCAGAAACTTGTCGCACAACAAAAGAAAGAAAGACAGAGAGAAAGAAAGAAAGAAAGAAAGAAATCGAGAGACTACTGAAGGTGCATCATCTATACATGTGCAGCGAAAGTGTGTCTTTGTAATGATAAGTTAGGGGTCTGTGGGGATGCATAAAGACTTTGATATGCACCAGTCACACATTAGTTATGTGTCTGCAGTTTGGCATATTTTCTACATGAGTGTGGAATGCAGTGGGTTTGACTTTGACACAAACCTGTGCATCTGTGTGGGGTCTCATGTGTTAAAAATGGGCCTAACATCTGTTAGGATGTAAAAGGACTTTTATCCACAGTGGGGACACAGAGAGGATCATAGAGGCCCAGGGAGAGGCCAATGATTTCTGGTGGAGTCAGTTCCACACGGGGGATCTTTTTTAGGGCTGGGGGCTGCTGATGAACAGGGTGGAGCACAGGGAAGTGGGATCTGGCTTTTTTGCAACAGAAATACTTTCCTCACTCTGTCACCAGCCTCCCACTATGATCTCTCTTGGCTTGTCCCCAGTGGTATTTCAGCCGAGAAAAAGGGGGTGTGCATGCCTGTGTGTGTTGGAGCAAGCATGGGATGGGTTCTGCCTTATTTGCTTACATGGTCCAGCCCAACAGAAGGCAAATCACATTCTGTGGGGGAGTTTGTCCTGTTCCAATGGCAGAATTTTTTCGCTTCGTGCCACTCGACAATAAATCACGCTACACCCCTCCTCTGAAGGTTTGGACATGCCAGCACTGGCAACTAAAACAAGCACTTCACTCACTCTGATTTATTCCTCCTATTATGAGGAGGAGAAGAGGAGGTGCTAACAGGATCCATGGGAATGGTGAGATGAAGGTGCTTGCATGTATCTCTGCATGAACTCATGTATGCCTCCACAAATTGCACGAGGGAGAAGAGAGAGCCAGAGAAAAAGAGGACAAACTGACACTTGTGTTATTCTATGTTTAGACCACCCTGATATCTTGCTGCTGCCCCACAACGTAGCTGATATGTAGGATTGGCACACAAGTCTGAGTCTGGCTCAGTGCTGAAATCACCTTGGCACCTGTAGAGGCTGGAACAAGACCTGCTCCAAGCACAAAATTAAGAGCCACACACACACACACATACACACAGGTATGACTGCGTGTGCATGAATACACAAAGAGACTCATACACACAGAGTGAAATGGACATGATTGAGTTGATGTGTTGGAGGAAAGGCGTTCTCCAGATACCAAATTAATCAGCAGGCTGGAAGATGCAAATGACTGGCCTACATGGAACCAGCAGCATGAAGCCAGAACTCACAGCACTGTGGACAGATGGCCTGCAGGACCACAGCAGCACTCACATGGCTCCCTCTCATTTCATGTCTATCTATCCTGTGCCATCCCTCTCAGCCCAACCTCATTCTATCTCAATCTCTCTGTGTAACTCATTCTATTCTCCTCTATCTGCGGCTCCACTTCTTTCTTTCTTCTTCTGCCTTTCCTCTCATCTCTCTTTATTCTCTAAACTCCCAGGTCCCGGCGCCACACCTGTTGTGCACCTTGCAAACAACACACAGCCGACAACAAAATTGCCAATTAAAACCCATCAAGGCGGTCACACTTTTAGCACAATGGAAAGTTGAGTCGATTGTTTTCCTTCACTTGCCCTTTCCCACTTTCTTTCTGGAAGGCTGCAGCACAACTAGCACAGTGCACAAGGCAGGGAGCAGAGTCTGTGACCTATTTAGGAAACTGGCAAGAGAGCAGCCAGGGAACATCAAAATACTTCAAAGGCTCCCTTTGAATCCATCGTTACGCCTAACTTAGTGTGAGCATGTGCACTCACACACACACACACACCACACGTACACACATAGAAACTCACTGCTTTCATGCATACACAAACTCCATCAGCCAGCCTGCAGACAGCCATACACAGCTGTGCATGCGCGCGCACACACACACACACACACGCACACACACAACTCCCCTGATATATTCTGTCTGAGCTCTTGAACTGTGTCCCACTTTGCTAAGTATGGAAGAGTCGCAGAAATCACATTAAATGGTGGGTCTGCCACAGGCGTCATGACTCAGGCTGCACCATGGAAATTCTGTCCCTGGTCCAGCTTTATAACATTGCCTTGTTCTTCATGTTTGTATAACTTTGCTTTGAGGGGTGGTAAACACAAAATCTATGGCAATTGAACTTACAGGGAACTGTTCATAATTGTTAATAAACAAAGACATGCAAAGCAAAACAACAACAAAAACAACTCTGTAATGGCTTTTTAAATGTTAGGAGCAAAAACAATACCATTTGCAATGTTCAACTCATTACAAGTTTAAAAAAAAACAAGCTCAAAATAAGCTCAGTGCTTCCCCCAGCATACAACAATAGTAATATTTTTGTAATAATAATAATAACAATAATAACAACAACAACAACACTAATAATAATAATAATGATAACAATAACAATAACAATAACAATAATAATAACAATAATAGTAATAAAAATAATAAAAGCTGCTGTATTTATGTAGAAGCTTTAAAAACACAGAGGGAACAAGTAGTATGCAGAAACCTAATTTCAGAACTGCAGACAGCTCCTGTGCAACATCAGTTGATCAGGACCTTGGACAGCACCAGCCCATCTCGGGTCTGAAAAGCAGACACCACAGCCCCGGGAAGCTGCAGCACTCTGCTTGCTCTGTGTGTGTATGTGTGTCTACACATGCAGAGTTCTATTTTATCTTTCTATGACATCCCAAACACAAAAGTGTATTTATTGCTTTGGATTAGACAGCTGAATGCTGTGTGTGCTTGCACTTTTATTGCCCTTACGTAACTTTTACTTCTGACACTTGGACCTTGGATAGCAGATCGATAGAAATGAGATGAAGAGAGGAATTCAACAGATGATGAATGGAGGGGCCGAAAAAAAAAGGGGGGAACACAAAGGTAAGAAGTCTTTGAGATTTTTTTTCCCCATTTAGTCGTGCTTGAGTGAACCACATTGCCCAAGGGCCACTTCTGCGTTTTTTTTCCCCGAGTGTTTGTTCATGTGTGAGCAGGCGTATACGAATAATGGGACATATCAGAGGCTCCCTTCGAGGTCGCACCAGGATACCTCTTGGCAGCTTGAAAATATGTGTGCGCTGAATGATTAGACTCTCATTTTTCACAAACTTTAGCTATGTATGAAAGAAGTTGGAAAAAATAAGGAAATAAATGTGAGTCTGTAGTGTGCCTTTATGTGCATGTGTTTTTGTGTGCACTGCATTGCACCAGGGGGCATTTCTTTACGCAGCGTTCGTGTGCCTTGGAGCGTTAAATAAATGGTAGAGAGGGCAGAAAGCATTAGCAGGCCTTTTAGTTTTTCTGAAAATGCCAAAAGGACAATGCAGGCACTGTGCTCCTTAAAGGTTATTTAGCATGCAGGTCGACCAGGACAAACTCTATATTTGTTTCTATGTGAATCCGAGTAAGCATATAAAAAGAAAATCATATTAGGTATTTCTAATGTAGACATTTCTCCTGGTAATTGGAGCAAGTCCAAATGGACCCCATGGTTTGGGAGAATGTTGCATTCTGCTGAGAGGGATCTAGGACAAAACAGGGAGTGACTTGCCCTTAGCCAGCAAAGACTGAGGGGTGACTCTGGCTAACATGGAAGATAAGTGGGTTCTTTCAGGTGAATGACAGAGCTCAAGAATGTGTCCAGAGCACTGGAAATAAAGGGAGTGTGTGTGGCTTGAACGAGGGAGCAGCTGATCTGACAAAGACCAAGGTGGTGCGATTTAAACAGATTATGCAGTCACACAGAATTGGGTGTCTGATAAGAAAATACATAGAAATACATAAGAAAAAGAAGTACCAGTATATCAAGAGGGTATTTTAAGTCAGTGTATTCCTTAAAAACTATTTATCTTTCATTATTATTGTCTTTATATTATATGCTAACCTTCTATAAAACTACCATGTTAGCCTTTATGTAATGTAGAGCAAAGTCAGTACTAACCAACAGTGTTGAGGGTAGTGCACAGTAAAGTGATGTACTTAGATAAACCTTCTGTGTAACGAGTAATCTAATGCATTGTATACACAATTGGAGTACTTTTTTAGTTATTTTTCATAAATTAAATCTGTTACTTTTGTCATTTTCACAGTTATTTCCTGTACTTTTTTGCCACAAGAAAAGAAAACCTGCCAGGAATTCACTCCATTTCTGTTTCTCATACTTTTTGACACACAGACAGACAGACATCTGTCTGTGTGCTGTGGTTGCATCACTGCGCATATTGCAGCAGCTCAGCCAGCGAGATGAAAGAACAGAAGTATTGGCAGAATATCACAGTATAATACAAGTTGTGTTCAGGTAACAAGAGTCTGTCGACTGTGAGGAACTCACACACCTACTGCAGGAGGAGGAAGAGGAGGATTATGGTTGAAGAGAGCAGTGTCCTCCAGCCATGGGACGACAACTAACTCTTTAACCGAGCTGAAGCTTGTTATTAGGCTACATGTGAAGTAGATGCTACTGTCCAAATGTGGAGTGTCCTACCTTTTGGAAAGATTATCAATCACATTTCAATGAAACTGTTTGGAATACGTTCCCACCACATCGCGCTTGTGAACAGCCAACAATAAGAGTTTTATGTTCATGACCAACAGCCTCCATCTTTCTGCCATCACATGCAGGTGGGTGAATGTCACAGTTAATGGTAAAATAGAGCAGATACAAAGATACTCATTTTTAGGAAAACACAATGAGTTCATTTTCTCACATCGTAACAACACAAGTTGTTAAAACATTAACGTTTGTTATCATGAGTATGTTCATGGGTGTGCATGTACACCCAGTCTATGCTCGGTGTTTTATTTCAAGCGTTGGCATGAGGGATTTTCAGTAAAAGAAATGCACACTGATTATTCATAACCACTTTAAATTAAAGTCTAAACTGCACTGGTTAAAGGGGGGATACATATTCAGGGAGAAGCTCATAAAGCACATTGCAATATGACAGAATTTACACCTTTGGCTGTTACCACTACATATTAAAGCATGTGCCAGGCAACCGTTTTTAATCTTGCCCCTAGGATAATGCAGATCTACTGAATACCTACCATTTTAAAGAATTCTTGCTTTTTATAATTCTACATCATATCTTCTATATTAGTCTGTACACACAAAGGGACATATACAGGTATGTTTTTCAACCTACACAGTTCCATCCATCTTCTACTGCTTTATCCTCCACATGAGGGTTGCGGGGGCTGCTGTGCTGACATAGGCCGATATGCGGGTACAGCCTGGACAGACCAGTCCATCGCAGGACCACACAGAGACACTCCTACACAGTTGTCCTACAAAATGATCTTACAATCGTACAAGGGGTACTATAGAGGCACTAAAAGGACATGGTGAGATTGTTTTCGGGTGGGGGGCAATTGTTCGTTACCTCGCAATAAGTTCTGCGTTAAAAATCTCGGAGTGACCTTAACTTTCGGGTCAGTTCAGCTCACAGGACCAAACAACACAGCAATGGAGAACGCGCAATCGTGTGAGAGAACGGCTGAGTTTTAGTTTGAGACATATAGAGACATTAAAACTGTGCTTGGTAGTACACACAGTTTCAGCTGGCTCAAATCGCAGCAGTGGCAGCTATCTGTGGCATTTTTGCACTGTTTGTGGCAGCTGCCATGGCTTCTACTGACCTGCCGCGGCTGCTGCTACTGTTGTGGTCTCCATAGCTACACACTCACTTGCATCAAAAATAGAATAGGAGAGACGCCGAACTTTGGCTTGATGAGCTGCTGGGTGAGATTACTGACTCAGTGCCACATTCATCGTAATGAATGTGTGTTTCATGTGTGTTTCATGTGTGTTTCATGTGTGTTTCATGTGTGTTTCATGTGTATACTGCTTGCTTTCCTCCTGATGGTCACTACACGTTGCTTTTGCTCTGTGCTGCTAGCACTGACAGGCCTTAAAACTGCAAAAAAAAAAAGGGGTTGTCATTCCGAGAGCGCTGCAAACCGCTGCTTTGTCGCACAGGAATGAGAACAGGTTAAAAGTATTTGTTTAGTAATAACATGATCGGTAGGTATCGTTTTCTTCATCACCACCACAATAGTTGTTTAACATAACCTACTTTGTCACTCTGTACATATTATAATACCACACATTATTGTTATGATTACATGTATTACATGGTAGAGTGGGTCTTCTATCAACCAGACGTTTGAGGGATTGATTTCAGGCTCAACTAGTCTTCTAGACTATGTTTCAGGGGTGTCCAAACCTTTTTTAAAGGAGGGCCAGATTTGTATATCTATATATATATCTCTATATATCTCTCTATATATATATATATATCTCTATATATCTCTCTATATATATATATATATCTCTCTCTCTATATATATATATATATATATATATATATATATATATATACATATATACATATACATATATATGTATATATATATATATATATGCATTTTGTTGAAATAAATGGGGCTGTATCTTTAATCTGTAAAAAAAAAAGTACATAAATATATAAATATACATTTCTGCTTTTGCTCTCATACTGAAATTTGTTGACACAAAAAAAAAAAACTACTGCCAGCTTGAATACTGCTGCTGCCTGCAAAGCATTGGGGTTATACAAAGCAACACCCAAGTGCAAAGAACATGCAACGGCATGAATACAAAGCAGGACTATGCTGTAAAAAAGTAGTGCTGTTTGTGTCTGGTGAACCTTTCCTTGATGAATGTTTGAGCAAAATTGCAGCTATGAAACAACAAAGAGATTATAATCAGATTTTAATTGCTTCCCTTTGGAAATGCAGACATTGATAAGACAGCATGACTGGAAAATATTGGCATAGCTAAGCAGACAGCAGTCAGTATCATGCATCTGTAGTGAGAATGGGAGTGCTTTCTTTTCCAAGTCTCTTGCAAATCAATTGGCATATGGATAACATGTCTTTTGGTGAAATTGACTGGTCTCCCTGTCCCACTCTTGATGAAATTGCTTTTGAACAGCAAAATGGCAACTCAAACCATCACTGTGGCTGCTCCAGACTTGTAATTTGTAATGTCTTAGTTGGGTTGAAGAGTACACTCGGCACAAATATAGGTTGAACCTTCAACAAATCTTAAAATAAATGAACTCACATTGGGATTCTCTTTTTCCCCAAATCTTTGTAGTAAATTAATTTTAGAGAGTTCAGTTTAGAGAGAGTTTAGAGCGTCACACACACAGGGACATTTGTTTCTTCACACATGGAGCTGCCACAGCTGGTTGATGGGATAAGGGCAGACACAGGTAGCGTCAGCTCAGGTCCTTGCCATAGCTCCCAGCTGCAGGGAGGTAGAGTGTCACACAACATGGAGGACAGAGGGAGAAGACAGGAGCAAGAGTCAGTGCTACACTGTATCCCCAGGCTGTGCAGCATAGCAAACACTACCACAAGCCCTGACATAAGCCTTTGCCAAAGATGATGGCTTAGTGCCGCTGCTGCAGGCCTCTGCAATTCACTTCAGCCTCACACCTCCAGAGTCTGCTCCATCTATGGCACCAGACCCTGTACTTAACACTTACACAATACACCCTCTGCCCCACAGCTAGACAATACAGTTTCTGCACCAGGTGCAAAGTTATGCAGGTTTTAAGGAATAGATAAGATGGATAATGAACACAATTTTCTTTTTTTTTTTCATGCCTTGGGCAATAATTTTGCCGCCGGCCTCTATCCCCCTATTCTAGACACTTGGCATCAATGTAAATTTCAGGCAGATTAGCCTAGAGGGTACGGCCCCTCTGTATGCATACAGATGAACCCAAAAACAGGTCATTTATTCCCATTACATAGCACGGACTCAAGCTTGACACAGTGTGGGTAGATGGCTCTAACACTATATTCCCTTAGACCACCTCAAACAACCACACACCCTGCTATTTTAACTACAGCGCAGAACACAAACCTATTTTAAGAACCAATTGATAAATATATACTCCTTTTTTTCCTGGTTAGTGTTTAATACTGAGCACTTATCTTCTGTGAGCCACGATTGTAGAGGAAAGCATATAGACCTGAGGCTGCTTCATAAAATAATCACACTTATTTTTTAAATAAGTGTTGACCTCTACAGACATCAGTAAACATCAACCTAATGTATTAGCTGCTTGTCCTTTTCTGCAGATTTATTTGTTTGTTTTTTCACGGGAACCATTAACATTTCATTTCCGTATATGGAGTAGTAAAAGCATCAACCACACAAAATATAAATCCAAAGTGTAAATCAAACGTTGAAAGTGACGTAAAAGAAAGAAAAGGGACGAGTCATGTGAGCACTGGAATTGGCAAGTGTGTGTGCGTGTGCCCGTGTTTGGGGGGGGGTGAGGAGAGTGGGGCGGATTGAGGGGAAAGCGCGAGTGTAAGCGTCAGCTGATTGAGTGGAGGCTGAACTGGGGAGAACAGTGAGCTATGTGTGCTGGAGAGAAGCTCTGCCACTAAGAGAAGAGGCGAGTCAGCCAGCATATGCGTCTCACACACACACACACACACACACACACACAAAGACACTTTAAATAGGATCCTCAGAGCCAATGTTTCCTTCTTTCCTTTAGTCTCCTTGAACTGTCGCTATCTTCCCTCACACTGGAACCGCAAGACACTGCTGAGGGAATGACACGTTGCTTATCCCCAGCAAGACCCACTAGAGAGCCGTGTTTGTGTGCATTTGTGACTGAGAGTGATTTGGTAACTAGGTCAGACAGTTGGAGGAGACACCGAACCAGTATGCTGCGACTGATAATGTCCCCTGCATGGCCTACAGAGTGGAAACACTCATTCATCCAATCTCTCAGCATTACCGACCTGCTTGTTTTCAATATGACACGATACGAGTAATATCTGATATTCTGCAGACAACCAGATCTCACAGTATGACTAGAGCAGAACTAATGAGAAAGTTCAGTTCTGTTGTGGATGGTCCAGTGTTGATACAGAGATATACTTGGTGTGAGGCGAAGAGCCTCAAGGAACGTTGCTATTAGCAGGCGCCTGCAGCAAAAATGAAGGGAGCCGAGAACTGAAATGAGCTAGAGAATGACAGGGGAGTATTCTGTTCTATTAACTTAGATGCTGCTTAAAATATAACATACATCAGTGCTGTTGAGTTACTAGCAACATGCTGTTGCCAATTAAGAAAACAGCATGGGGGTTACACGGGCAAACAAATGCCGCCTCTGACATTTACTAGAGAGGTGATAAAATATGATGACTAACCTACTCAAACAGATGCCTTCCCTCAGGCCTGTGACATTTGTTTTCTTTTACAGGAGAACAAAAAGAAAGTTGTAATAAACACATTTTTATGATAACGTATAATCACTGCACTGATCAACCACAGCATTAAAAGTGGCAACTTGTTTTAATGTGGTTGCCGCGTGAACACACACACACACACGCATACAGACACACTCTGAAAAAATATGCTCTTTGAAATTCAATTGGGAAAGCAAAGGTTAAGGTGAAGGTAACAATGTGTGGGGGGAAAAAGAAAAATCTAAAATCTAAAAATACAGATGGTTGTTGAAACTCTATCCACTCGCAGTGTTTATTGATCAGGTGCTGTGTGCCTGGATTGTCAATAGGTAATTTCATTACATGACTAATAAAAATGAATCAATCAATTAAGGGGCTATAATCTGACAAGCACTAACCTGATGCACCACAGAGCCCATTTAATCAGCCACAACCAACTCACCAAGATTTGTGCTTAAGCTTTTACACAAACCCACATAAATGCAAGATACAAGATGGCAATGAGCTGTTTATTATTGGAACTTTCTCTCAAACAGACAGTTTTGTAATTAGAGACTAGTTCCCACAATGTTTAACCACTCCAGTGTGGACAACAAATAGAGACCACCCTTTTTTTTTGAAGGGGATGAAAGAGTCAACAATATAATGATTTTTCCACCATACAACTCCAGCACGACTCAGCGTGGCACGGCATAGCAAACGTGGCCAGAGTCATTATAGCGCGGCTGCGTGAACCTGCCATGAAGTTGTTTTGTACGCGACACACAAACTAGTGACTAGTGACTTGTAAAGCAGTTCTTTTTTGGTGTACTGAATCATTAGAATCAGTTAATTAAAGGATTTGTTCACAGAATCGCTCAGTACTTCCTGCATGACCGGAGCACAGACTCCGTGTGACACAGTCATTGAAACGATTTAGCTCACGATCGTCAGCTTTAAGCAGTGCTGTCACTGAAGACGCCATACTCCTCTGTTGAATATTGAGACACAACATTCATTTTCCCATGTGGCCTCCAGTGGATCCGTTTGTTGCCTTAGCTTCCTCAGTGTTCCTCCACTGTGGTCTTGTGAAATGCACAGCCATGTTTTACATGACACTTCCTCTTATGACGCAGTGGCCCGGCTACTTTTTGTCACAGCATCCAAGTGACAAAAACAATTGCAATGTGAATGTAAAGCAACAAAACAAAAGTGGTTTCCTGTAGGGTGTCCCATATCCATATCACAGAGTTTTCCAAGGAGTTAAGAATGTTTTGAAGAAATCTGGATCGAAATTTGCATTTTGATTGGAGAAACTTCAGTTAAATGCCAAGTCCTAGAGGATCATGTTGGATGTTGTTTATTAATATAAACACACACACACACACCGATAAAGAGAGAGAGAGAGAGCAAACAAACAGAGTAGGAGAATGAGACAATGAGCGAGCTGTGGTTAATTCATCTGGTGCCACTGTTGCAGTCTTTGTATCAGGGTTCTTTTGTGTTTTCAGTTTCAATAATCCTATAATTCTAGAGTTGAATTTTCCAGGATTTGACTGATGATATCTAACTTCTTAGTGCAAATATCCAGCTGCCATGCCAAAGCAATTTGACCCAGCCCCTGAGACAATGTATGAATACAAAAAAGCATCTCAAAATACAAAACCAATCAAGTAGACTAACATTTCCTACAGCGGAAAGCCAATTGGACAAAAGATAGAGAGAAGAGAGTGTGCCCAGTTGAAATGTATAACTGGATAAGCTTCATGGACAAAGGCAGTTGAGTACTTACTGCCCTTGGGCAGAGTTTGGATGCACTACACAACGAGCATCTTTTTGCAAGACCACACTGACAGACATGACGTTAACTCAGGTAAGTTTTGTGGCGAGTGAGCTAATACTTAGCAGCTGAAACCTCCGGCGAGTTGGTCATGGAGCCGCGTTGTCACTGAGCCGAAGGAACCAGACAAAAGCGACATTGACCCAAATAACTGGTTTGTCTCGAAGAACAACAGCACACCAGATTTATTTGATACAGCATGAACCTAAGATATTGAGGGAAAAAAAAACACTAAAAGGACACAGCAAGACATTTCCAGTTTCTCTCTTTGGCTTATGATGAAACAACGAAACAAACGCTACCCCGCGAGAAATTTGTTTGTGTGGGATCACTGCGAGACATGCAGGGTATTACAGCAGAGAGGATTTCTTTGAAGTTGGCTTGGCAAAAAAAAAACAGCTGTGAGCATCATCATCTTACGTCATATAAGTAGTCTGTCTGACTTTAAGTTCACCATTTTCTTCAATCTTTCAATCGTTCTCATTTAGCACAGATGGGTCTGCCATTTTTTTAGACTTGTCCAGTTTAGTCTAGGATCTTTTTCTAAAATTCCCATTTCGATTGCCTACATGGTGTCATGACTGATATAATGTCCGTCATTTGTTTGTAATATACCACACTAAGGCCTTATTGTCAAATTTAAATACTATATTAACAATAGATGTCTGATGCTAATAACACACCTATAGCACTAGTTATCAATTTAGTTGAATTCTGAGGAAGTTTTGCTCCGAATGAGGAAGGAAGTTGTTTTCAAAGTTATGTCTATATCCTTATGATGCATGTGCTTTGTTACACGTGCATAACATGCGCTTACACACCTGGGGTTTCAATGCGAACGTTACTGACAAAACTCATTGGAGACGCAAACTATTTCCATGGGGTTCCAGTTCGGTCAATGTGTCGCCCAATTCAGCAGTTGCCATGGTTACTAGTTGGCAGCAGCTTTGGGTTAGCGGGAGGAGCTAACCTGTAGCCACAACATCTACAATCAGCACTATGTTTTTTAACCCTCTGGCATGCCTGTAAGACATCACGTTGGGGGCGTGGTTAAATCCTTGTTTCCGGATCGTGGCGGCGTTTCAGTCGTTATCGCGACAACCCGAGTCTTAAGCAACTGTGACCTGAAGCAGGTGAAAGTGCAGCAAAGAGGACATGCTGCATCTTGTTTCCTCACAGATTTCCTCGAGCTGGAGGTCCCTCACTGATTCTCAGAACAAGGCAATCAGAGATGACAGACTTCACCCCATTCAGGCAACAAGCCGCTGTCGGCCCGTGTGTGTAACAGACTCTGGCGCAACGGTAGAGCGTCTGACTCCAGATCAGAAGGTTGTGTCTTCGAATCCACGTCAGGGTCAAAATTCTTGGGCAACGTGTGTCTATCACAAATTCTAAAAAGCCTCTGTAGCTCATATTGGACGCACAGAGACGGAGCCACCAAAAACAATATTTCACTTTACAACACAAACATCCCAACTGAGACAACTGGAGATTTTTAGTTTGTAATGGTTAGTTTTATTTTTATAACATTAACCCCAACACTCAAGACTGAGGTCCATGTGAGACAAAAACTCATCAAAAAGCCACAGCCCTGTCCTCAGTGAGTAGAGTTGGAGTGTAACAGGTATAGGTTGAGCATTATAGAGGAGAGTTACATCATATTAATAGGCTATTTTTTTAATCACTGAAATATATGCAGCTGTAATTATTGCCTGCAGTTCTATCAGTGTGCGTGTACTGTGACTGACTAGTGTTGATGATGGATCTTTTAAAGGAGACTGAGCAGTGTAATTAATAGATGAGTGCAGCTCAGTCTGAGTTTTTATTGCTAATAGAGCGAACGCTGTTATTTGATATCAGCACAGTCTCGTCTGTACTCGTGCTGCTTCCTATGCATTGTGTTCCAAAGCAGCTGCTACCATTTGGGCTGGTCATCTGTGGCTTTATTATCTGCATTCTCTAAATTAATTTGCATTTTGAATTAAGTCCTAATGTGAATTCATTTTCCTTATAATGCTTTGTGTGAACCAAATCACATTAGGTCTTTGTCAAATAAGCAGAGTAGAGGGAGGTCTCTAAATATATATGCATATGGGCACTTAAACTGATATAAAGCTAGAAACAATGATTTATTGATTAGCAAATTTAATTTTTTTTACAACAGAATAGGTATTAAAATACATTTCAACTGAATTCATTTTTATGAGTATTTTCCTTTTTTCCTGGGGAAAAAAACTTGGTTCAAAAGTTTATATTGAACTAATGTGTTCAATAATTTAGTATGGGTGAACGAAGGGTGCATTAAAATTGAAATTGCCCTGTTGGAGAAAAGTTGCCTTTTTGTCAAACAGGGTAATAATTAAAGATTGATGAGGAAAGTAAAAGGTTTTTTTTTTGATGTCACTTTACCACGAGGCTGCAGCATAAAGTGGAACAAGTGAAGAAGTCTAAGAATACTCCGTGTGAACGTGCTGTTGCCAAATAACTGCCAGATATTAGTGAAGTCCTGTAGTTTACCCAGTATATGTTTAATAAATAAGCACATGGTGGAGAAATAAAGACTGCGTCAGGGAGAAACTACTCACATCAGTTTGAATTTTGCCACCATCCATCCGTCCATTTTCTACCATTTAATCCTCCCCATGAAGGTTGCGCTTGTCCCGATCCCAGCTGACATAGGGTGGAAGGCAGTACACGCTCGGCAGGTCGCCAGTCCATCACAGGGCCACATAGAGACAAACAAACATTGGATTTCGCCATATCTTTGTACATTTGTGTGGGATTAAAGCATAAAGTAGATTGTGGAATCACATACACAGTTTTTATTCCATTGAGAGCAAAGCCTCTGTACGTATTGGGGCAGACATGAATGATAATTGGGGTCTAGTTGCATAAGATCATTGGCCATGGTGTACAGTGATACAGTTTAAATGTTACTCAGTTTTATCCTGTAAATTAAATAACTGCATATTCCACCTCTATAATAACAGAAAGGATGTTCACTCGGGAATTATAAACGAGAACTGAAATCCATTGACTTTGCTCTGTAAAATCCCCCTGCACACTGGCCTTGCTCTGGAATCAAGCTTGCTTCAGTTCAGCGTCATACTTGTTATCATGACGGCTGCTCTAAACGACACAGAAACACTCTTCTGACTTTAAACATTTGAAAACACAGAATAGGGGAAATAACCTGGACATAATTAAAAGGCTAATCCCATACTTAAATCACAATTGGCAGATGCTTTTATCCAAAGCGACTTACACGTGACATATACTGTTGACACAGCTGTCAGGAGCAACTTGAGGTGAAGCGTCTTGCCCGGAGACACATCGGCATACAGACTAGCAGAGCCGGGGATTGAGCACCTTCTATTTGAAGAACCACCTCGTCACAACCCCCGCTCCACCTCACACTTCCCCCACCCCCATACTTTTCCATACTGTCAAAGCAACCTGGGAAAAGAAGAGATCAAGACAGAAATTAAGCTCATGCTCGTCTGCCTCTGTCATTTAAACCATTGATTTCCTCCCAGTACAGACACATTTTTCCTCAATTCGAAGTCACAAAACTATTCAGGAATTCGTCTGCCTCCTTTGGTCTTTCATCAACCATTCCACAGTCAGTGGCAAATGTACAGAACACTGTCTGGCAGGGAGGCAGCTGAGGAGCTTTGATTTTTCAGTGACAGTGAAAAGCTGCTTGATCACAGCCTTGTCTTCTTTAATATGATGCCGCCAACTTC
Organism: Solea senegalensis; assembly: GCF_019176455.1. NCBI lineage: Eukaryota > Metazoa > Chordata > Actinopteri > Pleuronectiformes > Soleidae > Solea > Solea senegalensis. The sequence continues at coordinate 17,096,688 of NC_058032.1, forward strand.
ATGCATGCTGATGTGCTGTGTTTGACACATGAAGTCATAACATGTTTCATATATAAAAGCCCACTGTACTATCACAATAACAAGACCACTTTGCCAGGTTGTTAAAAGTTGCCATGCGCTTCAAGCCTTTTCTTTCTTATCTTCTGTATTCTCCACTCAGTCAGTTGAATAAGATACAGGACATCACCACTGCCAGTCATTCAGTGCTGGTCTAATGAGCACTTCGCTGCACGTACAAGGCTATGGATCCCCATGAAGTCATACAAAATGATTGCTACTCAGATGACTACGAGTAACTATTGATGCAATAACAATAATTAAATCATATGAGTTTGAAGGCACGCTGTGCTTAAATGCTTTTATATTGTTACTTCTAATTATGTTAAGGATCTAAGTGTTAGTGTTCACTTTGAATAATCAATGTGGAATCAAATAAACTCACTGCCTTGTTTGATTAGATTTCCAAACATGTTGTCACTCTTAGAATTTAGACAAATTGATTCAGGATGAATTGTAAATGGTCTGTATTTAGTTAGTGCTTTTCAAAGTGCTTTGTCGTTCACCCATTCACACATGTGTTCATAGAGTGCTTTTCTGAATGCAGTGGCTTTTCTGTTACACACCAGTTCCACCAGGAGCAAAGTGGAGTTACCCAGCAACACTAACTGCTTACTGCACAAAGAAGCAAGGAGCCAAAACCTAGACCTTCTGGGTGGAACATGATCCACAGAATGTACTGTATGTATGGCGTTTTCATCATCCTCTGTGGAAGAAGTAAACGTGCCATTTTGAGAAAATGAACTGCTAAATGCAGTGAGTTTTTCAAATAACAAATATGAAGGCACAAATTGCCCAGGGTGTACCCAGGTGAGATTGGCACAGCACCACCCTGCGACCCTCCTGTGGAGGATGAAGCGGTAGAAAATGGATGGATGGATGGATGGAAATATGAAGGCACTGTTGGATAATCTGGTCCAGGGGAAGGAAGTCAGGGTTAAGAAATAAAGTATAAGGAAAATACTGTAAAGTTAATTTGAACATTTGAAAAAAAAAAAAACATTCAGTTGTATACAGCATGAACAGAACAGAAGAGCTGATACAACCTAGTACTGGTCATTCTTTGCTGTGACAGTCGTAATGACCGTCACCACCTGATGACTGAAGCTGTCTCAGACAGAACTGTCCTGAATATGTTATAAAACCAGATGCATAGTCGCAACAATAGCATCGCCTGTACTTCATCTCTGCTTATAGACAAATTGTAGAGGATCTATTGCTGTTCACATCTGAGCTTAATAAGATAGTTCTTTATTAATTGTTGCACTACGCATTTTTCACGACATTTCATTACTACCAAGGTTAGGGCTACAAGTATAAAGTCCTTCTTTTTGGGATGATAAGATAACTTTTCCTAATTTTGGGTTAGGGTTAAGTGTATGATGACCTTTGAAACATGGCAGACATCACTAGCCAATTCATGGTCATCTGAAGTAATCAAACATTTTTTCACTTGCATGTTTCATAGAGTGAGCACATTTCATATGATTTCCAGTCCGCTCCAGGGTGGTCATGCTGCAGCTGAGCTTGCTTTATTAAATTGGGCAAATTTAAACATTTTATAGGCCAATACTCTCTTGCCATCATCAACCTGCTCACTTTTTCCACCTCTTCCTGGTCCAAGATGGACAGACAATTACTATTTATTAATGTACATACAAAAACTAAATATTTAATGCTGTAGTGTAACTTTTGTTGATTTTTGTCGTTGATGTTATTATTCTGCCTCTGTTTCGTCTTTGTAAACAGAAATGATGTAACGTTGTTTGTATGCTGCATCCTTATTGGGCTCAGATCTGACTAAGGGAGTGTTTGTTTGTTTCCACCAGCAGCACAGGGACGGTCGGGAGCAAGAAGCGAGTTTTTCCAGGCGTCTCACTTTGCTAGCGCATTGTTGCTGTTGCCTCTGTCAATCTTTAGATGAAAGGAATCACTTCCTCTGTGCAGTGACACGCAATCTAAATGTCACCATACTGCAATAGACTTCGTCAAAAGAACTGAGATCCTCTTCAACTTCACTCAAGCCGATCCAGTTGCCTACAGCTGATTCCCCAGGATGACTGAGAGTCTTCACAGACATTACTTTGAGTTGCAAAACAAGCTATCTCACTCTCACACGTGCATACAAACAAATGGACAGAGCAATTTACCACCACCAAAAATATTTGAATGTACTTCTGTGAAGAGGAAAACAGCTGCACCCTGACTTTCTTTTGAATTGGGATTTTAATTTTCTTCACCCAGGTTTTAATAACTTCCTGAAATGAGTGAACCGATCCGAATCAAGTGAAAATGAAATTCTGTGAATGCGTAAAGAGTAGCTGCTTTGTTTTAGGCTCAAGGCTATTTCAAACTCAGCACTGAAACGAGGTCAAGGCATGTACTCACCTACGATTATGTGAAACAAAAAAGGAATAAATACAATACATAAAATACAATTGTGAGTCAAAAGAAGAACCAGTGAAACATGTCATTCTCTGCAGTCACTTTTGAAAAAGAAAAGAAAAGAAACAATGTGCTTATTAAACACAAGCAGTCTAATTCGGGTCAAGGCTAAAATGGCCTCACTTTTAACCAAGTGAATAATAATTGGATTTGTAGGTTGGAAATTAAGAACTCAAATCCTAAAGAGAGACATGTGTGATTCCTCTGACAAGAAGAGGAAGAGGAGAGGTGCAGGATCTTCTCTCAGACATCAACATGCTATTGAATTGCAGGATCCAGTTGTCAATCATTTGCAATTTAAATATTGATAATGATTCAGTGGAGATAAGGTCACTTAATAAAAGAAGAAACTACTTGTATAGATTGGTTGCTCTAATGAAGTCAATATAATAGCACGATAACACTTTACATTCCACTACAGTGCTCCATGGTAATAGAATGGTGATGCTCATTACCAAGCTATTACTTGGATATTTATTTAGAAATAATACAGTATTGCTGTTATATTATCTCCGTATTGCCGTATCATTACCGTTGAAGCTTAGAAATATAGATACTGTTTCTGCTTTAATGTAAAGTGTGGTCAAAAGTAGTATTCATTTTATTTTAAATGAACAAATTAAAAATGTAAACACACATCCATAACCAAAATAAAGGAAAGGTGTTCACCTGAAAAAACGACTCAGCACATGGATGTCACGACAAGCACAAATTGTGACCCTAAAAGTGAAGTTTCGACAGCGTATGATATTTATTATTTTGTTGATGGCAAATAATTCTGTTCTCTATTCTATTCTATTGCATTGCATTCTTTGTGAATGCTGGCAGTACAAATGAAATTGACTCACTTTGTTGCATAAACAGCCAAGTGTCTCCCAAGAACCACAGCTCTGCAGACAAAAATACAGTGCAATGTATCACCTTGTCTGTAACAAGATGTGCCAGTATTGTTCACAGGAAGAGATATGAATATCCATGGATATGGTCTCAAATATGACATAGAGCACTTAAGTTTTCACATCTGCCCACACGTACATACGATTCCTGTATCGACAATGGCAAAGCTTAAAGCATCACAAGCGTATACATATATGTACCACATATCTACATACATGTATAACATACGCCCTTGATAAAATGTGCACACATGCATGTGTCCATACACACTACTGTCTTAAAAGCATTTTGTTTTTGCTCACATTCTAGCTTCAGTACGGTCTATGCTCCTTTTATAATGATATTTGTCAGAATATTGATCATTAGTAACAAAATGAGCCTCAGGGGAAGTTTATATAGGAAGCTTTCTGACAGAAACTCAGTGTAACACAAGCAATCAATCACTCTAAATATTTAAAAGTAAAAACCGGTTTCATAATTACTATGCATACACAGCTGAGACGCTGAAAAGAAGTATTTGGAACACAGCTTGGACACCCACCTCACTATAGCAGTTGTTAACGGAATGCTGGACCATTATCTGGACATAATGTATGCACGTAAATGTATTCAGGATTACATGAAATATTACAGACGTTAAAAATAAACACAGGGATACATATTTACAAAGTTGGATAATCAATTTTAAATGCACCTGAGAAGGTACATAACCTTGTTAAGGTGTTTTGGGGTGGATTAAGGGTCTTTTGGATGGATGATACTGTCACCAATATTGATGTCCAAACACACATTCCCACCATTTTAAGTAAGCACCATTCTCTACCAGTAGAATATCAAACAGTTGTAGATCTTTGGTTCTATTGCACTGAGAGAAAACCAATTCAGCCTGTGCAGGCCTATCTAATCACTCCCTTCACCTTTCTTGCCCTTTCCCATTTATTTAACCAACCCCTTAACTGTTTTTAATGCCCCCATCAACCTTTGGACCTCACACACACACACACATATACATACATCACGCTGTGCCACAGTCAGTCTGCACCACCCACTGGAGCAAAGAGACAGAAAGACAAGATGTCACTCAACCCTGACCTTGCACCCAGGGAGGCAAGTGGGTTCATAACTGTTGTCAGGGCAATGCTGCAGGGTGTCTTTCAGGTGTCACCAGTGATAGAAAAGGTAACCCCCTCACATCACTGCATCACTGAATATAGATCGTTCCATGTGGTTACACTCCCACTCTTTGTGGTGCCCTCCTTTCACCAATCAAGTGACAGAAACAGGTAGTGGGCCCCGAGCTTATCACTGGGCGAGACGATTCAGAACTTTTGCGATGGATATTTGTTCTTTCTCCTCCAATAAGCTTGAGCCATTTCTGAAGGACAAGATGTAGTAAGAATCCAAGGGCCAGTGTCACCAGACCTCAAGACTTTTTGCAAAACTGTCCAGTAGAAGCTGCTTCTCCTTGTCGAGTGGCAGGAACTACGTAGACAGTACATCTGCCTGCGTCTCAGTGAGACAGCCAGCAAGACAGCTTGGAGAATGCGGGCTGATCAACGCCCCATTAGACAGGTAATTGCCAAAGTATTCTTTAAATCTTAATTACATTCAACAGAGATGCCATCTTGTGATAAAGAGACAGATGTTCAACAATACAAATGTTTAACCTTTTGTGTTATAAACATACTGTGTACATATAAATATAGCATTTCCTTGTTATAGTACTTGCTCTGACAGTCCTCACTGTGTTTTGTGTAACACTCTGGTATTGGAGAAACACTGCTTCACTTTTCCAGGTATTGTGTCTTCTACCATAATGACAATAAAGCTTGACACTTGACTTATATAATGTAATAAGTCCTAATGATTTTGTCTTTGATATGCGACTCGTCATTTCAACATGCTCTTGTTTCAAAAAACTGCTTTATCATTATTGCACTTGCACCAAATCAGAAAACACCTCACATGCATGGCAATACTGGTGGATCCTGTGCTATGGACTCTAAACAACAAACAAATGGATGCCACACACTGTCCAACATGTACAATACACTGTCATGCTGCGGTTAGCATGGCTACTTAACTAAACAATACACACATTAACTTCGATGGATTCTGTTATTCTCAGAAACAGTTGATCACTTCCAGGGAAGTTTAGCTTCTCTGGGCGTGGACACTGGGCTTCTGCATGATGATTGGAGGGACTGTCTGAAAGGCAGAACCAGGTTTTGATTGACAGTGTTGCGGAAACGGACACGACAGCGGAGCCTTTTCTGCCTCAGTCTCGAGTGGATTTTGTGAGATAAATCTGTAGACAAATAGCTGGTTGTTGTGTGTTATTTGCTTGGTGATAGAAATCATGTTTATTTGTACATACAGTATACACTGTAAATAAAAACGCTATTAAAGCATCCGAGTTGTACATAACTATTGTGTTTCCTTGTTCTAGTTCTTCGTTTATAGACTTTATGTAAGAATTTATGTATAAATAACTGGGCCTGAAATTAGCTTCCCCTGTTTCAATGACCAGGAAATGTGTCATTATACTCCATTTGTGCCCCTAAAATGGTGTGCTCTTTAGTTTGAAGGTTGGGTTTGCTCTCACACTTTACCATAACCCATAGCCTAACAAGAATTGGGACAACCTACACACTTGCAAAAATGGAGGGGTAAGGGGGTTTGTAGATTTCACCAACCCCCACCCCCACCAATCATTTCTAAGAGGTAAGGGATAGGGCTAAAAATGAGAAATGGGATTGGGCTTTAAGTGGAATTAAATTAAGACGCAGCACAATGAGGTCTCTACCATGCTGAAGAGCCTGTTGTGATAATACCTGGCAGCCCTGGTTAGTTTTGTTCCAGTGGCTCCAGCAGCCATTTGTGTTAACAAATTACATTTTTTGCCCTTTTGTTTTGCTGAAGGGGTAAACAGGTTGAAGCAAGAAAAAGAACATTTGTAATGTGTTCTTTTCTCACCTGACAGGCTCTCCATTTGCTGCAGCCTGCCATAACACATATAGACTGTTAATGACTGGAATAAAATCCATTCATTGTTCTGCTGTTGCAATATTGTATTGTTACAATGGATGAAAAAGTCGTTCTGTAGATGGAACAAAGTACCACATGGCAGACGAGTTCCACTAAGCAGAAAAAGGGTCAATGGTTTACTGGGCGCTCAGCAATTTAACTCTATAAATGAAACTATACCAACACTTAATAACCTTCCCTAGACACTTATGCACTCACAGCATAGTACAAATGAGTATAAGCTTACTAATGAGTTAGTTTTAAAGCAGGAGAGAATGCAGGAGGAGTCTTTTTGAGCAAAGGGCTGATTTAAGGGAGGCCAGGGGTTTTATTTTGTGCACTAAGGTTTAAATCATTTCCTGAAATTAGTGAACTGGATAGAAACAAGTGAAAATGGAATTGTGTGGAGAGTAGCTGCTTTGCTTCAGAGAGCCTTACCCTTGGGAGCACCCTAAGCAACGACGGTGTAATGCGGTGAAACTTCATTTTGACAGCTTCTCCTCGGGCAGTAATGACATTAAATGACGCAAGTCAATTTAGTGTGTTTCTATTTACTGGTCTCGACATGGAAAAGCTTTCTGATCGTGCTGAAACAAAGACGTCTTTAAAGCTTGTCGATCCTATGCATGGTAACACTGATTGGAAAAATGGAAAGGTTGAGCAATAGCTGAGTGTTGTTTGTTCAACTTTTCGCGAGCAAACAAAAAATAAAGTGCTGTCTTTCTGAAGTCCAAAAATCAGGCTAGAAGACACACCCAAAGGACATATAGTCAAGTGTGTAGATTCCTCCTGTCATTTCCCTAATGCTGATGTTCACACTCCAATGGTGAGACTTGAGGGACAAGGAGACGGGTGATGAAAGGATGAGAGACAGAGAGAGACCAGGGCTGTGATGGCTGTCTGTGCGCAGTCCCAGGAGTGTGAGGGAGGTTGGAGCTGGCTGGACCAGGCTAGCCAGAAGCTAGAGCATGCCTGACAAGCCGCATCGGAGCCACTGACACATCTCTGAGTCTGAGCACTGACTGGAGTGGACACTACAGAATGCAACGCAGCTAGAATCTCAAACACAGTCACTCAGGCAGGGCCATATGAAAGACATTATTCTACAAAGTGTGCCAAACAGCTTCAGAAAGGAAGGCTTATTCTCTAAAACACACCACTCTTTCCTTATACAAGTCAAACATCATGTCAGAACACAAAAAACAAGAATAAGTAATTCAGCCTATGCAATCAAAACTTTTATAGGAGAAGAAAAAAACAAGTTTTAAGGTTAGATGAACCAAAAAATAGGCTGATATTTATCAAAAGCGTAATGTTGTGGCAACAAACTGAATGTGTATATTTAATGAATCTGTGGGCATGTGAAAACTTGCAGTCCTAAAGTCAACAACAACCACATGTAGCCGCTGAGCTGAACGGGGACCAGGGTGAGATAATGAGTCTCTCTACAACATCTAAGGCACGGCTTTTTCAGCTAATGTTGAGCTGCACTAACATACTGTAGTTAACTACTGCAGTGAACATTTAACTTCCACCATGTGTTTTCTTTCCTGTTAATGTGAGAACTAAGCATTAGACATTAAAAGCTGCTCATGTTTACTCACAATGAGGAAAATGTCTGCATTGTTTACATTGTGAGGATGTGAAACAAACTGTGGCTCATTGCTTTTGTTTTGCTGTTTAATGAGGAGCTTTTCTGCATATAGTGTTGTGTTGTTCTGGTTATGCATTATCAGTGTCATCGAGCAAAACAGCAACATATGCAAGCAGACGTCACATTTTATTTATACAGTTGCCCGTGTCTCCAGTGACTGTGAGTTTTACAAGAAAATATGAGATACAGGGCAATAAAGTGAATTTGTATGCAGGTTTTTGTTTACTTATTAAAATTCTTGTTAAAGTTTATGAGGCCTCTGCAGTCTGCAGAGCTTTGGCTGTGTTTGTCCAGACATTATCCGTTGATTTGATATTGGAAGAGGACAACCTTTCTCAAATGCTCCACAAAGAGAAAAGTTGCAAATTTCTAATTTTGGTTTAACCTGCAGTGTGCAAATTGCTCTTACTCACTTTGCACCTTCACTCTTCCACCTGGTATCCCTGTGCTTCAATCTCTGGAAACATCTTTTCTGAGATGGGCTTGCGCTGGGAGATTCATTTGGTCCTGGAATTGCACACATCACCGCAATATTGAATCTAACCAAGCCAGACTGCAGCAAAAGGACATTTGGACTGGGTGAAATTGGATATTCTAGTAGTTCAATAAGTGTGATGCTAAGGCTGAATGGAGGCAGAGGCAATTATTCATGTTCAGCAGTGAAGTTGGCGAAAGTCTGAAATGTTTTCAAATAAAACAAAAAAAAAAACAACAACACGGTGTCATTAACGCCATCAGTCGAGCCGATGAGGCCTCTTCGACACTCTTACGAGCAAACAAGTCCACCTGCTTTATATCTCGTCTTTCTACATAAACTGGATGATGAAGAATATTCATAGACATTGTTATTATGCCACTGTTTTCCTGCTGGGCCCTGACTTAACTGCCTCCCATGGGTGAATATCAGCTTTCCTCTGCAGCATATATAAATAGAGAAATTGTTTGTTTAAGAAAAGGTCAGTGCTGTTAATTATACACCTCACAAGGATGAATGTCCCTGAGAGATTGGAGGTGGTGTTCATTAACTGTCTCCTAAAAGAATGGACAGGTTTGAATGTTTAATGTTGCCATCATTGTTCTTTGAAGCATGCTCTCTGAAACATAATGATTTGAGCGAGAGGATCTGCAACTAAAGCTGGGAGAAATTTCAGGTCTATTAGGCGTGAAAGTGCAAGGTGCTTAGATAGTGGTGCTTTAAATGGTCTGTATTTTGGGAAATGGTCTGTATTTATATAGTGCTTTTCACTTGATGGCCACTCAAAGCGCTTTACACTACAGTTTTACCATTCACAGCCTACAAACGGCAATTTTTGGTTCAGTATCTTGCACAAAGATAGCAATGGAACGAACCACTGACCTTCCAATAAGAAGGTGAGAGATCTAATTTTAACCACATTTCACACTTATTTTGCCACTGTTTGAATTGCATTTGCTCAATTGGCTAAAATAACTCAAGCTTGAATTCAGCTTCATATCACTGACAGACACTCATATTTTAATTGCAGGCCATATATTTTTATTGTAATTAAGAATTCAAGCAAGAGAGAAAAGGAGACTTCCAACAAATGTCGGTGATGAATTTAAATATGCAAAAACAATGTGAAAAGAATCGTATTTACATGAAGACTCATTGTTGCCAATCACTACAGACCCACTGCATAATACGGCTGCTTTTAAACACACAGGAGGAAAAGCACCTATCACGTTACTCATGAGAAGCCAGATCATTAGCATAAGTGAAAAGAGCAAAATCACTTCGTTCAGTTTGATGAGATACAGTATTTAAGTCTTGATTGTGATCATTTTGGAAAAGATTGGATCTATTTTTCCAAATGCCAGATTGGATTACTGTTATCTCTAGTGTTGTTCGCAGTTCTGGTGCATAATGACGACTGATTTATGGGTGATGCATCAGGATAATAGCCTAAGATTTGGCCCATTTTTTTCCCCCTGCAAGCACATAATGCAATCTATATGATTTAATGGAGCGCAAGATAAAACACTGAATCAAAAAGATGCATTGTGCTGTGCACTAATGGAGTATGTAAGTGAATCTTGAAATGTTGACCAGTATCTTTAGTGCACTTACCAGGAGCTGAGTGTGCTGGCTGATATTATTTGTTTGCTCTCAGAGTGATGTGGGGCTGTGCTGCTGTGCTGCTGTGCTGTGGGGATGCAGCTTGATGGACACTGAGAGGTGCTTGGCTGTGGCCTACTGTAGTGGCTGATCTGTCTGGGATCAATAGCAGCTAATTACAGCCCACATTGATCTAGAAGGCTCACTAATTTAGAGCCAAGCCCAGGCCCTCTCCAAAGCGAGCCAGTGAAGCAACTCCAATCCCAACCCCCTGGCCCCGCAAACATCTCACTCAGCACTCAGCAGCTCATTATCTGTGAGGAGCAACTAGTGGGACATTTGTCTCTCTCCTGGGATGAGCTTCAATACTGGAAGACTGGATACCTGTCCTGGACATTATAGATTATTGAACGTCATCTTTATCTGTGTCTACCCTTCATTTACCTCCTTCTGAGCAAATCTACTCAGTTTTCTGAGTTAGTTAAAGCTACTGCAAGAATAAATCAAGTAAATCTTACCTTGGGTTAATAGCCCCAATAGCAACTGAATCATGTTCAGTTCCCCATGTTGTAAGTTCCAAAAGTCAAATAGTCCTTGTGTCACAGATGTTGGGAAAAAAAAAGAGAATAAGCAATAAATGAAAACAGCTCCATCTGCATCAGTGCAAAATCCAGACATACTTGAATCAATGAGGCACCTACAGGTGTTATAACTTCCTGGTCACCTGATTTCCTATCAGGTGACCAGGAAGTCATAACATGACTTCCTGTCAGGTGACCAGGAAGTCATAACATGACTTCCTGTCAGGTGACCAGGAAGTCATAACATGACTTCCTGTCAGGTGACCAAAAAGGAAGTTTCCACAATAATAACACACACATCAAAATAGAATACATCATGGAATATTGTCATCTGTATTCGCTTATACTGTCATGCGTATATTTGACAGTATACGTCCATTTATTGTAAATGTATGTTTATGGATAAACCTCCACTAGATTTATGTCCCTCCTGAAACGTCCCCCCTCTGTTGCGCTTCTTATTACTTTCATTTTTCTTGTTAAAAGTTTGTCTTTACGAACTGACAATCTAAGGTCTGAGAGTGATGTATCACATCCAGATGTAAAGCCCTTTTTGGGCAGTTTTGTAATGTGATATGATTTTAGGCTGAATGAAAGAAACTGACTTAACTGGACTTGAATTAAATACAGCTCCATCGCCTATACTCAGCCTAAAAAGTCCCAACACATATTTTCTATTATGGCCTCAGGAAAACTGTTAATTCAGAGCTCATCATTCAAACCATCTGTCGGAAGAGTACGGAGGTAACATTTCCTTTTGGCTTCCATATTGCAGTGTGCATGTGTGTACATGCACTTTGGCTTGTGTGTCTCCAAGATCAAGGCCACAATCTTTTCATCCCTTGCCCTCCTGCAAGCTTTGATCTGACATTTGAATGCACCTTCCACCTTCTGTTCTTCCATCATTATGTCCTTACACACCTACATCTGCGTTTCAACTGCCTTTGGGGTGTTTGATATAACTTGGCTACGGTCTTTTTTGGTAATAGTGGCCTGGCATCAGTGACCCACTCTGACCCCACCGGAGGAGCACAAATAGAGGAAGGAAAACTACTGGAAAATAGTCACGTTCAAACACTCAACCAGCCGCTCACACACAGAGAAGACGTGGGCAGTCTAACCATGTTGGACACATCTGTCCTTCAGCATATGACCTCTGCTTTACAACAAGAATCAACTCAGACTAAGCTCTTGTTTTTGCCATCCTATCTTACACTATTCAACTCCACACGATTGCCTCAATCTGCAGCTATTATAGCACATCGCTGCTCTTCCAGATTGAGCATTTTCACTCACACACCTCTCACTTCCCTCTCCTGTTTTTCATCCGTCTCACCCCATTTCCGTCTCTTGCTCCAATTGCCGGGTCACCTCAGGCTCTCCTAAAAGTCCGTATTCACTGCAGCCAAATTCAGCTCAGGGGGAGCTAGGAGTGTAATTGCTTTTTGTGCTGTGGTGCAGCCATCTAATAGCACTGGTAAGCACATGCATGCACACAAACACAAATGTACACACAAGGACAAGCCTCAATTTACTCTCTCTCGCTCACTCGCACACTGAAAACAACATATGAAGTGTACACACTACCCACAATCATCGTAGAGATAGATCTGTCATTATTTTTGATAGGGATTGAGTATATCTCATCCTGCTGTGCCAGAAATGAAAGTCTGTGCTAATATCATGTGATGGATAGAGTTTAGGAAGCTCTTGTAATTCCTTCCTTTTTAAAATATGCATTCTACCTTAAATGGCCTTGATAAAAGAATTGTTAATAGGGTTGGAAAATTGCAGTTTGAACATTAGACAAGCCACCATCACGTAGTCACAGATTCAGAGCTGCTACTGAAATGAAACACAACAACATGTATATTTCACTCTGGTAAAGGTCTGTTCCATTTTCTTTTTTGCAAAAATAGTACACAAGGCCACCGTATTGTTCTCATCTCAGGGGAGGCAAGGTGAGAAAATGGTCAAATCATTCTCATTAAATCCTTCCATGTTGTACACAGTCATGAACAGTGATACACTTTCAAACTTCAACTCCCTCACACCCCGGCCACACAACAGCTGTGAAAACACTCCAACACCCAAACCTTCCGTATAAAGATTGTTCTTTGTAGAAATCAAAGTCTATATATATATATATATATATGTGTGTGTGTTGTTGAAATAAATGTTCCATATTTGTCAACAAATATTTCAACCCACTGGAATGCAACCACAAACACATCAGCAACATCCTTTTCAAGGCAGATCTTATTACTGGTACAGTTTGATGTGAAAACAATTCCCAGTTTTAAAAATGATTTTGATCTTCACAGCTTCATGATGGTTGCCTTAATAAAAGATCCAAGTGTCTAATATTGTCAAAATGAGCAATTACAAATGTTAAACAAATTGTTAGTCAACATGTTCCTGGTTCATACTGTGCAGTGCACAAGGACATGTCTTAGTACTTACATGAATAGAGTACTCGACTCGGCCAACATTGTTCACTATTTGTATTACTGCTGCATGTTGGAGTTAAAATGTGAGAGAAAGTTTGAGAATGACCCTTAAGACACATCGTCATCATTTTAATTCCTTTATTTCCCAAATCATGAATTGCACAGAGTCAGACAAGGTATTAGAAAGCCTTTGTATTTGCAGTGAATTCACGTTTGCAATGTAAATTTTGGGAGGAAAATAAAAAACATGATTTGATCCATGACCACGTTTTTTTACGATTATGTTGCTTTTCTGCAACTACAGAAAATGTTCAATACAAGCAAATGTAAACAAAAAATAATGCTCATGTATAGACTGAGATCAAAACAGAGGCTAAGTTTTCTTCTTTCATGTAGTTGGATTAGATTGACAAAAATGTTCAGACACGATCTTCCCTTTTCCTGTTATTAAAAAAGAAAAATATCATTATTTCACACTTATCTCTGTCAGAAAAGAGTATAGGTCCATATATTCCAATACTAAACAAATGAACAAAATAATCACAGTAATTATGACCACAGGAAGTTTCTGCTTTCACCTTTTCTCTGAAACATGCTTGTTTTCCAGATATGTAACAGGGAGCATATATAAGTGCTAATTGCAGCTGTTAAAATATCATAATTATCTGATTAAATCTTGTTTACTAACAAGGCTTTAGTTTATCTAAAGCCAGGCTGTGTTCAGTCTGCCAGTAAAGTTGAATGAAACACACTGACCCTTTCTTTTTGACTGCTGTCATGCGTTGGACTCGGATAACTGGATAGAAATAACATAAGATCCAAAACCCATTAATTTCCCAGGTGGTTTTTTACATGGCAGGATGTTGACACAATCATGCTAATGGAGGTGTCTCATTTTGATGCATGTGCTAATGTATCTCTGAATCATTACTTTCCTCTACTCCACAGACAAAGTACATTTCATAACTTTTTGAAAGCATCTTAAATTAGTAAAGAGGTAAACAAAGTCCCTATCTGAGATGGCGTATCCATCAACTCATTGGAAATTATATTTCCTTTTCCTCCTTGAGTTCCTTTTTCCCCCCACTCACATATCCTTCTCAAGAAAACATCTCTTTTCACAAATGAGAATGCCATTTTCCTGAGATGCTATTTCTGCAGGAGGAGCTTGGGACAATGGAGTAAATTTACACATGAAAAGACGAGGATGGGGTAGGAGCAGAATGAGGTACAAAGTGCTCTGCCCTTCATCTATGTTGCCATGGGGATCAACTGTACCGCAACCTCCAGGACTTGAATTGGTTGAAGAGGGTCCAATTTTTTGGTCCCTCTCTCACATGTTCCATCCAACCACTTCACTGTCCTATTTATGGAAGAAATAGAGATCTTGGGGTCACTAATAAAACATCATTATCATCAACACTGCACTGTACCCTCAACTGAATATTTCAGAGCACTTTACTGTCCATGTAGAAAGTGAAGTTACTGTCAAAAAACTTTTTTTATCAACTCACTGAAAAACACTAAAAAAAAATGTCAATGAAGAAATTTTATGAAGCATGGGCCATGGTTACAGTGGCACAGAGATGAAAATGTTTTGTGATATAATCACACTCTACCCCCTCTTTCTCTCTTTTTTTTTTTGTTGCTTTTTTTTATTTACCCTCACTCACATTGCATTTCAAATTATATTCACAAAAGGTTATTTCACCAAATCCGCTCACATAGCCCTTTCTTTTATCAAGATGGACTGCTGATGTGCCTCGGTGCAGAAGACAAATGCACAAAGTCAGACAGCAACTCTGCCCGTCGACAAGAGAATGCCCTCAGCCAGACGACAGCCTGCTTATCTCTGATGTATTCTTATAGAGAACTCTGGGCTGACAAAGGAGTGCAACTTTAAACCGGAGTTTTCCTCGACACATTTCAAGACATCACAGAGAAACTGCGATCAGCCTTTTAAGACATTTCACCATCTTTACAACTGTGAAAAATCAAAGTTATGATTTCTTTCTTTTCTTGTATTTTCTCTTATAATGTTTTCTCTCTTTTACCTTTTCTTGTCCTTCTGAGTAATATCTCAAATAATGTCTCAAGGTAAAGGAAAAATGTTCGTATTGGTCGGCGTTACAACACAGATGATTCACTGATTACTGCTGGACCTCAATATCTCAGCTCAACTCAAAAAAGAGTCCAGCTCAACCTGAGTTAAACGCGTTAAATGTCTCCTTTTTCTTTTTTTCTCTAGATGAGAGCACGTAAATCATTGAACCAAAATGTGGGTTTATTAAATAAAACAGAAATAACTGTGTTTGGCAATAAAGAGAAAAGGACTGCTGTTAGTAAATACTTCTAAAAACCAAAGACCAAGTCCATAACCTTAGCGTGCCGTACTCAGATCTGACCTTCAGCAAACATATTAAATTATTAACCAAAACAGCCTCCTATCAGGGATTTATGTCCCAAACAGACCAGGAGACGCTAACCCATGCTTTTCAGCTGTAATGGTCTTCTAACAGGACCTGTCAGATCTACTGACTGAGGTCAGAGTTCAAAACAAATATCAATATTTTTTTTAAATTCCAATTTGCTGCATTGTACATTATTTGAATCATTTTATTTTTGATTTATATTTGCTTTTTTAAATTCTTACTTAGTTTTTTTTCATGTAAAGCACATTGAGTTGCCCCAGTGTGAAACTGCCTTACCTCTTCACCTCTTATTTGATGTATTATGTTGCTTCATGTTTGTTGTCGTGCATTATTCTGTTGGTCTGGGAAATATGGAGAATGTCCATGATGTCTGTGATGTGTGTTTGTAAGCCACGACAATGCCTGTTAGCTACTCGTGCACTTACTGACAATTGAGCATAAACAATAACTCAAAACAACTGGAGAAGGCCGTGTTTATTTACCAATGAAAGGATTTGTTTCTGAAATGTATAGAGAAAAAGATGAATCTGTGTATTTGGAGTGTCGGCAGGTGTGTGGGTCAGTTAATGGTGAGTGTTGGAAAGTGCTTTGCCACATAAGCAAAAATCATGGTTCCAGTCCAAAGGAGAGTGCAAGCCAAAATGAATGACACAGCGAGGACTAGCCTGAATACCAGACTGGCCAAGTACTCCCAGTTCAGTGGCTAATTGGGCCTGGATCTGCAACGCACACAAATAAAACAGCAACAAAGGAGAACAGCAGGATTTGCTGGAGGGAGAGGGGATGTCACAACAAACTATCATGTTCTCTGCATTGTGAACTTGAACCATAAATGTACTGTATATTAGCAAACCCCTGACCTCAGTCACTATCACTAGGTCTTGATGATGATATTTGCATTGACGACAAAATGTGATGATTTTTCCATCATGAGCTGTCGTCTGTGTTTCGAGCTTCAGTTTTTGTTGAACATTAGCTGTGCACCTGTGTACAAACCCCATGGAGCTGCCATCATCTTTTTCCTTCACTTCCTTCTTTGAAGATTAATTTCGCCACATTTTCTTCCTTTCAACCTTTCAAGAAATAGTTTGCAAAAAAGAAGAGAAAAAGCCATTACTGCCCATTTCCCTTATTTGACTCACTCCCTGCTCTCTTGTTGCTAGGATAATTTTACACAGCATGTCACTTTTATTATTAATCACTAATGCACATATGCACTGGTGACACATCTATCATAGAACAAAAAAAAACAGGGGTCCAAATACTTGAAGTTGTGCATTTACGTTCCAGAAGTAAGGGATTGTGTATATTTTCAAAATGACATCAGACCATTCATAAATGACTCTACGCGAGCTCAAGAGAAGAGGCTGCTCTTAAATCTTGTCTGACAGCCTCTATCCCAATAAGACTCTCAGAATGCCCTGGACTTTGATTATCTGTGCAGGCTGAAAAAAACAAAGAACATAAGCATAAATGTAAAATCAATCAGGTAAGAACCTGACCAACTGCTAATACAATGGAGCCCTAACACCATTAAGCTAAGATTTAAGCACATACAGTATGTTAATCCTAAGAATCAGGTCGATACAAGTCACATCAATGGGAACAAAAAGCAACATGTAATAAAAAAAGGACAGAAGAAATAAATGAGAAATAAAACATCCTATATGTTGCACATCATTGTTTAAATTCTGTTATCGTCCTTAAACATTATGATTCTGAAGGTAGTGTGACATGAGATACAGCACTGAGGTTTATTTATTAATGTTCTTTTTTTCAGAAAACATACCAAGAATAATGTGAGTATAGTTGAGCATGAACTGATCAGTCATATGCTAAAACTGATGTCCCAGACAGAGGAGTCTCCTGCGGCACTGAAGCAGTCTGATCTGACTATCTAACGACCAGATAGTGTGACCTGAATACAGCGACAGGGAAACTGTCAGTGCTGCCTCCAATCCTTAGCTCATTTGCTAGTTGAACAGATGCATGGGCCCTAAAGGAAAATGATGAGATAATGTGATAGGTTCAGTCAGACACTTTCCGACAAATACAATTGACCTTGGTGTAATGGCTGTGTTTCCTGCACAAAAAAAGAAAAAAGTCATAGTCATGGAGTCATGAGTCACGGTGGGCAGGGCAAAAAGCAAAACACCAGTGGGATCCAATACAACACAGTGTGTTCATTATCAGCACAATCACATAACGGTTACATAATGATTAAATGTCTGGTGGAAATCCTGATAATAGTTGATTAGGAGTTAATGAATCATCACACATTTAAGAACCAAATCTGTTCCACAAAAAAAAAATTCTCACCGACAGCTAAACAGCACTCTCAAATTACATTTAGTAAGGAATGTATTTTCTATCAGATGATGCTTGTTTTAGAGCAGGGGACTCTAACGCAAATGACCTTGGGGCCTCTGAGCATCACGTCTGGCCAGTAGGGGGCCAGTCAAGTGAAAAAAACTTTTTTGGAAAAAAGCAACTAAAAAAAAAAATAGTCATGTATTATCTACCCATCCATCTTCTACCACTTTATCGCCCACATGAGGGTCGCGGGGAGCGCGGTGCCAATCTCAGCTGACATAGGGCGATAGGCAGGGTCACACCCTGGACAGATCGCCAGTCCATCGCAGGACCACATAGACACAATCAACCTTTTAAAGTGTCCAATTTACCTAATCTCCATATTGCATGTTTTTAAAGTGTGGGAGGAAACCAGAGAACCTGGAGAAAACCCATTTACACGCAGGGAGAACAGGCAGACTCCAGGCAGAAAGAGCCTTGTTCTGACCGGGTCACAAACCCTGGTCTTCTTGCTGCAAAGGCAAGAGTGCTAACCACTTACAAACCATGTGGCCCAGAAATACTATAGATTTTTCATATCATTTCAAAATAAAAGTGTGTGTTAATTATATATATAGTTCACAATTAACGTGTATTTATGATTCAAGATTAATCTATTGCTCAAAAAAACTAGGAAAATTATAACTTGACATTAAGTGGTGGGCCACATAAAATTGATTGGAGGGCCACATGTGGCATGTGGGCCTCAAGATTGAGACTTCTAGTCTCAGTTTGAGGAGTGCCTACATTCAAATGGCCACATCTTCTTCAAATATTTTCAGATTTCCATGTGTTAGACATTGATGGAAATCCAGAGATAACACTTTCGGGAACCTGTAAATAACAATAATAATAATAATAATAATGCTGATGTAGTTTACAAGTATTTGAGGTATTAAAGTGTTTTTGTCACATGAAGGAGAAAGGGTTCATAGTGATAATGTAACAAAGTGAGACACTGCAAGATGTCTGACAGGCATCATATTAAGGGCACTTTGATGCACGGAGTTGACAAACCAAAGCAAGAAAAAGTTAACCTCGAAATGTAATGTGTAGATTCTAATCATTTTGCCTTTTGTTAAGTGGCTAAAATCTGATTTTACTTCAGTCCCTACCAGCAGCCAGCATATCTTTAGTGGCAACAAGCGTTTGGGTCCCAAGCAGTTTCAATGAAATGGCGCCGAACTTAGTGAAGTCTCCGTTAATCTCATACATCTCGTACAACCACACTACAGAAGTTCCTTAAAAACATCCATGTCCTCGCAGAGCAGTTGGAGTAGGATTTATTTTGCATTTGACCACAGCCAGGAAACCTAAACGTATATCAACTCACAATGAAAGGATACATTTCACAGATGGTCGGTCAAAGTAAGGATTTAAAGCAGCTAAGCTGTTTAAATATCAAACAGATTTATTTGTAAGCTGTGTCTTTATTTCTGTAGTGGATTCCGGGTGACTTTAATTGTTCCTGTGCTAATCATTTTTCCCACCCTTCACCCTCCACAACTGTGATAACTACATCCACTTGCTGGTCTCCCCTAGAGAAGGACTTAGACACTTTTCATTTTAGTGTAAAATTTCACTTTTGTATGAGAATGGGAGAAGACAAAAGCTTATTTTGGAACAAGTACAATTATGGAAAAATGAAAGCAATCAGGAGAGGAAGCTCATTAAATGGACTGTTGTAATGTCAGCTACATTATGGGGGCTGGAATTCTCTCCTCTGGTTAGTTGTGCCGAATGTCCATGTTTATTTCAGTAATTTGCTGAAAAAGAAATATGAAAAAGAAAAGACTTTAATTGAGGAGGGTAGTGATTATGTTATTCCCTCCCTTTCCTTGTAATTGGGATGGAGCTTTAGGATGTGTTCACACGAAGCATTTTCCCAACTGTTACTTTTAATATCCAAAAGCCACAGTCACTAATGCTAAATACTAAGTGTGTGTGTGTGTGCGTGTGTGAGTTTAATTAATCCATCTTACCAAAGAAACAGCAAAAGATCTGGATTTTTCCAAATTCCCCAAACAACAGTGTAAGGTGCAGAAATGCATTGCTGTAAAAATTAAACATTGTTAAATAACCTAGCATGCCTGCAACACAGTAACAGGTAAACTGAAATTAGGAGCCTGTTGTTATGGAAACAAGATAGGATGTGTGTGTGTGTGTGTGTGTGTGTGTGTGTGTCTTTTTATTACTCCTTATATGAAAGTGCTTCAGGCAGTGCTCATTTTAAATATGATCGCAGCGCTTCTCTGTAAAAACATGTTCTCGGAGTAGGGAAAATTAACAGCAGTAGGCAGAGGTGAGAAACTTCAATTTCTAAAATAAACAGAAATCATTATTAGAAATTAAGATAACCCTATTATCTGTCGCTTGAGTGGGAGATTGAACAAAAACCCATCTTTTCTAGGCTTTATCCTTTAACCCCGTAAAACAAAGCTGTGTATGCACAAGGTTGTGTTTAATAGCTTTTATTGTTAAAGTTAAAATCAAAAAAAATGTGACACATTCTTTTTCATTGCGACCGAGCGTCAATAAAAGCCATATTCCAAGTGGAATGGAAATTTCTCACTATAAACTCACCTATAGGCAATAATTCACACAAATTCTCTTCAAATGCTCTCAGCCAATTGAGTAATGAAATATATTTTGCAAACAATTGGTCCCTTTCCGCCAACTGTGGAGTGAAGGGGGAAAGAGCAGTGACTGAGTGAGCTTTGACATTGTGCTAGTTTCAGCAGGCTCTTGTGGAACTAGGGGCTCCCTGGCACACAGGAGTTAGCTAGGATTAATGGAGATGCCAAAGTCACTCCTCAGCTTCTGGCTCTAATGGTACAACACACACACACACACACACACACACAACGCAAAGGCAGTCACACAAGATGCCATATGGCATCATTGCCACTGACACCCCAGGAAGTGTTGGGCTGAAACCCCACCACAGACAATGGGAAAGCCATGCATTACACAGCTCCTCACTCACAAACACATGCAGGATTGTTAAAATCACATCAGAGTTCATCCTCTGCTAATTTAGAGCAGCTTTTGAGAAGGAAATCCTCTGGTGCCCAAGCATGAGTGATATACGGATCCACCCACAAAGGCCCTGGCTCCATCCATCTCATGTGTCATTGGCATTCTAAATCTCTCAGTCATGCCTGCATCCATAATGGCCCAATTACTGCCGATGGGGATCCCACTCCCTATCTGACAATTACATCTGTTCGAGTTTAAGAGTGTTAATGCCTAAAAAATATCAATTAAGGTGATTGATCAGGATGTTAATATCCTATTAACAGCAATCTGGGTCTGTAGAGCATTTCTGTTGATTGGCCCAAAATCAGAGTGACTCTCCAGAATGAAGAGACCATAGTTTAGTGGGCTGGTTAGAATGCAGCGCTAATGAACATGGAGATTGCATTTTATTGCCAGATAAACCTGGACAAGAACAACGCTGGGTAATTGCTACAGAAAAGGATTTTTTGTGTAGAAATTTACATTGCATCCCATTCTGTGGTATTTGTCAAAGGACCCTTGACTGTAACTGGCTTGAGTCAACATTTATTTTTCATTAAACTCACTGGCACAGTCACAGTTGAGGTACAGTACGGTGTTGATTCTCATTTACAGATTGACTGAGTAAACCTTGACCCCGTCTTCTTTGTTGGAGCGGTAGGTTTGTTTCAACAGTGTCTTGTCTTAAGGCGATGGTATTTTCTTTTTCTTGGCATTCGCCGCTTTAGCACAATGTTTAAAGAGCTGATGCAGTCCTGTATTTGCGAGCAGTGCATGAAGGGGTTTGTTTTTTCTCCCAAGTCAGCCCATTTCAGGTTATAAGGAGCGTATCTGCTATTTAAGCTTCTGAGATGACTGGACATATTTTCAATTGCGACATGGGTCCTTTCTACTTGAGTGATTGTTTGAAAACATAAAGGATCTCCTTGCATTGTTAGAGCTTGAATGGGAGGGCAATTAAATTCTTCAGTGTAATTTCATACATTTGCAGTGGGTTACAAAATGTTTCCTCTTCCTATCATCTTGTCAATGATCACCAGAGTGGTGCACTCATTCCACCCTCTGTCCGCCTTCCACTTCCCCCTCCTCCACAGTCTCCATTTTTGAAAAGCTTCTAGCTGTTCCATTCTTCCCCTGGCATGGCATCACACACTCATTTCATTTCTCATTTACAGACTGATAATCAGAATGTCATTACAGTGTCCACACTGGGCCACTGGAGGGGTAATTGAGCAGCATAAAAGGCATTTGAAAGAGGGATGAATAATAGAAGTGGAGAGGGGGGTGAGTGGCGAGCTGGACGTAGGCCTGCTCTCTCAGGTGTCTGGCTGCTATCAGGTGGCATGCGCCTTGGCATTATGGTTAACCATGTCTACCATCAACCTCATTTTTCACCTCCGGCACATTAGAGGCTGAACAGACATCAGCATCATCTGGAAGAAGGGGAGAAAATCAATAGGATAGTTTTAGAAGGTCAAAGTCAAGCATCAACAATCACTTTACATCATGCAAGACCGGCAGAGTTAGACGTTAAAATGGAGGATGATGTTGTCCTCGATGGACGTATTTTTATGACAGGGGGTGAGTCCTCCCAGTTGAATCTGCACACAGAGCACGTCCACCCAGGTAGAGGTTAAGCCCATGTCTCAGTGAGATGCTACAAAGACTTTATTTCTCATAATGACTCAGTCTGAGCTGTCTTTATTTCTTCCTCGAGAGACGGTAGATTAATTAGTCAATAGATGGCATTCAAATGTTGTTTTCCACATTAAGTCGTAAACAAAGAATTTAATCACAGCCCTTAAAATACCAGAGCTGAGCACGACTCCTTTAGTCGGACTGACACAGATAACAACAGTTACATCTGCATCACAATCTAATGTTATTTGTTTTGTTACTTACGCCTCCCTGCTCCCACCCGCCCAGACTGTGGTGTGGCAGCTTGGCACAACGCCAGCTCCCGTTTGGCCGTGGTGGTACATTTCCATCTCATTCATCACATAAAGACAGATAATCAGAAAGTCATTACAGTAGCTTGACACCAGTGCTTGCCCCAGGAAGACAGAGTAATTGAGCACCACAGAAGGGAAGAGAGCAGGCTGAGCCAAGGCCATGCAGTAATGAATGTGAGATGTCGACATAGGAGGAGGGGAGGAGGATCTCGACGCACAGAGACATGGATGAAATTAAAGCGAGACTGACAAGTGGGGAGGTTGGGAGGCTGATGTATGTGGTGGACAAAGAGAACACTGAAAAAAAAAGTTGAGGGGTACACAGACAAACACTGGCATGACTTTCCAGTAATTGAATCAATACACTCACTGTCAGGGAGAAGAGGCAGCGAAACAAAACAAAAAAAAGAGTGTGATTTCAAGACTCCTCTAAACGGCCCCATGATATTTTCTTTGTGACCACATGAAGGTTAAAATCACACAAACGGTGATTTGTGTTTAAAACTGTTTCAGTTCAATTAATAACAAGGGGATTTGGGACAACTATAAAAAACACATTTATCCTATAAATGAATTCATTATAAAATGTGATTGAATTAATTCAAGAAACTAAAATGCAGTGTTTCTTTTACTTTTGTAATTAATCCAGGTCATACGATCACATTCAGCCACAAATACATGTATCTAAGCAACAGAAAAAAATGTAAGATAACATTGAATAATATCTATGATTAATTCTACAATGTAAAAATAATACATCTAATAATAATAATAATAATAATAGTACTATAATAGCGACTGAGTAGAAAAAGAAGATTTTACGATACCAACGTGTAACTCATGTCTCTAGTACACCCGTTAATGCTCTAATATTCTATAATATTCTATAAACTATCACAATAAATTAACTAGCCGGACGTGTAGAAATACATTATATATAAAGTATAATCCTCATTTCAATTTGGCTACGTACATAGAAATAAGACACCAAACAATCAATACATAATGGTTACTAATATGATTTGTCTATTTTGAAACAGTTTTTCCACAATGTATATTAAGTTACGATGGCTCTCAGTTCTCACTTATGGTTCCCGGTTGTGTAGCTGCACCTAATCAGTAAATGATTTACACCTGGAACAGGTGAGTGCAGTCCATGCTGGCAGAATGGAAACGCAGTGGAAGAATAATCCCCATAGACCAGGTTTGAGAGAAGCTGCTCTGTCAGACCCTGTTTGTTCTGTCAGGCTTTACGTGCTGGTTGGTTTATTACTGCCTGTGGGTGCCAAGACAGCTTCTAGATGAGGATGATCTCATTTACTGGGTTGGTGAGTTTCCAAGATCTTTTAAAAGTTGCTTGTTTTTTTTTTTTTTTAAATTGCCCTTCCTCCTCCTGCAGTTGGAGATTATACTACCAGCTGTTTCTCACAATTACAGCTTATGTGTGCTGTAGGCAGAAGACAGTTTGACTCAATCCATCAATAACTCAGCTCGGAAATGACTGTCTATTGAACAGAGCTGTATTTATGGTATGTTGTTGGGGTAAGACTTTCAAGGTAATGGAAATAATTTCCAACTCCAATAAGAGTTTTCTATCAGTGCTTTGGTGTATCAGAAAAGAAAAAAAAAATGTGTAGTCCTTAATTGGTAACACCAGCAACTGGGGCCCAAAAGTTTGTGAGAGTTTTAAGTTTTAAAAGTGTATCCAGGCTATGATGCAAGGCATCTGTAAGATAAATGTTGTTTTATGGGGATTTCGCCTCTTTCTCAAACGCCTGTGTCACAGTGTGACTCTATGTCGCTTGGAGCACGTCTCCAAAGGGGAGGTAAGGACAGATCACGCTGTGGAGCATTTTGCTTAAGAATTGCTTGCGAATGTTTTGGCACAGTTATTGTCTAGCCTGTCATTAAGATTTAAAAAGGAACATTTTACCATTTTCTCCCCAAGGACTTTGCTGCATGCATAGAGCGTCAAAATTCCCCTAACAATTGATTTTAATGCTTGTGGAATGGCATCTGGCTTAACTAAGAAGCCCGTGTAAACTTTGGAATAGCCCTCTGGTGATTTTACAATGACTTTCCTTTCAGCGAGATGTGTATTAAGTCAATAATGTGTTGTTCACAGTGATAATCTGTATTAATATGCGGTGAAATCATCCAATTAGTCATTTAGACCTGTGGCACATAAGATAAGTGATGAGGAAACCTTGCACTTATATATCTTAACCACACACTTCTGTAAATATAGGGCAGTGCAGTTAAGCATACAGCTCTATAAATAAGACAAAGTGTGGCAGATCAGATGAGAATCAACACTGAGCAAAACAGCCCCTCTGTGCTGTATGTTTTAGCTCATGTGAGTGCTGATGCACTGAGGCAGCCGTGAAGCAACACCTGCCACATTCTGACCCTGGTCTGGAGCTCAGCTGTGTTCAACCTACGCCTGCTGTGATTGGATGTCTTTGGTTTTACCAGGGGCACCTGCAGACCATAATCAGTCTGTTATAGAGAGGGCAAGCTAAAAGGCTAGATCTAATACGCCCTGCTTACATCTGTTGTTTTCTGTAACACCAATATAATCTTTTCATTACAGTCCAAGTCTGAAATAAATGGATTTTATGTGCTCATTTGTAACAGCCATCCATTCAGACCTTTTCTTTTCTGTTGGTTTTTGATTTGTTCTCTCAAACCATTATTAAAAGTTGCCTTTTCCCACCATCTTATGTCAGGTATTCATCACACTACACACTCTCAGTCTCAGTGGCAGCATCGATACCTTAATTCATTGTTACAAAGTGCCGACTTTATTACATAAGTGCGGTTTACTTTTAGCAGTGTGGGTGATTGCATGTTCTCTTCTCAGTTGCTGCCCTTAGACCTTTCACTAGTACTAGCAAACCCCTGCTGGATTGGTAGTCATTAAATAGCCTTTATTTAGGTGCATACACATACATATACACACACATATACATAATATTATGCATACGGCTTATTGTACAACTAAAATAACTTTTTCCTTTGGTGCAATAAACTTGTTTTGATTCCTTGGAAGGAGTAAATCGATTGACAACTATGCCATTTTGTTTAATGTTAATAACTTGCGGTCTATTGATAGATGTATGAATAATTGTGTTTGATGAGAGACATCATCAAAGACAAAAAATGATATTCCAACTGAATAAGTTTTTGAGGAGGTGTAGCCAATCACTTTGCAAGATTAAGATCCACTATCACTGTCAAATATTGCAGACGGATGAGAATCTGAACAGGAGGGTTGAGCGGTGAAATTCTGTCAATAGGTTTAATAAGCTTTCTATTCATAATTTATCACCATTGAGTAGTTTTTGCACTGCAACTTCATTAGCACTGTAGCTTAGAACTGATTTGGACAGTCTGAGCTAGCAAAGCTGAAAGTGGTTACATGCAGCTTGGTAGATGTTCAGCACTGAACACATTAGGGTTTTTTTCTGAAACAGGCAGTCCTGTTAATGGGGACATATATTATTTAGACTTTTTACGGTACTATCACTTTTATGGTGCTTTCACATTGAATGCAACACATTTCCTTGCAGCTACATAACAAACAAAAAAAGTCAATGCTAGGATGTCACTGGCTGCAATTTCATGTCAATTATTATAATTATTATGTGAGAAAAAAATCAGCATTAAGATTTAAGATCTTCTGATTGTGGAAATCATATGTGGAAATGGAACTTGCAAAGACAGAAAAGGCTTAAGTATGGTGTATATTTCTTCAAAGCTGTCAATCAAAAGGTGGTTATGTCTTTGAGACAGTTCCTCCAATCATCATGCATCAGCCCATGCGTCTGTGTCCGCCCACTGCTCCATTGACTCCCAGAGAAGCTGTGGTTCCCTGGAAGAGACATTTTTATTTATAAATATATTCATTAAGTATCATTTGTGCTGTCTCGTAGATATCAGACAAAATCAGATAAAAACCTGATTGTAGTCATGTAGTAGATTACGTTGTAGTTGTATTTGGAATGAAATGTAAATACAACAGTACATATTTGATCATTTAATTTATGACATTAAAATGGAAGCAGCTTAGCTCTTCCATTAGCTCCAGCGTTGGCTTTTCTTTTTTTTAAAAATAATTTATTTTATTAGCGTTTGATTTATTATTTCACATGTCATTTATATATATATATATATATATATATATAGTACATTGATTGAACAGTCTTGAGATGTAAGCTGCAAGAGCCTGTTGACATACTTATTGTTTGACAGTTGGCAACCCCCAAATTTAAAAAAAAGAAAAGAAAAGACAAAATACTTCCATCTTTTAGTGATATGAAACAGATCAGATAATGTTTTTTCAGTGCGAATATATGAAAACAACCATAACAATCAGCTGGCTAATCATTACTTTCCATATAATTTAGTTAACTTGTCGGCTCCGGGTTGCTCACAGAACAACAACTGATTAAATATAAGCAAGGCAGTTAGCAGGGAGAAACTCAAATATCAGAGGGAACAGCTGCACATACGTGGGGGGTCCACAGGTGGATGGGAGCCATGATAAATCAAGAGATACATTAACATTCACGTATCATTCACGACAGAGTTGCACAGGTACTCATGCTTAAACTTCAATAACAAGAGGTAAGATAGCAACACATCACATCCCTCTAATCATCAGATATCCAGCTGGTATTTAGTGTATTTTGCTGACAAGAGAGTACATGGAAGCTGCTGACATGAAGGAACTCATCGTGTTGATTTAAGTGTTTCAATGAAAGTCAAGAAGACAATAAGCTTCAGGTAAATGAAACACAACAGCTGGAAACAAAGAGGGTCGGGGTTAAGAAAGTGTGTCAAAGTACTGAGAGATAGTGTACATCTGCCAAGAGTAAAGTGCTACGAGAATATATTACTGCTACACATGCAGGTGTAGATAAAGAGTGCACTGAGGAAGTGTCATTAGAGGATGGTTCCTTCAGGATGTACCACTGCCAGATTAAAGAGATGAACAAAACCTTTAGTAAAGATAAACTTTACTCTTAGGAAAACAAACAGCAGATCCAGTAGCTGCAAAATACATATATCAATAAGGAATTAATTACAATAGATGCTTGAGATTAACTGTGTAAATTGCTTTCTCAATCAAGGTTCTGTCCAGTCAACACACTATTATAGTCGTGCAAAAAGTGGTGGTGATAATTTGGATGACAAGAGGCTGTGACACTGGGGCTCAGTGAGTGGCTCCAACACCATCCAAGCTCTGTGCCCACAAAAGTGCAGTTATAGGCGCTGTTATAGTCTAATTTTCATCATACCCACATTAAAGCCTTGTTTTATCACACCCACTTTAGCTCTATAGGCCTCTTTTCTCAGTTCATTAGCACTGGTCTGGGTGTGAGTCTGTGTGAGTCATTTTATTAGCAGTGGTGGAAAAACTTGACTGAAACAAAACCCCACATTGAAAATAAATAAATCTAAAGGTCTAAAGTCTCTATATCAAAACGATTTTCCTTAAATTGCTCACATGTGTTTCATCAAACAGAAAAAACCAGTTGAGTTCAATTTGCTCTCCTTAAACCTGGCAGCACACACCACAATTGGCTCTCCTTTGGCATTTTGTCAATTCGTTAGCAGAGCCCATCTCCCCTTTGTCATGTGGTTTTAGCTTGTTCTTCAATCTCACCTGAGGATTTAAGTGCAGAGCGAACCCAAATGCAAACCTGCAGCGACGTGCATGGACAGGATCAAGCGCACACACATACATGCAGCTCCAACTGATTACACTTAAATTGGTTCTTTTGGTGGTTAAGGGATGGATCAGTGAAACAAAAGTGCTACAGCAACACAAACAACCTCAACATTGCATTACCATGACATTTAAAAGGAGCTTTTTTGCTTTTTAGTCGCCATATGATTATTTCATATCGTCAAAAAGGAGTCAGGGCCAAACACAGACAAATTGTTGGGACAATAGATGAGAAAGGTGAAGAAGAAAAGTATGTTCGACACATAGAACCTGGATGCCAATTTGCAATTTGCAGCTGAGACCAAGGTTGCGAAGCTGTTTGAGTAAAATATTATTTACCGAACATCAGATGAGATTTTCTCAATATCTATTTTTCAATATGCATATTCTGCAAGTGTAAATAAAGAAGTGAGTGAAGGCATTCATAGTAGGAAGGATTCATTTTCTGTGTTATTGATCAAATTATGTGATAATCTTTCAGCATAATGTTAATCAAGTTCTCTGAGAGAGAGAAAGAATGACACTCCTGCACCTATTCTGGGTTGTGTCAGTTCAGAGAGTGAGTGTGTGCTTCGATTGGTTGTTCCACTATATCCATGGATCTCAAATCTGTGGTACAGGTACCACCAGTGGTACGCAAGCTTCAGACATACTGTTGTAC
This sequence comes from Solea senegalensis, assembly GCF_019176455.1. Lineage (NCBI taxonomy): Eukaryota > Metazoa > Chordata > Actinopteri > Pleuronectiformes > Soleidae > Solea > Solea senegalensis. The sequence continues at coordinate 17,126,025 of NC_058032.1, forward strand.
TGTAAATTAATAATAATAAGAGTAACCTTATATGTCACTCTATCTTAATCTAATTTTGTGTCTTAAAGGGGACATATTATGCAAAATCAACTTTTTAACCATTTTAATACTTATATTTGGGACTTATATGAGGCCCTACCAGTCGCCAAAGTGTAGAAAAAGAATACTCAGTCATGTTTTCGTGGTCCCCCTTAGTGTATGTATAGGCAATAAAACACTCGATGTTGAATTCCCTGCGCTTATGACGGCAGCATGCGCATTTCACCGCGAATGTTACCTCCCCACCAGTAAGTTTACTTGGAGAGCTCCACCTTAGCTCCACCTTGTCCCTGCGAGAGTGCAGGCGAGGGAGGAAGAGCGGTATTATGTCAACGCCGAGGGACAAGTGTGCTGTTGGTGGCTGCACAGTGGAGCACAGTGTTTTACAGAGGATTTTATATATGAAGCTAATGTGCCGGATAAAGTCAGCAAACGTGTGTTCGTGTGTTCGCACCACTTCACATCAGACTGCGGCCAGCGGTCGCCGTATTTAGTCAGGAAACGTATTTCACCGACGTACAAACACACACATTTTTAAGAAAAGGTCACACAGAGCTCATAACTAACCATTCTGACACGTCCTAATTAGAAATATTTGTTCAGTACGTCCTCCATGACCGGAGCACAGACTCAGTCTGATACAGTCACATACAGCGGCAGTTTATTTAGCTCGCCGCATGCTGTCCCTAAGTGTTTTTAACTGATTTACAGTTGGGCACTGTTCGGCTCGATCCTTATGTAGGACGTCTCTTCCTGTGACGGCACTCTCGCTGTTTTCTGCGCATGCTGCCATGTTGATATTGTCAGAGAACTAGTGGAGGGAGGGGGGGAGGAATGGAACAGGATCTGAGCGAGTGAGCGCTGTAAAGAGGACAAATCAGAAACCCGCTGGAAGAAGTGGGTGTGTGTTTGCCTGTGTCTCATTTGCATATAAAGGGACCATGCACAAAACCAAGCATTCTGAAAGGGGCGGGTTTAGCAGGGTTATTGAACTGCTATGGTGCTTCATCCTTATGGTATTTTGACCAAAGCATGTCACTGACATGTTCATTAGGGAACTATTTTAATTGGGGAAATAGGGTATAATATGTCTCCTTTAAATATGTGGGGAAGAGGAGGATGGTGAGAGAGCAGATTGTCTTATTGGGAATAAATCTGCCTCCTGTGAAAAGTCCTGAATTTGCTCGTCCTTATTTACGCCACTGTATTTTAACGTTGGTGATAATGGTGTTACTTCGAAAGCTCAATATTTTTCTCAAATTTCAGAACCACTGCACTACACCAACTCGGCATGCAGGTCTCTTTGATGCAGTGATTGCTACTCCAGCACTGGCAACAACTGCCCAAACTACAAAGAAACCTAAAGAAACAAAAAGGAAAGAAAGTCAGACGTTATGCAATAAAACACATAATTATTAGCAGAGAGTTCCAGAGTTGGAATACAGCCTTGAGTAACCCATCGCATATTAAATGCGTGTGTCTGTCTTCTGTCTTTTGATGAGAGGAGCTCAGGACAGAGAAACATGATCCTAAAGCGTGAGTATTTTTATAATCTGCTGATGTAACTCTGCTATTAACTTTTTTTTTGTTTTGGTAGCGATCCTGTCTTCTGCAGCTTTAATGCACATGGGATAGTCTGAATGTTTGAAGTTGAAAGTACCAGCGGGATTCTTCACAACCACTTGTTTTAAAATTAAAACGGTTGTATTTTCTCTGAATGCCCCTTGCTGGTTGCTTGCAGTGGAATAGAAACATTTCAGCAGACCCCCTCCTGGTTTAGTCACAGCCCCCTTCACTCCATGCACTCTTTTCTAACGTTTCCCAGGGAAATCACAGAGTTGCACAGACAGCTGCCTGACTCTCTGTCGTGCAGGAGTATTTTTATGTTCTGCTTTGTGTGACAAGTGTATCCACTTTGTGACAGTGTTTGATGCCGTCTCTTGGTGTATGTGTCTGTCAGTGTCTGCGTGTGTGTGTGTGTGTGTGTTTGTGTGTGTGTGTGTGTCTGTGAGCACAGAAAAAAAAAACAGTTCTGTGAGGTTCAGCTCAACAAAGACTTTCAGCAAACCTGTTTGACATCACTTTGAAGTTCTACCTGCCGCTTTACCATTCTTGTGAAATAAACAAAAAAACAAAAAACACCTACAACTGCATCAAATAAATACAATTTATGAATTCACTTTTGAGGCATGGTGTCCTAATTGTTCAGTGTGAGAGACAAACAATGTAAAATAACCTTTGGGTCCAGTCTTGGTCAGGTGCAGGTGCAGGTAGAGGGCTGGAATGTAAACACCAAATATATACTGCACACACAGGAACACACAAGTCTGACGTGTATAATTAGCTGTTGTGTTGAAACGGTTTAGTTCATGTTCATCCCATACTTCACTGGGTTACTATGGCTACAGAAAAGTTAGTCATGCGTAAAATAATGAGCCTCAAAGGTGTTTGTAGTGTGAAATTGTGCTGGTGTTTAGCTCCTTTATTGCAGGTCAAGTTTATTCTGCTGCCATGTGATATTTAACTGCATTGGAAGGGACTGAATAAGACGTCATTCTAGGTACAGTAGATGTTTATAAAAAGATACAGAACGTGATAAACTAAATATCATGGTAGAAGTTACAATGATGTGTTGGGTAAAGGGAAAAAAAGTATGAATTGATTTATTTTCTTTTTCTGGGGCAACAGATGCAATAAATAATAACACAACAGTAACTGATGACTTCATTAGGTAAACCATGCTAATACTGGTTAGGACCTTCCTTTTGTGCTCAAAACAGCCTCTTTTACAAGACATGGCGTCTGCGCGACTTTGAAAACTTTCCTTTAAAGGTGACATCGAATGCTTGTATCACACATATATGTTAGTTATGGAGGTCTACTTACATATATTAACTTGTTTTCATGATTAAAAACCTCCTAATCGCTGCAAACGAGCCGATCAAAATATCTCCTCACTGACGCTCTCGTCAGCCGCGCTGTTTCAGACCAAAACCACACCCCCAGATCGTGGACTGTGTTGTGATTGGCCAGTCAACGAGAGCTTTCCCACTGTCCTGTGATTGGCCAGGTACCTGGAAGTGACGTAATAGATAGGCCAGCTCTCAGATACACAGCTCCCCCTTCTGGCACGGTGGATGCTCTGCATCTCAGCAGCTACAACGAGAGTAGTTCTTCTTCTTCTGCGGTTGAATGTACGCAACCGGATGTGCCCGGACTAGTGCCCGTGGTGAGAGGAGTGGTGAGGATTTCTGATGACGACATCAAATTAAGGAAGTGCCGATCCGCTTCGCAGAGCCCAGGAAAACAATACAACACTATTTTCTCAGCAGTGACTGAACTGTTTGTTCTGAAACTTTAGGGTTTCATAAACGAGGTCATGACGCAGATACACACACAAACGCAGCATTAATTGGAGCTTCCGGTCTATGTGGGCTTTAAGATCCTGCTTCATGTTGACGGCCAGGTTGAAGCTGTTTAAACATCACAAAGGGTTTACACTGGATTGCATCTGGTGACATTGGAGACACTGTCATGTTCCTGCAACCAGTGTGAGACAGCTTTTCCTTGGTGACATGCACGGAGCATTATTGTTGAGACGATTACCCATAAAGGAATGCTCATGGTCAACATCAATACTCTTACAAGTAGTGACATTCAAACCATGACTGATTGGTATTAAGAGGCCCGAGCTGTGGAGAGAAAACACTCCCCACATATTTACTCCACCGACAACCCTGGACTGTTGACACAAATCAAGTATCATGCTGTTGATGCCAGTTTCTGTTTTTCCTCTGTGTGTGTCTCAACACAAGTTGACATTTATCAGACCAGGTTACATGTTCCTGTCTTCGGCTGCAGCCTTGGTGAGCCTGTGTTCACCGCAGCCTCATATCTCTGACAAGAGTGGAAAGCAACATGGTCGTCTGCTATTAGGGCTTATCCAACTCAAGGAATGCTGCTGTTCACCGCAGTTGTAAAGAGCGGTTCTGTGTTTTCTGAGGTTTCTGCCAGCACAAACCAGTCGGGCCACTCTCCTCTGATCTTTCTCATCAACAAGGCATTTCCGTGTGCAGAGCTGCTGCTCAAAGGATGTTTTATTGTACCTAACACCTTTCCCAATAAAAACTTCTAAGACTGGAGAGTGGGAAGACCTCAGGATCAGCAGTGTCAGAAATCCTCACGCCAACCCTGTCATACCAGAGTCAAAGTCACAGAGATCATCACATGTGTTTTCATTATAATGTCCTCAGTATTAACTGAAGCTGACGAGGATTTGAATGACCGTGTAAATGACCTTACTGCCACATGATTTGCTGACTGGACAACCACAGGATCAAGCATGTACACTGGTTTCCCTTATAATGTGCTAGTGAGTGTGTCATCATGTATTATCACTTGCCTTTTTCCACATTTGTCTCAGAATCCAGCTCATTCAGCCTCTGACACACAGTCTCTCTCAGTGCCTCAGTATGTCATTCTGCATAGATATTTATATGTTGCCCTTTTAGCATATATTAAATCATTTCAGATTCCCCACTGTGGGTTCAAGTCTTTATTGCAGTGAACTATTTAGATCATGCGATATAATGTGGTCATACGTCTGCACACTTGCCTCAAATGTGTGTTTAGACAAAACCATAAGTCACAGTTTTGAAGAGGTGAACAGCAACTTCACAGATGTAAAAGAGTGGCATCACGATCATCCAAGCATGCAATCAATAAGCTGCCAAATAACCACTGATGGCTGCCGTCAAACGACTGCCTGTCAGTCAAACATTTATGTTCTGTTCTTTGGCAAAAACAAAGCCACCTGGATTCATTTTGCACAGTATAACTGGGCAAACCATTTGCTAAATACATGGATGGCAGCTGCTATAGTTTTACATTTCCAAATGAAACAGTTGAATAAACATGGTATCAAAAGCATCAACAACAGACAGCTAACTGTCTTCAACAAGGGTTCCTCCTTAACAAATAAGTTCACTTTTCTCCAAACTATCATCGACAGTTCAAATGGCTTCTTAAGAGAAAAACGGAGGAAGTTACATCAAAACAAACTCTGACAAAGTGAAATATCATGGAACTACAAACATACAGTGGTTTGTGTCGCTGCCAATAAAACAAAAGCATCTTGTGACCAAGACGAGTTAGAACGAGACCACAGGTGCAAACGTTATTCAAACTCGTTCATTTAAATGGGTAGTTCAGGTTTTGAAATGTACAGGACAATTCGCCAGTCCATCAGAGGGCCACATACACAGACAAACAACCATCCACTCTCACTCACACCTACGGTCAATTTAGAGTGTCCAATTTAACTAATCCCCATATTGCATGGTTTCAGAAAGCCGGAGAAGCCGGAGAAAACCCACACACACGGGGAGAACATGCTGAAAGACCCTTGTTCCGACCGGACCTTTTGTCGCAAGTTAAAAGTCTGATTTTAGTCGAACTAAGAATAATTTGGTTCTCTTAATGTCATTTAATGTTTTCTTATGTCTTTGTCTTAGACTACAGTCTTAGCTCGATTTAACCGTGCATGTAAACTTACTGTCTGATAACATGGTTGTCATTGGGGACAGAAGGGAAAACTGATTTAAAGGGCTCTCCTAAAATCTATATTACGATATTACGATTACGATATCTTCACTACTTTATCGCACTTATCGTTAGACAGCCTTTTCCGATTGGAGACTGACGTTTTCAAACTCTGCACTTACCACACCAAAGTCCATAGATAAAATTTGTGATATTACATCATGTCACACATGGTGTTCATACACTACTGCTTGCATCAGTGAGTTCAAAAGGGTTATCTTGTGACTTTGGTCTTTGAACTCCTTTGTTCGGATCTGTTTATGCGACACAAACTTCACAAACAAGGCAACAGTAGATCAGCAGATCCTGTGTCCTTCCTTAAACTACAGTTTAAATCCAGAAAAGGCTTTGTGAGATAAAGTGGCAAACATATTCTTAAGATATCACACTCTGTTCAGCAGGTTCTGTCCCTGCTGGTAGTCCATGTTATTAGTGAGAGTGTCTGGATCCCAGGCTGGTTTAAGGAAACACAGGCACACTCAGCAGCACACTTAGCAAAGTCACATCTGTTTAGCCTCATGTGTAATCACTGTGGTCACACCTCTGCTGTGCAATGACTCTGGGGCATATGTGCAATATGTGCAGTATTCTATATAATGCTTCAATGTCTTTTAATAATGCTTTCGTTGCGTAGTTTAATTTGTTAATTATATTTTAATCTTTTATTGAAACATAAACGAGTGTTTGTATGTTGTGTTTTTGTATTTGGATGCACAACACAATTAGTTGTACTATTTTGGTAGAATGACAATAAAGATTATTTTCTATTCTGTATTAATAATGTATCAATATTACATACAACCACACTTAAGAAAATCTGAAGTATTCCTTTAAGTTTCTTTTACAGTGTCTTGACTGACTGGAAGACGTTTGGCCTGTGATGGGAGCCAGTATACGTCTAAAATGTTGTCCGAATGACATCGGCACTGCTTTGAGGTATTTTACCCAATCAGAGGCAGTTGCTAGGCAGAAAATCACAGAATCAACATTGCACGTTTTAATTACAAATCTTAACCATGTCGTATCAGTATTTTAAAAATACATGGACAAAAATTGCACAAGGTGAAATGTGTGGAGGAAAAAAATCATCTAAATCAGCCCAAACAATTTTAGCTTCCTCTGTTGTTTGATGCACTAAATCTGAATAATCATTTCAGAACAGCTTTTTTTCTTCTGCCTTTGCCTTGCAGTCTAGTTTCTGGGGAGTAGTTATTTTTGTCCTACCCTGCAAATTCAAGTTCCTTTGCCTAAGATTTCATTTCTCATCGCAAAGTACTTTGTTCTACCTCTCTGTGAGTAACATTTAAGACGCCCTCTGTCTGGGCTGCCAGCAGTAATATGTCTTGTCTAGGTTTCCCATCACCAGCCTTGTTCATAATATGCAGAGGGATATGTTTCCCGCTCAGGTCACAGCTCTGGGGATGATGCCGGCAGCTGTTACATTGTAAAGTGACATGATGGATTTGAACTGAGTTTTCTCATTCACTGAAGTCCAGACTTTATTGTGTAGCATCCAGCAGCACTGACTTTGCAGAACTTTCATACATGGGAAAAGATGATAACTTATCTGCTGAAGCTAAACTCTGTCCAGGATGTAGATTACCTCAGGTGGAGGCCAAAGTAGTCATTAGACTCCATGACCACTGCAAATTACAAGGGTGTCATGAATTTGCAGAGCATCATCTTCTGATTCGTTTTGCCTGAGAGGTGAGAAGGCACCGACCGCTGCTTTTACCCCCTTACTGAAACTGCACTCCGTGTGGCTGATAACCTTGATGACCCACTAGAACAGTGGCACCACCAGCATATAAGTCTTAATAAGGTTCCAAAGTTAGAGGTAATTCCAGAGCTGCTTTTTTAGCATAAAATACAAAGTGTTGTTTAGCAGCTCCAAAATGTGGACTTGTTCCAAACAGCCACAGTCAAAGCCTCGGGTTGGTTGGCAAAATGTCAGCCATCACGGAAATGGAAATAACCAATAAATTGTACAAATGGGAGATAACAATGCACACCTGGGCAGTTTCTCCTCCGAGACATTCCAGGTGTTGCTCTCACAAATAGCAGTGGCAAGGAATGGCAAGGAAATCTTGAGTGACAGGTTAAAATTCTGTGTATTGTCTTGTTGGACACCTGGCCAGTTGTTATCTTTAAGTGGGCATGCTTGTCAGGTTCTGAAAAGTTACAGAAATGATCAGATGGCAGAAGGAGATTTGAGACGCTGTTCATCCATCTGACAACTTGGAAGCAAACAGAGTTCTTAAAGTCTGTGATATAGAATAGAAAAATAGACCTTCCTTCCACCAAATCCAGAACAGTTTGTTGTTTTTGTTTTTTATTCAATAAAGTGCAGTCTGTGTTTTGTCTCCGGCCTTTACATTCTTGTAAACACAACTACAGCTTCATGTTTTGCACCGCCACACAAATGATGGTAAGTATAGTCGGCTTTATTTTGAATATTTGTATTATTATTATTATTATTATTATTATTATTATTATTGGACTGTTATTGTGCTGTAGTTTACGTAACAGACAGACATTTGGATTAAAGTGAGAGAAATAGAGAGAAAGACAAAGTATGTGCAAGACAAAGCGAATGAGATCAAGAGATGGATAGATAGATTGATAGAAAGGGAGAGAAAGGAAAAAAAAAGAGAGAGAGAGAGAGAGAGGTGTAATGGCCAAGCTGTCTCTCTCTGCTCTGGGCCGGGTCATGTCAGTCTGATCTCATTATCCAGCACTTAGTCCTAGAACAAACAGCCAGTGGCCTGCTTCCTTTCCTCCATCGCTCTATCTCTTTCCCTCCATCCCCTCCTAACGACTAGCACTGCTCATGTCCTAACAACTCGCTTGGCTCACTTACTGTCTAATGACTGCCACTCCTTATAGCCCGTGCTTCAAATCCCATTTATCTCCACTATTGTAGGCTCACATTTAGACCATTCTGTATCTATTGCCCTGGGAAACACAGAGAGGGAGAGTAAGCACGGGTTGGAGGGAATGGGTGAGCAAGTGGGAGGGTTGCAGAAGAAAGGTATAACGATTGAGAGAGAGAGAGAGAGAGAAAACTTCCCTCTGACATAAGTCACTCTGCTAATGTGTTTCCTTTCTTTTTTTTTCATCAGTTTGGACCTCAGAATAGTCATGTGCTCGTTTCCTCCTTTTCCTTTCTTACTTAATTTCATGTCAACCCTCAAGGGGCAGGATAAGTTTTGTGGGCACAGTTTCCTCCGTCTTCCACGTTGATGTCATCCACTTTTATCCTCATGCCTCCTTCTGTCCCCCTTTCCTCTCTGTCTTTGTCCTGAGTGTTAATGTGTTAGATGGAGGTCTTTCACCCGGCAAGCACCATTACAGTCATTTCCTCTGTAATGTGAATGACGGCGATCCATTATTTATCTCAGACTTGCTCATTACTCCCCAGCCCATTGCAAACCCTCCCAGACAAGGCTCTCACATCCACTCCAGACATTACTATATTAAGAGGGCGAGGCAGCAATGGGCTGTCATGAACAATGCTGTAATAATGCAGGTGTGGTGCAGGCAATTGTTAAGTTCATCATGAGAGATGAGAGCGGGATTGGTTTTACTGTTACCTGGGAGTAAATTACCATATTCCCTGCTGGCTAGAAAAGGTCAAGATACTACTACATCTCGTACATGAAAAATGTCTTAACAATTTCTGTAATTTTCATGGAGCATAGAGATGGAAATTGATGCCGACAAACCCATGAAACCTTTGGTTTGTGAGAGTCTTCTTTACATTTTACCTTTCCACGGTAGTTTTCACATAATGAGTGACTTTACTCTTCCACTGTCAGGCAGCCATGCTATTTTTAACTTTTTTTTTTCCCTCAAGGCCAATATAGGCATCTATTGTATTGCATATGAGAACATCTATGAAGCATGGTGTGTTAATGTAAACAGACTTATGAATATAATGTGAACATGCAAATAGAAAACGAGCATGAGAAACAGAAGCTAATGAATGCAATCTCATTTTTTTCCCCTCTTCTTCAGAACACTGACAAATTAACTGCAAATCAGGACAGTGTAGAGACACTTTCATTAATCTCAAACTTTACCCAAGGTTTATGGAATGGTGCTTAATAAAGCCTCACACATACAGAATGTTCCTTGCTGTAATGATCATAGGATATTAATGTCTTCTGAAACTAATGAATCTGCAGCACACACATGACCTCTTTTGGCACTGAGCTGCATTGCAGTGATAACTCCACATCTGCTGGACTCCTGTTTGTCTCTGCGCTGGGATCCGTCTTCTTTCACTCGTTTTAACCCTGATGCTATAGGCACATTTTCTTCCCATATCGCTGCTTCTACCTCCCACCCTTGTGTCGGTCTGTCGCGCCTTTTCTCATTCGCACAAACCTACATCGGCAGCACCTCCTCCTCTATCGCAGACCTCCCCTTTCTCTTCGCTGCCTGTGACATCAAGTGCAGTGTGGGAGACGTGTGGGATCCAGTGAGTAAGGCTCCGTCTCCGCTGTCAGACAGGCCTCAGTCACACTCTCTACCCCTGTCGGCTGCTGAGGTATACACACATGGCAAATTAATCCCTATGCCCTGCCTTCTGCACAGAGTGCTCATGTCAAAAGTGGCGCTCTGTGTAGAGAATGAGGTGACATTTTCGAAAGACAGACACGCTGTGGGAAGCCATTACACTGAGAAACTCACACATAGAGAGCGGCAGGTCTAATGAATGAGAGACTTAGAGAAGAGGAGAAGGAAAGAGGATAAAACAGGCGGGCTAATGAAGGGTAAACGAAAGGATACAAATAAAGCAGCTAATGAGACAGATGCATCAACCTGCTGTGACCTTTCTCTCTTTATCTAATCACCCATGTCTTATTATAGTCTTTTCATTTGTTGCTTATTGTTGCTGTCGCTTAGTTTCCCAAACAGCGCTCAAATCAAAACCATTTGTTTTACTAACCCCCATTTGTTTCACTTGCGCCCTTATCCAATGATCGCATTAATCTGAGCAGTGGAATGTATACAGTGAAGCAACAAGGATCGACTTTACGTACTTTGAAACTTGAGATGAGTTGTAAACTGTGCACAAAGTGAGACAAGGTGCTCATTCTGGTCAAAGAAACAGAAAACAAATACAAACACCTGACGGTTAATCCAGATTTGTCATGAAATACTGTCCAGGGAGCAGAGCGACATTCCTTCCCTTTTCATTAACCAAGTGGTGAAGCTGACAAACGTTAACCTCTAAATGTGTCTTCACAAAAGCAGTTTATAATGAAATCACACGCAAAGCTCCCAGAGACAAAAGAAAACCTATACATGCACAAGTGATTCTGCAGAGTGGGGTCTTCAGCTTTCACCAGATGTTCCACCACAGCTGGATCTGTGCTATCATGGGCATCAAATTGACCATACTCAATGTAATTGGTTGGTTACTTCTGTGATCGTCATCTAAATGTACTTTCTGACATCATTTTACAAGCGAACTAAAAAAATTACAACCGCTCCTTGTCCCCCCTTGAGAACTTGATCTGAAGCTGACAACATGCTGCTGTTTTTACAACATCAGAGATGGAGGGGCTCACTTAATGACTCATTTGTAAATGATATTTAAACATGTGCACAAATATTTTGGTTTATCCCAGCAGCAAGAGGGGGGAAAAAAAGCTTTGCAATAAGCATGTTTCTTTGAAGGTTCTCAAAGGAAATGAGTCACTTGAGAACCATTTGAAAGGCCACATTGGAAAAAATTAAATTAAAAAATAAATTGTATGATCTCTGAAGGAAGGTCTTTTCTCTCTCTGAAGATTTCGATGAATCCTTGACAAGTGCAAATGTAGAAACGCAGAGGAACCAAAAATGCTTCAATTGTATTATCTGACTATTTGATGGTTTTTAGGGATTATAAAACATTTATATTTATATATATATATATATATATATATATATTGGGTAACATTTGACTTCTCCCATTCAATCCCGAGCTGATGTGCTGAGAGAGTACTGAGAGATTGCTGTAGGGCAAGGCCATTTGATGTGAATCTTTTTAAAGCCACATCAATTTAGACACATTTTAAAGTGTTTTTCAAAATTATTTTTTGCTTGCTCTCACACCTTCCCATGAAATTTCAGTTTCACAACAAAAGTGCAGGCAAAAGAAACAAACTAAAGAAATATGAAAGAATATATTTCAAATTCCATTAATGGACCCTGGTCGTGTTGGGTGTGCTTTGTCGAGGGCTGAAGTTATATATAATGATAGAATATCTGGGTTTATTTATGTCACAGGAGCTGCACTGTTGTGCTTTGAGTGGAAAGTGCAGATCCGTGTAGGTTGCGAAAACAACAGTGTTTGGTTTAGGGAGAGGGAGGAAAGTGCAGGACTACAGGGATCAGAGATCAAACCAGTCGCCTGCAGTGAGAAGAGAAAATAGAGGAGGAGGAATAGAAGGAGTTTGATGGAGTGACTTACAGAAAAGAGCTCGCATACGCAGCCTACGGGATTCTCAGGTGAGGGAGGAAAGGGCGACTTTCTATTTTCCAATCTCAACCCTGCTGTCCGTCCCCTCCATTTAGGTTGTATTTGAGTGTGTGTGTGTGTGTGTGTGTGTGTGTGTGATGGTATCTTCCAGCTTGCCTGGAGACATGGCACTGTGTTTCACAGCGAGATCAGCAGTAACAACCACTTCCACGAGCACAGTTGTCACATGCTGCCGCTAACAAAGCTACAGCTCCCACTGCTAACACAGGTCATATTTAACAAGGATAGCAGCATGGATTGTACCCATACTGTGTGCTTTTTACATCAGAACTCTATATCTAATTTCACACACCCACACACACGCAACCAATGTCACAGACCATTTCAAGCATTTCAACCTAGGACCTATTGAAACAATTAGGAATAGATTACAATCAATGGTAATAATAACAACATATACTGTACAAAGACAACGTGAAGGAATGCTTTGGCAGTGATTTTGCTATGAATTCATGACAATTGCACTTGTTTAGTTTCCACCAACAACTCCCCTCCCCCCACAGAGACACACACTCTAATATTACAATTATACTAATTGTGTACCATTTGAGAATTAAATGGGGAATTGACAGCTATTATGTGGATAGATGTAGCTTTAAGCGGCTCAGTGTCTCTGAAAATCTCCATCACGTAAATAAATAAGTAAAAATAAAATAAAATTAAATTAAACATGCAATTAGTTTAATGGTGAGGTAGAGAGTGATAAATACACCTTAACACCCATATGAATATCAGATAACTGATGAACACTAGTGCACTTATAGATTTGCACGCCCCTCCAGTTATTTGCACTGTAAGCAACAGTGAAGAGGATGAAATATGTTTTTATCTCGCTGCCACTAGAGACACAGTATAATGCAGAGGGAGATAAGAAGCCAACGAAAGGACACTGATAAATAGACAGTGTATACAGATAGATAGACAGAGAGATTGAAAAAAAAGAGAGAAAAGAACGTGCCCGTTTGTCTCGAGGGAGGAGCAGACCTTAATTATGCTAGTGTGGCTCATCAGTCTCTCGGATGACCTGTGGCCCCCACGTCCGTCCTCCTCGTGGGCTGGGAATTATACATCGCAGCAGTGTTTGTCCATAGAATTAGTCTGACAGATTAACAGCTAAACACCCACGGATCACACCAGGAGCTCAGAGGGAGCCTGCTGCCTGGGGAGCCATGCCCATGCAGGTGAAGAATAAAATCCAGATGCAGACAGAAAGAAGGAAGAAAGTGCTTTCACTTCCTCATTGTCTGAACTGCAGAGGAAGCTTTATCTGCTTAGTTATTTTCATCTGTAAATCACAGTTATCCTAAGGCAACAGGGGAACCAAAGTTTGGGTAATAAAGATTCAGAAGGAGAAGTGTGCGAGACAGATACTAAGTGTAATGGGGATAGATGGAGTGATGTAAAGGAGTGAAGAGAACGAATGTGAGGAGAAGAGAGGGAACCATGCAGCCACTAACTAGAACAACTACAGCACTTCTCCCTGAGTGACTGATTCAATGCCAGAAAGTATTATTAGTGACATCTTGCACTCAGCATAGTGCTTTCCAACTACAAATGTTAGGAATGGTGACAAAAGCCCTGAGAGGAAGCATTTTTCATAACTTTATAATGGCTCAGTGAAATGTGCACTTTTTTTTTTTTGCTAAATTGCATGCATAAAAAAAATGTGAATGTGAAAAACACCACAAATGCCAAGTTATGCTTGATGACATCTTTGGTCAACACTTTTCAAAAATGCTGTAAAAAGTCAAATATATACATATATATACACACATATATATATATATATATATATATATATATATATATATATATATATACATATATATATATATACATATATATATATATATATATATATATATATATATATATATATATATATATATACATCGTTCATGTACATTCGTTAGGTTTTTAGATAGTTTTGCGTTTCTGTCAAACTAGTACTGTGTAAAAGTTTTCAGCCAACATCAGCTTTGTTGTCTCCATGTCTGTCAAATTATGTGATCATGGCATTTGGAGGTAATTATGGAACTAAAGGTCTTATAATATATATTATCAATCTTTCAAACTTTTATTCACAGCAGATGTTTTTTTTGACATGGAATGACAAACACAGGTTTTACCAATAACATTGATTTGGCTCATGCTTTTGTTCAAGTTCAAGGGTAGGTCACACTTAATACTTGACAATTTAACCAGATATTTTTTTCCTGAAATAGTTTTTTTAATACTGCATATTTGTGTTCTATAAAGAAACTGAGAAATAATGGTCATTATAGCATTGCTAAAACCAAACATCTAAGGGTGGTTTATGACTTTTTCATGGTACTGTCATGGAGACGTACAGGTGTACTCAGGTACTCACTGCAGTAGAGCATCAGTTGGATTGCTCTCAACAGTGATGTTTTGAGGTTAAATCATTAATAGTTAATTTAGTTAATTTAATTAATTTAGCCATGACAGAAACACAGTGCTATAAAAAATAATCGACATCAGAATGGGTTTAATTGAAAAGTTCATGTTTTTCCTTGTTTCAGCAACAGAACTCATTCACTTTATAACTATTGCAGTTCATATAAAGTATAATATTTTGTGTGTTATGTCCTGATCAGGTTTAGAAAGACATCCTTCACCATTTAACATTTTAGAAAAACAGAATGCCACATGGCGTTTTACTCGTCTGTGCTATATCATCAGAGGGATGACATTAGTGGCGTAATATACATATACCGTGACCACATTTTCATGAACCTTGTTCAGTCTCCTGACGCATCAGTGTTTCACTTAGTTCATGGTCTTTTATCTATTTATGCATCAAATCAAAAGGGACAGTGAACCACATTTAGAGAGTGGAAAGTGTATCCTGAAGAATTTAATAAGAAAAGAGATCTTGATGGATTACAGACCTTCTCCACATCTGAGACATTTTCAGAATGATAAATCACAAAGGTCTTTTATACTGCTCTTTCTTTCTCTTTCCCTGTCTCTCTCATGCTTTCCCTTTCGTTGCCTCTACTCCTTCTCATCTCATGAGCCTTGGCTTTCAATTGTAAGAGATTACAGGAGCATAGCCGGACCATGGCCCGTCGAGGATCTTTTATTAAAATTCATATGCATATGAAACAAGCCAATTCTAAGCTGTCGGTGAGCAGCTGAACCCTGTAGCTCCACTGTGTACATATATATGCAGGAATCAGTGTGTGTGGCAGTGAATAGTGTGTGAATATACAGTGTGTATGTGTGTTTATGTGAGTGTGTGTGCACGCCTGTGTTCCATTTTGGCTCTAACCGCTTAACCCCACGCTGTCCCAGGTCGCCTGAGCCACCAGTTATGCAGCAGAGACCATGAGCGGTGTTTCCCACCAGGATTTGATCGTTAGCAGGACTTCTGGCTTTCTGTCTTCAAGGTTAAACAGGACTATGAGGGCGGGGGGGTGTGAAGTAGTGAGGGCTCCAAATCTGCAAACAAGTGTGGAGCCTGGCAGTCAAGGCTATCGAGGAGCTGAGATCCTGCTGGTAGAAGGAGCAGAAGGAGACTAATCCTTCATACATAATAGATAAGCAAATCCTCTAAAACACAGAGATGCTCACTGCCGGCACCACAGAGGCCCTGCCACTGCTAACAGATCAGACATCAGGCATCCCCTCCTCGCCGCCTTCATTAATACTCAATTACAACAGAGCTCCTCCAGCCAGACACCATTGTCTCCTCCCGAAAAGATGCCCTTTGTCGGGAGAACAGGTATGGCTGCTCCACTGTACACAGAGATAATGCTACGTCTTTGTCACCAGAGTTAAGAGGACAGAGAAGCCAATTCCCAGTGTAACAAATATAACATCACCTCTCATTTTGTCTGGCATATACCACTATGATCAAAACACGAAAGGTATTGAATAGATCTGAGGGAACATGGGTTCAGTCCCATTTCACCTCTTAACCCTAGTCCTACAGCGAAATAACCGTGCAGCACACCTCTCCTCGCCTTGGCACGGCACGGTTATTTTGCATTTCCATTGGCGACAGTACCAAGAGAGCTGAGCTGAGCTGATACTATGCATGATGTCATCAGACATCCAGCCACTGATTGGTCAGAGAGCGTCGTCGTGAGCGCAAAGTCCAACACAAGAATCAAAGCGAACAATGCCGAACTGTACATCAGTAAAACAGACTTAACAATCCTAAAACATGGGTTCATCTCCAACAATTACCAAGGAAACGTCTAAAATCTCATCATTTAGCAGAGGAGTCTGGTGCGTTTAGTGACAGCACTGCTAAAAGCCGATTCTAATGATTCGGTTACACTGAAAACGACTGCTTTACAAGTCACGAGTCACTAGTTTGTGTGTGTCGCGTGTGTAAAACGATTCATGCAGCCGTGCTGTGATGACTCCGCCCACGTTGATGAGGTACTATATTGTAATGGAAAACCAACCAAACTGTGTAAAGGCAAGGCCAGCTAGGACCAAGGAGCAGAAACGTGGCTTATGTTTTGGATTCAAGGCAAATATTCATGATGGTAGACTTTTGCAACAGTGCTATTATACCTTCCCACTTTAATCTGCTGATTTACTTTGAAAGCATGCTTGACGAAACTCTACTGATTGACATGGTATACATTGAAACACTATTGGATGACAAACTAGATTTTTGACCTTTTCATAAACCTGCCATTGTGAGACATATTTTGCCACATTAACTGCTGAGTTTGAAATGAAAACTTAAATACATCACATCAGTTATGAAATTGCAGGGTGTAGACAAGAGGCTTTTTTTGTGTCCGTGTTCTCCGGTGTTTCTTATCATTCATCATTCTTAATGGAAAACGTGAGGTAAGGTGAGGTGAGGTAACAAAACAGTGTTATCAATGCAAAGGATAAGAACATCATTTTAGGCTTATAACCTTTGTCTTTGTCATTTTCATTTTCAAACGAGTCCACATTTGCCAATACTTGTGTGAAACCTCTTTTGAGAAAAATATAATTTGAGATGAAATTGTGGGGAAAGAAAGGAGCAAAACAAAAGGCAGAAAGGCAGAATAAAAGAAAAAAAAAGAAGGGAACTGAATAGGCACTGGCCACCACCAGTGACTTTCTAATGAGGTAGCAGTTGCCATGGTGACACAGCTTATTGAGACTACCAAAGAAGAGGCCTTGCCCTGTACCAGTATGGTGTGGGTGTGTGTGTATGTGTGTGTGTGTGTTCAGCACAGCCTTGCCTCACTATGTCCTCGGGCAGGCTTGAAGGCTGCGAGTCACACTGAAGAAGCCAGGCTGTGATAAGATGTTACCGGCAGCCCTCAGCCCAGATCCGTGCCCTTTCTTCGAGGCTCAGCAATGTTTCTGCAGCGTCCCCCCTGGCTCTCTAACTGCGCCCACCCCGTTACTCTCCGCAGGGGTGGGTAACAATGTCCAATTATGGCCCCATCTCGGACTTTTTCGTTTTCCAAGGCTTAGACCGAGCAAGTCGACAATAAGCCATAACCCCTGTGTCTGTGTGTTGTCCATAATATCACTATATTGAGTGGAAAATCAGGCAGAGGACCTCTGCCTAATGCTTCCCGATAGCTGTTAATTCAATAAGTGAGCGGCCTTGCCTTGATTTGCCCTTGAGGGGAGAGTAAATGGACAGAAAACTACATGAATAAAATGCTGAGTAGGGAGCAGAGAAAGAGATATGGTAGAGAAACACAATGCCAGAGAGGGGGTTCTGTCTCCCTTGATGGCAAAATAACCCCCACCACTCTATACTAGACACCCATGCACAGGGACACACAAACAAAACTGTATTTGATTGAAAAAAAATCAACATTGCTCGTCTTGGAATTCAAATATCATTTTGTGCATATATGCGCACACATTGTGTGGTGTTTGCATGTATGCAAGAGGAAATGTACAGAGAGTATGAATAAAGAGTGTGTATCACTCCAAATCCAATCAGATTTCATTGATCCACATTTTTCCTATAAT
The DNA here is from genome assembly GCF_019176455.1 of Solea senegalensis. NCBI lineage: Eukaryota > Metazoa > Chordata > Actinopteri > Pleuronectiformes > Soleidae > Solea > Solea senegalensis. The sequence goes on from NC_058032.1 coordinate 17,144,173, forward strand.
AATTCACCTTACATGAAGGTATGGGAAGCTAACCACCAAGAGTGATTGTGAAATTTAACTTGTGGGAACACGACCTGTTACATCTCAAAAAGGGATGATGTGATCATTCACTACCTTCTTCTACACAGTGAATTTTGCAGCGTGAAAGTGACACTAAATGTGCCAAATTAACACCAATTCTGATCAGAATAAGATCAAATTAGGACTTATGCTAAATATAATTAATGTAGTGTCAACATAACATATATAGAGTTAAATATGAATGTAGTTAATATGAAGTTTTAATACCGCTAGCCTTCTTTACTTTGTACATTAGAACAATGCATAGGAACAGTGTCTGTATTTCCCAAATAATAACACATTTAAGAATAACATTAGATGGTGAAGCTGTAAACAACCTGAAAAGCTCTGAGGCATATCAGTATTTACAGAGCAATAAAGTCGGTTGTGTTTTGTTAAAGGAGATGAGACACAATCTTATTTGTCTTAAGGCAGACATAGAGCCAAGTGAGAGTCTTATCCCACATCACCAAGCCCGGGTTTTAGTTTTAACATTCGGTGATATAGAAAGTGCAGGATGCGCATGCATTGCAGGAACAGGTGAGATCCTGTAGCAACACAGCTGCTGCTGCCATCACCGTGTTTTGCCACTGGAAAGAATTAGTTAATTCAGTGCATTTTCAGTTGCAAAACAGACTAACCCAAGTCTTCCACTAAATGTATTTCATAAAAGACCAATTATCAACTGCAGTTTCACGGTTAAGAGCGTGAATAAGTTCAATATTACCTACCTATTACCAAAGACTTTTGACATTGTAAATATAAAGTGAAGCCTGTCTGACAGACACAGGCATGCCCATAATATCAAAATAAAACAGCAGTTTTAGAGAAATCCATTTCCTTGTTACTTATTGTCTTAAGTGTTTCAGCTAAATCGTTTTTAACTTAAAAGTAAGGTAAAGACAGTTAGATTAAATATTATTGCAAATAAGTGACTCTCGCAAGCATAGTGGGACTCGTGAGCATAATTAATCTCTTTTACAAGTTTGAAGAGATGCATTGAGGGAGAAGCATATTCATTAAATCAATTCATTACATTAAAAGAAGGAACATCGACCACTTCAAAGCACATTTAGGTCAATTCACTGGTCTGCATATTAGATTTATTTGTATCTTTTACTTTGTAACCGGCTACCGATTTGCATCGCTTAATTTACACAAGCTAGATTGATGATGAGGCTAGATTCATCTATAGTATATCTTCCCTGTTCGTTTAAAACACATAAACCCACAAGGGCTTAAACCTGGGATGAAACAGAGGGGAAGGTCTCGCCCTAAAGATGCCGTTCAGTGTGGCTGCTTATCTAGAAGAGAGAGCACTGAGATGACATCTTCATGCACTTACTACATGTCTAAATCACAATACATTATTATTATGGACCACCTGCTCATTCCTCATTGAATTATTGGCCATACGTTTCTTTTTTTCACAGAAGTGTATTTATTAATGGATATTAGGACAGAGGATTTTAACAAATACAAAAAAAAAAAATGTAATGTTTTAGTCGAATCATAGATAGAACTGCTCGGTTATATTTATCAACTATGGCTGCTTGTGACCAATTCATTTAAATTGTATTTGAATAGCACCAAATCACATTGTCTGGTGACAGGCCAGTGCACAGTGTATGCAAATATGTTCTTTGTTTTATGGCGAAAACACTTGCCCATTGCAGTGAGTCAGTCTGAGGCTTTACAAACCCAAACAATAGCTGAACGTCATAGGAGCTCAATTTTATCTAAACGCATTGGCCAAAGTGCTTTGACTAGTAATGTGGTGGGGAAATGACATGTTTATCAGTGTGAAAAGACACGTCATGCTGGGTCTAATTTAGCATATATGCCTATGTTTGTTGTTCTCTTTTAATCCATTTAAATACATCAATGTCATTTGCTGATGCAAATTACAACTTACTGTATTCTTGAATAACACATGGAAAGGCCAGGTGCAGAATTTAGTTTAAAATCTGTACTTTTGTTGCCGTCCTCTTCCTACCAAATCCTACATAAGGCATGTGGGTGTCTGCCCCTTGATATTTCACTAGCTGTGTGACAGGCTTTTTATTCAGATGGCTGGTGCTGTTGTGAGAGCAAGAAGATTGGCATGTCATGCAGGGGGGATTCGCAAAACAAGTCGTTTCTGAAATGCTGCAGTTGAGCTCTCATCAATTAGTCTGGTCTTAGATGATAACATAGCTGTTTTCTCTCGCTGTTACATCACACCCCACTTAATTTACAAGAGGCAGCACGTACTGTTTCTGTGAAAACACTATAATGGATGCAACCGCAATTCATTCTGTCAGTGTGTCATATTATTTTAGGTATTACCATATATAGAGCTTTAAATATTGACCAGAACTGAGATCTACAGTATCTAAGCATGTGTGCTATACATCCATGGGAAATCATTTACAGCCATTGCTCTGTGTGCACTTTATAAATTCCCTAACCCTTTAGGAGAACACACTACGTGCCACTTAGAAGAACTCCTTAACAGAATGAAAATATGAAATTTCTCACTGCAAGTTTTGGCCCAGCGGGAACAGTGGGGTTCTAAGAACTCCTAACATGAGACGTAGAGGTTCTAAGATCATATTCCTCCAAGCCATGCAGGCTTGTGGAGGGAATACTGAGACGGGCTCTGAGGCATCTCTTTCCACTCTACAAGTGGAGTGTGGGATTCTCCTGTTCCTCTACACAAACAGATCCATCTGACATGACAGACCTTAACCCCTGAGGGCCCACTTAACTCACAGCCACATTAATTGTTAGCCCTTGTGAAATCACTAGAGAAACCCTACACCACGAAATCCAGTACAGAAAATGGCGTATTTGGAGCAAAAGAGAATGCATGGCATGGGTTGAGATTTGATGTGTTTTGAAGCTGATGAAGTGGAGGACCGTGATGCATGTTCCTCAGACCATTAGGCTGAATCAGGCAAATGTAGCTTTTATGGGACAATTCTCACAGTTTGCTGGTTACATCTCATCCTCTCTGTCATGTTGTTTGTCTCTTCTCTCTTGCAGGCTGCTGCAGGAAATGGAAAAGTATTCCGAACATGTTTCGCGTATCCATGTTTCTTCACCGATCTCCATGGAGATAAAGTTTGCCTCTTAGGATATAATCATCCTCCTCCACTCTGCAGGTGAGGCAGGCAAAGGGAAGAATTGCTGAGAGCATGGCGAGGGCATGTAAGCAGGCACATGCATGCTCATGCAGAGAGTCACACACAAAGCAAACACAACTCACAGCAAATACTGTACATTTCTTCCTTTCACCTCAGTATAAACTGTGTTTACTCTCTAGAACAATATTTCCACTATGTATGAGGATTAATTCACTGGGTAGAGTCTGACAATAAAGACCTACAGAAAATCACGGGGCTCCTCCCTTTTCATGTGTCAGATAAAGTCATCATCATCATTTTATTACACAAAGCCGATTACTCCTCCAGCAAGGCGTGTATGAGGATGAAAGTGCGGATTGGGTGGAGAGCCCTGACACAAATTGGATTTTCACTCTCCTATAGCCTTAAATAAAGATTTACAATCCATTAACACGCTAGTATCCCTTGCTGGATGCAACATGGGGATTTTCTCTAATGAATAGAAACTATACTGTATATAAAATATTTGTAATTTACTTCCCTTGTAGTGATTGCATTTAGATCAGGGAATATGTAACTCTTGGAATTATTTTGTACACACGTCTTTACCGCGTTCAGGCAGCCACTGTCAGTATATGTGTATCATGAGTATTTACATGAGTAAATCCTCTAATGTACAGTACATATACTTGCAATTTATCTGTGTGAATGCAGGTTTAGTCCTCGTGCCAGCATGTGTGTCTATTCCCATATCGCCATTAGAGTGTGTGTGTATTGCAGGTCAGAGATTGTTTCTCTCCCTGGCTGTTTGCTGTTGGCAGGATTAGCGACTAAACAAGATGTTCAGTAAAAACCCTCAGTTAGCTACGCCAAACTCTGCATAATGCTTCGTTTAGCACAGCACAAATTTGAGGATTTACTGTCAGACCTCTGACCTATCTGTAGGCCCTTTCTGGATGGATCAACCTGCGATGCGTTTTAGCAGATGGATGATGTCTGTGGTGATTTTCTTTGGCTTAGAGGCTAATATATGTTTTTGCTTTGCCTCTGTGCTGTGGCTTCTATTTGTATCACAGATGACAGGCAACCCAGTCGCTGCTTGCTCTAGCTTATACATTTTCAACAGCCACCATGTGAAGTCAGCAGCACATATATATATATAGTATATACATATATATACATGTATATACTATATATGCTTGACTCAGTGTGGAGCCGACACACCAGAGCTGCATCATGACAGTGTGGAGCAGTGTGGATACAGTACAACCCTTAGCTCGTACACGTCTGAGAAGAATAAGACCTATGGAATTTATTATTGAGCATCAGATGTGAGAAGAATAAAGATAATGAAACTAAATGAAACTATCTGACGTCTCACAGTCTCCCGGTGCTGTCCAAAGTGTCCGACAGAGGAAAAATGTCTGCTTTAACAATAAGTGTAACCTCTGGCTATCTGAAGACTGTGCAAACACTATGGAGAACCGACTCTGAAGCATGTTGCTGAATGTATGTATTTCCTGGCAGAGGTTAGATGTGTAGTCCAGTCCTCACATTAAGGGGAGAAATCGAACATGTTTTATTAGACAGACTACATATCGTCCCTCTAGTCTAGAAACTGTGTGTTTGCAACAGTATAGGATACTTTTATGTTGGCCTTTCCATTGCCCATCATGCCGTGTCCTTTAACTTGCTGTTGCTACTCTCATCTTTCCCAACTGCCTTTCTTATACACCACATTTCTGTTTAACACTCCTGTTTCTCACCCTGCCAAAATCTTATCCCTACACTTAATTCTATCCCTGGATACCTGGCTTTTTCTCCTCCACTGCTGTGCTTGTCTTCCTCTCAATTTTTCTCCCTCCCGCCCTGATAACTCTAAGTCATCTTCACATTGAACTACTCTCATCTCCTCTCTCTCCATTCCAGCCATCCCTTTATTGACTTCTACTTGTCCTCCCATCCATCCTTTCCATCTCTCCAGGCTTTTAGAGTGAATGATACAGATAGATGCTCTCTGCACTCTTTCTCAAAGCTCTCACACACAATCAACAGCTCCTGCACTCAGAAGTCTACATCTCATCTCTCTCTCTTTCTCTCCCTCTCTCACACACAGCACTGTTGTCGCTCACTTATTTCCCAAAAAACAGAAGAATCTTATTTCCAATAGGGAAAACGTAACAACAACAACAATAATAATAATAATAATAAAAATAAACTGTGTCAAAGGATCACTATTTTGGATATTGGATAACAATATAGCAATAAATCATATTACAGAGGCTGTATTTAAAATGTGGATATCACAGGACCATGTGGAAATATTCAGGTGAAGAACAAGATCTATAAGATTTTACTTGAGGAAATATACCGAGCTCCTCCACTGATCTTGAACAGTAAATCAATTGTTTATGTAACCAGGAACGGAATAATGTGACTATTTTGTTTTCAAAAGGTTTCCTGAACACACGGCATCGTTTCAGGAAATGTTTTCATCCACATGGAACCTCCCAAAGTGACTCAAAATGCTGTAGTAGAAGAAGACGTCATACACAACAACAGAAACGCAGACAAAATGAACCGAGTCAGCGGAAAGAAAAGGAAAGAAAGAAAGAAAAGAAGTGATCATAAAGCAAACAGACTAAACAACAGCGTTGACAACTTTGTGACTTTGTGACCATATTATTGTATTATATTAAATACAATTAACATATTTTACAAATCAGTTTCACTGTTCATCTATTTTCATCACCCCGTGTCTGAAGTCTGAAGTGAGTATTTTCAGGCTAACATTATTCACTTTTTATTGAAAGTAGTTGGCAGCACTGCCAAACAATCTCCCCACAGAAGAAAAGGATGCCGATACGATGATAATGATTAGGACAGTAAATGCCAGCACAGGACAGAGGTGGGACTAATGACATCATCATTTTCCTGAACTGTCTACACCAAAAAATGTAAAAGCAAATTTAGGTGATTTTCCCACTTTGCCATCGGTTTTCAAAAGTTACCATTTCAGGTCTATCAAATAGCTGACTGTCAGTGGTGGCACCATGTTCCCGCTATATTCAGCTGTCACTTTGCACAACGATTGATATTTGGCAGCCAGTGTGTCGCAGCATTTCTGTGCTCCTGTTTGTTAATGGCATTACATTTGTATTGATTGATGGATCAGTGTAAGGTTATACTTTCATTACACTGATCAAGAGAGCTCTGCCTTCCAGTTTCGCAGAGTGCTGCAGGTTAAATTAACACGTTACTCTGTTAAAACACCAGGTTATGACATGTTCTGTGTGGAAAAAAATATTCCCCTTTTCTTTCATTGTTCTCTTCCTGCACACAAACTAACACACTCTTCCTGCTTTACACCAGATGTACCTGTGGTATACATCAGGCTGTGATGATGCCCTTTGTCTTTTACAGTGTGATAAAACCTACTGTCTGGGCTTAGATAGGAAGGTTATTGTTAGAACATCATAACCTTTCATTTCATCTGCTGTAAAAAATAAATCAATTAGGAGTACAACTAATCACATTGTGCTCACCCACACCTCAGTTTTTCCCCTCCATTTTTTTTTTGTCATGCCATACCCATTCTACAATCCATCCCTTGCTCCCTTTCAGTTTAATTTGTGACAGCAGGAGCAGTCAGAACTCCCATTTAACCCTACACCTGCAGCTTTAATAGCTTTAATCACTGCCTTCACCATGGCAACCTGTACCGACAACCAGTTAAATCCCACCAGTGGTATTTCCTGTATACACAAGTCCACGTCCGATTGCTTCCAGCTCCTTTCAAGAGGAAAACAAAACAACTTGAACCACATTTAAGTGCGAGGACTTGTGCAACGATTTAAGTAAACAAAATATCACCAAGATCAACCAAGATGAAGCAAGGGCATCACTCATCACTCTCCAAGGGCATCACTCAGTTTCAAAGAAATACTCCACAGTAACATCACAGCAAGGCCATGAAAGGATGACGCACAAACTTCAATTTAATCCAGCACTACCAGGTTGCAGAATACTAGAAGGTAACTCAAATTGTACATCTGTCCTGTTTTGTATTCGCCTACACTGCAATTGTATGGACAACCAACTTCCCCCCCCAAAAAATAAAAAGAGCTTTCTTTTTTTAGAGCTCACAAACTACCAAAATACAGCCTCAACAGAGAAAAAGAAGGACAGAGAAATATTTTTCTTCACAAATGCAACAAGGCTTTTAGAACATACACTATACCATTTGATATAAATAGCCCCAACAGTCATTAATGTATGCTCAAAGCAGAGTTATTTCAATGTGACTCAACAAGCTGCATTTTAAAGCAATGTTTGACATTTCAGGGAGAGCACTTATTTGCTGTCTTTAATAATAAACATGAAGCTGCAGCCAGTTGGGTAAATCGGTGCTCCTTACACTCATTTGTTTTTGACATGGGCTAAACATACAGACATTACATGCCAATACGGCCTGGTTAACAAATTCAATCAATACACACTTCCATTTTTAAAATCAGTCTATTATAATTTCAAATCATCACTTTGATCACTTTTACTTTTTTCTTTTCATTTCCCAAGAACCTAAGAGAACAGCTGGTGTTGTGCTATTTCACAGGTTTTTGTGAGACCTCTCTTCTTTATTTGAAAAAAAATATTTTTTTTCAAATAAAGAAGAGAGGTCACTCGGTGTATTCACTCAGTGTATTAAAAAAGCAAGTTGCAGTAAATGGGCAACAGAGATCTGAAAATTGACTCCTTCTTGATTGTCTATTCATGACATATTTTTCCTCTTCAATTTCTTTAGCACCACAACAAAGAGAGAGAGCCAGGCTGACATGGATTGTGACCTCTTCTCTTTTTATTTGTCATTCATTCTTGCTTCTTTCCTAAAACATATCCTCCTATTACCTTAAATCTCTATTTCTCTTCCTGGTTTGCCTGGCCTCTGTTGCTGTCACTGATGCACTCGCCCATGTCCCTCCCTACTCTCCCGACCGCACGATCTCTGTCACTGGATTACTCTGCCCATGTCTCCTGAAGGGTAAGAGGAGAAAGAGGTTTTAATTAGGTGAACACGTCTTAGCTCCGGGGGCACCAAAGATTGCATGCTGACACACAGTCCGCTACTCAGGCACCCTGACCCAGCCGAGGAGTGTGGCGATTAGGGCGGAGAGGCTCATCTCACCCATTCCCTGGAGGCCCTGGCACTGCGGCCCTGGCATGGTTCCCAGATCTCTCCGTCTTGTTTGTGTCAGTGTTACAGTACAGATTCCCATCAGCAGCAGTAATGGTTGTCTAATAGGGCACTCCAGTACTGCCTGTGGATGGTAATAAAGACGGCTGCCAGACAGGCACAGTTGCCGTTGCTTTCCGCTGCATGTGTCTGTGCCTGTCTGTCATGTACACCCCCCCTCCCCCCCCTCCTTTTTTGCCCACACTTCCTATTTTACACAAAAACAGTCCGTTACTAATTCCATCAGTCACCCTAAGATTGTATTACATAAGCACAGTCGGAGACTCGGCAGAAGTTTAGCCTTGGGCTAAATCTGGTTGGTCTACCTTAGATACCATATAGTGGTAGTCAAGGGGGAAACAATTACATTCTAACCTGCAGTGCTGTAAAAGAGTACTTACTGTATAGTTCCCTTTCATCTTTTTCTTTCTGTCATTTTCTTACTAACACTTACACTATCTGTCTTCATTAGCATCACAATGTAGCTGCGTTTATCGTTCCTGGAGAGAGGCCTGCCCAGGGGCTGGTATGATGGAGTTAAAAAGTGACTGCCATATCCTCATTTGTGCAGAGTTTCTGCCAGGTCTTGTACAACATACATACACACAAAGACCCAAAGGGTATTGGATCTAATGAGGACGCTGGGACGTCTGGAGCAGGGTTAACATAACAAGCTTAGCTCGGTGTTTGCGTTCTGCTATGCACAGCTTCCGGACTTCTTCGCTCATGAAATGAAAAGGAACCTTTGAAGAGGAGAAAAGGTAAGGTCGGCTTTCCTGCAGTCTACAGGTAGGAAACAATTGCAAAAGACAAAAGAAGGATAAAGGGTGCAAAGTTTTAAGCAGCATTTAAGACATCTTTGATGCTCTGTTCATGACAGAAAGTACTCGCAATAGCCTTTGAGCGCACACCACCCTGTTAGCTCATTTATGAAACCAAAACATCAAAACGGTAGATTTTACTCTCCTCCCCAGCTGACTTAAATTAAAATGATCCAAAGCTATCTCCTGTTACTTGTGAAACGATACAAGGTTCTTAGCAAAAATATGCACTTTCTATGAAGCCAGCTCCCACCTGTACGACTTCCTTTTGAGTGTAATCTCTCTAAAGACACGAACTAACCAGTGATGTGCATTTCTAATGGCTGAGTTACAGTTTCACAGCCCACAGTCGCTGACTTCTGAAGAGCCAAAGCTAAAGCCCTGTCGTCACTTCACACTATGTAAACTCTACCCCCAGCTTCATCATTCTTTAATTGGGGCTGTTAATTGCTTCTTTAATGGCTTCTCCTGGACCTAGAACTGGTACTGTGGGAGACAGAGGCCAAGGACGGCTTATGTCACGTTGCTTGGAAGACACGGAGCTGGACAGGGAAACACAACCCCGCTGACCTGGCAGCTGGAGGCTGAGCAAGATCATCAGCCTTAAGGGTCAGCTCACTCTGGCAGAAAGCAGAATGTATGCATTAAGTAAAACAAATTATAACCTCCTCCATAGCCTGCAGAGCACTTAAGAGTCATTAGTGTGGGAATGAACTTAAACATCCCTCTGGAATGTGATTATTATTGTGTTGTGTAACAGGACAAATGGAATCTGTTGGGTCAGTACTGTTCATTCTCATCTTTAGGTGATACAGGCAAAACATACTGTATAACTCTTTTCCATCCTTGAGTAGGATTGCCAACTTTTTTCAACCCTGCTTTGGGGCATTTGCTGAAGTTTGCAATGCCTCCCTTAATGACAAATAGATGTAGAATTTTAATGTTTGCACATTAAATCAACCACTTGAAATCTCCTGAGCATCCTGATGAAATTATTTCCTGGTCATTGAAAGGCAGTGCACGAACTTTGGGCAGAAATGTCAAAGTGTTCATTGTGTTCCCACTCCCGTGTCATATCTGACCTTTTCCCTCCATCACTGTCACCACTACTCATGTCTCAGTATCACGCAGGCATTGTACACCTGGAGGACCGACTGGTTGAACAGCAAGAGAAGACATGTTGACAAACTGAGGGGAAACAACCTTTTGAATGAAGATCAAACTGCCGTTTTCTGTCGTTGGTTCTGATTTATCAACGCCTTGTTAGTGGAAACTCACAGTGTAAAACATGCACTTTATCTGCAAATTGTAGATGCTGATTTGGCATGCAAACAAAAAGGAGATCCAGATGGAAAAACCCAAGAATCATCCATTTTTCACGATGCTGTACATTATTTAAAAAGTGTATGATATGAATAAGAATTAAAGTGCAAAGAAGCATCAACTATGAGCTCATAGCAGGCTAAGTTTGTTCAAAGTACATTTTAGAGTGACACAAAAGTTTTGGCATGGCCAAAAATGGAAGAATCTCAAACAAGGAAATAATTGCAGCCTGAGCAAATTAGTAGTTTAAATAGAGCATAAAGATGAGAACAGAGTACAGTAACCCCCACTCTGTGTGCTGAATGCATTACCTTTAATTTCATTTGATCACACCGAGCAATCAATAGCCTATCGCATGTTCCTCTATTAATCATAGATCCAAATCAATTCAGTTTGGATTCCCATACAAACCCAGGTAACAATTTTCTCCACACAATAGTAGGTAAACACTAAACGCACAATTACCCATTCAGCACTGGGCACTCACTCACAGATATAAACGAGCTGTCAGAAAGCCACAAGAAAACTAATTGGATTGAGGAAAAAATGAACAAGCATTTTGTTGTTTGGTCAATACTGACAGCATGGATTGGGAGTTTTACATAAAATCTACTTAGACTATGGCAACAGCCAGTTTACATGGCCTTTGGGGGGGGGGATAAATTGTTGTTTTGCTTCCTTTCTTGTCAGTATTATGTAAACATGATTTGGAACGCAACCAGTAAAAAGACGCTGCTTGACTTGAAGGGCCGATGTGATCCTCACCATCTTAACCTGTGAATGACACACATACGTAAATGCCTATGTATGCTCTCGGGATTGTTCAGCAAAAACGTCAATAGGATTTCAAACTCAAAGACTGGCAAACAACAAAAGGCTTGGTATGGTAACAACCTGATGTGTGACATCTCTGAAAGGAAAAAAGAGGTGAAAGCCAGAGGAATTCAACATATTGTAGAACCATTCTTTTAATCTTGATTCCCCTTTTCAAAATCAAACAGATAGATATAAAAGTCAATCTGCATGCTGATCCATGTAGGTTTTAAATAGGATTTAAACTAAAACAATAAACCTCAAAAACTAGAATCAAAAGGCAAGTCCTTTGCTGAGCTTTTGATGGTTGTAAGCTGGTCACACGGCTACTCTCAGCTCGAAGAATGTAATATGACAACAATATTTATTACATACTTTTATGTAATACTTTTATGGATAATCAGGACATATTGACCTGTTACACAAGCGTAGTCTGAGCTGTTGGCCATTAGGAAGACCATAGGTGTCACACATCTAATGAAACATAGACTACAGGTCTGGAACGTTTGGAAAATTTTAACTATTATTTCAAAAATTAAAGTCGCAAAAACAGATTTTATGTCCAGTGGAGGCAACATAAATCTAATAGTCTAGCATTTATTTGATTGTGTGTAAGTGGCTACCTTTTTTTATTTGCTTATATATTTATATTTTCTTTGGATTTCTGTGTGATTGTCCCATTTTTGATAAATACGAACCATTCTGGATGCACAGTTTTTAATGGTTTTCATTTTTTTAATGTTATTGTGCTTCGTTGCTTGTTTATTGTGTTTCTTTAATTATTCTTGTATTTTTTGTACTGCCGACTGCATAACACATTCACCCTTGAGAGACAATAACGCTCTGAATTGAACTGATCTCAAAATGGTAACTATTCAAAAGACTGATAATTGACAATACCAGAAATGATCTTTTTTGTTAGAGATTAAAGAGGCCATAGCATGGTCCTATCTCACTTATATGTGAGCTATGGAGGCGTACTTACAAACATGAAGTCGTTTTTATGGTCAAAAACGTCCTAGTCGCTACAAGCGAGCCGACGTAAATGTCTCATCACTGACGCGCTTGTCCTCTGCGCTGTTTCAGACCAAAACCACACCCGCAGAACACAGACTGTCTTGTGATTGGCCAGCCAACGAGAGCTTTCCCACTGTCTTGTGATTGGTTAGTTACCTGGAAGTGACGTAATTGGCATGTCAGCTCTCAGACCCACAGCTCCCCCTCTGGAAATGCGGACGCACCGCTAGCAATTATCAAAATGCGTAATCCCTCGCGCATTTGATCCGAAGTCTGACCCAGTGTCAGAAGACACTGTGACGAGTGAAGACTGCTGCAGGACGCCTGTAGCTTGGATAACGTTGTGGTTACCGAGATGATAAACACACATGCAAATGAAACACGAGCGTAGTGTGTAGCTTAGCCTGTAGCCGGCTATCGCTAATGCTAAACGACAAAACAAGCACACAAAGACAGTTATATACGTATTGTTGGCACTGCTCCTTCCTTTAGGTGAGGTTTGTTGCTGTGTCCTGCTTTATATTGCTACTTTCATCCGTAGAAGAAGAAGAAGAACTACTCTTGTTGTAGCTGCTGAGCTTATCGGTAGTACAGAGCTCAGCAGCTACAACAAGAGTAGTTCTCCTTCTTCTTCTACGGTCAAAAGTATATCACCGGATGTGCCCGGACTCGGAGGCGCTGCTGTTTAGAGGAGTGGTGAAATTCGCCAGTGACGTAACAAGTCAACGGAAGTGCCGTTCTGCTTCGTAGAGCTCAGGAAAACCATCAAACCCTGCGCTCTCAGCAGTGGCTGAACTGATTGCTATGGACTTTAAGGGCTTCATAAACAAGGTAATGATGCAGATACACACAAAAACGCAGCGTTAATTGGCACTTCCGGGCTGTGCCCTCTTTAACAAGTTTTTTCTTTTCTTTCTTATCTGTACTTCTATTGACTGTACAACTTACAAGTGTCATCAGTGTTAGTGCAATTTACAGCTTGTTGATGAGCAGTTTGAATATTTATCTTAGCCTGACCTTCAACCTTCCAATCTCACTTTGGCATCATAAGACTGCTGTTTAAATGAGCTAAAAGAAAATTGTGTGTGTATATAATAAGGTGTTTGGTGAGTGTATTCATGTATCTGGTGTCCCCGGAGTTATTAAAAGTTGTCAAGTCATTTTTTTTCAGACTTTGGAACTTTTTGTTCGATTCTGTGATTGACGCAACTCGTTGTGGTTTGGTTCATTCTTGTGATTCATTTGCTGTCAAACCCCATCGGCTGACAGGTGCAAGTGACAGAGGAGGGCTGTTGGAGGGTTAAATCAAAACAGCTTCATTCCCGCAGAGAAGTTCCCAGTGCCCCAGCTATTTTTCAGAGACTCTCAAACAAAGACTCAAGTCATTACCAACTATAGACAGAGCTATTGAAGTCATTGGTGTCATTCTATAGCCTGTTCACTGAATATAAGCCCAACTCGTGCATTAATAAAGCGGCAATATGTAACTCTTATACTTAATAATATAAATATTAAGTGTTTATGCATGTGAATATTGTGAGAAACACGAGAGAAACTTATCCACACACAAAGGCGCACTCACACAGATAGTAGCAGGTGCTCTCTGTTGGATGTGGATGAAGACAGATGAGCAGTGATCATTCTCATTAGAGTAGTGATGAGCTCCTGCAAAGATGTACACCTGGACCAGTGCACACCTGGGGAGACAAAAAGAAAGTGCACGTGTGTGTGTGCGTGTGTGTGCGTGCTCCAAAATGAGAGTAAAAAAGAAAGAGATGAACATATTAGTGAGGCAAAGTGACAGAAATGAAAGTGAATGAGGGGCAGAAGGACGACTGAGCCGCACCCAGCACATAGACATGTGGTGGAGAAGATACATATTTCCCTCAGTGGCTTGTAAAGTCAACCCATTTTTTTTTTTTTAGTATTAAAAAATATATTTCATAACAGTATCACTTCATCTATAATATTCACACTGTGTCTCTACAGGAATCCACATTAACACACCTGCATAAACTCGCCTAATCTCTGATGAACCTGTCTCTAAATGACTGCGGCTGTATGAACATACTGCAGAACCCTATTAAATGTTCATCACCGAAGTCAGTGTCTGCAGTGTAATGGTCATGTTGTGCATGGATCTTTCTTTTTCCGCGATAACTCTGTAGGTGAAAAAAATATTAACTGACACCATCAGAGCCGATCCCGAGCTTCACACGGGCCAGCTCCGGGAATACAATATATTATTTACAATACAGTATATAATGCACTTTGGGTTCCACTGGTTTTCTCTCACTTTTCCTCTTCCACTGCTAAAAGTAGGGCATAACATTTAAATACAAACACATGTCTGTTACATTCAAAGCATTGTCAAATGAGTTCACACAATACTGATTATAAGCTCCACACACATCTCTCTCTGTATTTCTCAGTATGGCTGTGTTTGGATCTTGTGTCACCGTTCCCGCAGTGCACACAGGAAATGATTAGTTTTCTTTCAAGTCAGACAGAGGCGACAGCATCATTGCACTAACAGAGGAAGATGGTTATAAACAGGTTGGAGTATGACTGACAGTACACAACGTGCCCATGAACACTTTCAGTCATTCAGCGGTTTGACGGTATAAAGATGGAGGACACGGCACACAAGAAAATGGTTACATTGTTTTATAGGCCGAATAGAAAAAATACAAAGAATTACACAGCATCCAATGTGTGTTTTTTTTTAAATATAGCAGCCGCATCGCTGAGTGTAAATAGAACAAACAGCCTCCATTTCCTGATCAGTTGAATCATATTTCTATGTGTGCATGAGATTGATAAGAGTGGGTGGGACGAGGTCGGAAGGGATATGACCTAAATCGCTTGTTGATTGACGGACACTGTCATCCAATTCCATTAGCTTTGTTCCTACACACCTTGGCGGTTGCTAATTTAATCTTGGCTCTGATAGAATGTAATTTGGTTAAAAAGGGGACCTTATTAATATTTCCAGTATCATTTTCAACCACTGATGGGCAGAGGAACTTTCATTACAGAGAGAAATTGCACAGGCAAAATGGCACACAAATGGGGAGACAGTGGATGGGAGTGGACAGAGATATATGGGAGCTTGGATGCAATAGCTGACCTTGTTAGCTTCAATCAGTGGCCTGAATATAACTGGAAAAAAATGCACATACCCATACATACTTTTGCCTGGATGTGCAGAAAATCGTATAGTGTGAACAAAGCAACACACACAGTAATTCCCTGATATTAAGACACAGTATGTAGACTGTAGACTGTCTGACAACCATTTAGCTGTCAACAAACATAATAAGCACCATAACAACGGAACATAATCTAAAAGGCTAAGAGTTCCCAAGAGAAAGAAATATCACCCTCTTGCAGTATGAACACTGTTCTCCCCTTCCCTCCTTCTATAGGCCACAGCCATTACGCTGCCTTCATCTGCTCTGTCCCTCCTCCTCCTCCTCTCTTTGTCCTCCTGTCTGAGCCACTTACCGCCCAGAGAAAGCAAGAAACAGCCATTTACCAGCAGACTGTCCACACAGCTATGCAAACATGCATACTTAACAAACCACATTTGTGTATCATTTTTATCTGGGCAGTTGGATTAAAGTCTATATCATTGCACTCCTGTGTGCTAGTGTGTGTGTGTTGACAGTATTCAAAGGAAACAGCAGTGTGGGGAGCAATATTTGGCAAGCTCAGATGCTCTTATGGTGCATTCCTGCACCTTGGCAGTCTTTGTATTAATTCTTCAACTCTCATTTATTCCACTCCAATGCGGACTTTGAGAATTGTGGAATTTAGCTAGAGATGATGCACACAGAATACAACTTTTATGACAGCCTTGCTTCATTCTCACCACAAAGACAGTATCAGTAGCAGAGAAACGCGACAAAAGGGTGTCTTATACACCATCACCGTCATTTATTTTTTGGTGTCGTCAACATTTTAAACTAAAAGAATCATGGACTCTCAGTCATCATCTACCACCACCTACTAAATTACATTTTTCTGCACGGAATCCTCGTGAACTTATGACATCTTGATCCCTATGCTTCGATAATAATCATAAGGGAAAAATACATTAATCATGTCACTGGCAAAAAAAAAAATCAAGTTGTCTGACCAGTTCTGATATAGTTTTGAAATGGTATATGCTATAATTTCCTGCAGTAATACTTGCACCCCAGGCTATATCCCACTCCCCTCCTCTCGGCTCCATTGTCCCACTGTGTGCTTCTGCTCCCTATCTTCGCCTCCATGCCCCAGCCACTCCTCCACTCCCACATTTTTTTATATATTCTGTTCCTTTGCATTCCTCCCTTCCTCCCTTCCTCAGGCCACCCCTCTTCCCCAGTCTCACCCAACCTTCCAGGATAAAAAGAATACAGCGGATCAGTTCTGCTCAGTGACCTTTGCAGGTGGCCTTCAATCTAAAGGTATGGCAGGGGAGGCAGAGCTTAGAGAGATTTACTGGGGTAGCCTATGGGAGGGAGAAGAGATTTCTCCTGCCAATTCTCTGGAGAAGAGAGGAGAAGAGAAGAGAAGAGAAGAGAAGAGAAGAGAAGAGAAGAGAAGAGAAGAGAAGAGAAGAGAATTTGGTCGTCTTCTTTGAAACAGAGACAGACGGACTGCTTGGCCAGATGAAAGTAGACAAAAGGAAAAGAACGGTGATGAGAGGAAAAGTGCATGCTGGTCATAGTGGGTCAGCGACCATTTGCAGCACAACTGGAGGCTCTGACCGCTGAGAGGAGAGGACAGATGTGTGGCTACGTTATAGAATAGAAGAGATGCACGGGGGGAGAGATAATATCACAAAGAAATTGAGAAATTACAGAAATGTCCTTTGAAAGACACACAGTCGAGAGCTGAAACAAACAGTTTCTTCTTTGTCCGTGTCTGTGTGATCACAGCTGTAATCAAGTTATGCCTGTGTCCTGTCAGTTATCCTAAGCTTTTGGTCAGTTGGAATGACAACAGACATGATTTTCTACCACTGGGATAGCTGAAGGTTAAAGCTGAAGAAATCATACTGTGGTGTGTGTGTTTGTCTGTGCGTACACGTGCATGCGTGTGCATGCGTGCATGTGTGTGTGTGTGTGTATACAAAACTGCCCCATGAGGGGTCCCCTTGCAGGTGGCTTTTAATTTTGATCCAATTTGCATATATCCAATCAGGTAGAGTAATTGGGAGAGTGTGAGATAGTGTGGGAGCCACACACACAACTACATGCATAGGTGCACACACACAAGCACAGAGAGGGCGTTGGTCCGTCCCAGGATGCAACAAAATCCGTTGCAGATGAGCTGATGACACTGATAATTGTGACACTGATTGATGGCTCTAATCAGCAAAAGTATCTTCCTAATCAATTGACCTTCCCCCCACCTCCTTCTGTCTCCATCCCCGTCTTCAAAACAATTCCTTGTCCCCACATGAAAGACGACCACATCGGAGATGAGCATGAATAGCCTGAATTACAATCACCGACCTTGACAGGAGGTGGCAGAGGAAGCGCAGTGATAAGAACCACGCAGTGACAGAAATTCTCAATTTGAAACAGGATGAATAAGGTGAAGTCTGTCGGTTGCTTTGTCTAAAGATGCTTTGTGCTGAATTTTTATCAAACAATTCATATTTATTACGAATATTGTCACTCCAACCAACCAACAGTGTTTCAATTTCCCCTGTATAATGTTTAGTAGAAAACAAACATGCCAATATACCTGCCATCATGCTGCATGCAAGCCCCATTTCCTCGCTTTGGCAAGGTTATTTTGCATTTCCATTAGCAATAGCACCTCGTACCTGGTACTTTTTTAGTACCTGT
Organism: Solea senegalensis; assembly: GCF_019176455.1. Classification (NCBI taxonomy): domain Eukaryota; kingdom Metazoa; phylum Chordata; class Actinopteri; order Pleuronectiformes; family Soleidae; genus Solea; species Solea senegalensis. The sequence continues at coordinate 17,162,393 of NC_058032.1, forward strand.
TCTGCCAAGGATGTCGTCAGACTGCCGGCCACTGATTGGTCAGAGTGCCGGTTACAGGAAGAGGCATCAGCAAGATGTCAAGAGACACAAGAATCAAAGCAAGCAATGCCGCTATGTAGATCAGTTAAAAATACTTAAAAAAATCTTAAAAACGTGGAAGGAAATGTCTAAAATCTCATCATCTAACAGAAGAGTCTGATGGATTTAGTGCCTGCATCACAAACCCTGCCGCTGTGTTTCAGTTCAGTGACTGTGTTAGTCTGTGCTCCGGTCATGCAGGAAGTACTGAGCAAATCTTTTTAATTAACTGATTCTAATGATTCAGTACATTGAAAACAACTGCTTTACAAGGCAGTAAAAAGAAGTCACGGCAGTTTCATGCAACCGTGCAGTGATGACTCCGCCCGGGTTGAGGAGATACTATAGTAATGGAAAACCAACCAAACGGTGTAGAGGTGAGGCGAGGCCAGCTGGGACCATGTAGTGGAAACACAGCATTACGGTCCAGTAAAAACCATGTATCTATATCATTTAGTGAATTTTAAATTCCCCCTTTTTCTATCATTCAGACGCAAAATAAAGTATCATCAATACATATGAGATATGGCAATACTTAGACTGATCTAGGTAGATCTACAATTTCAAGCTTTGTTTAAACCTGTCAGACTTGAGTTAGATATGTACGTTCTATTGAAAATGACATGTTTTAGAAAAATGTAGTCTTGACCAGACATCAGCAATCGTGATAAAAGAGTCAATGACAATTTGACAGGTATTTTTTCAGCCACCACAACAGCAATAAACTTATTTCAAACCTCAGGTACATTTTCACACACACACACACACACACACACATACTCTGTTTTTGTTTGGACACTTGACTTCTATTGATTTGAACAGCCAAAACAAAGCCTTATTCCCAACCTCAATTATAATTGTAACCTTGCCCTAACCACAACTCAAAAGATCCTCAGAAATGACGTTCTGCCTCATTAGGACCAGACTTTGGTCACTGGTCCTGAAAAAAAAAAGTATTTGTACCAGAGAAGGTCCTAAGGAGGTATCATAAACAAATGCACACACACATAGCCTACAAGCATGCACCTCCAAGTGGTTTTCAGGTATCATAAAAATGTGCACATTTAAAGACCAGTCAGGTTCTGCCTCATTAGAACCAGGCTTTGGTGCCAGTGAGGGCTACTTGTCCTCACAAGTTTGTGTTTGTTAGTTTGTTTTTATCACAGGAAATTCCTAAATAGGTGACAAAAATCCCCGCACAAACACTCTCCCCAAGACATCTGGTTTTCTACAGATAAAACATTTTGACATATGTTTTATCTTAACATTTTCCTGTGGCTATTTCACAGTTTATTTATTGTTAAATTTGGTTGGAAAACACTGTACGATGTAACACTTTGACTCATCCTGAACGCACAGTGCTCCACAGGACCAACTCTGAATATTCCTCATGAGGGACACAACACAACATATATGACAGAGTCAGAGATCAAGTATGGTAAACATTTACGTATTTAATTATATGTGTGTCTGTAAATACGGTATATCACTTGTCTTCCATGCACTGAAGCACAACAAGAGACAAAGACAACATGTTTATTGTTTTGACACATCCTGAAATAAGAAGCCAGTTTGAGAGAAACAAAGAGCTAGAATTATAGCCTTGTTTGTTGACTGTTCATTTCTCATGTACAGAGTCTGTTTGGCTGCGTGAATGTAGAGACATGATCGAATTTGCAAGAGCATCTTCAGTGCATCCGAGAAGTTCTGTATTCTCTCTATCCATTCCGACTCTGTGGTTCAACTGCGGTTTCCTTCTCTCAGGGCATGATGAAAAATGCATGTGGTTGGAATGACAGCTAATTTCGGAGAGAGTGACAGAGTTTGTGGATTGTAATACTCTGGAGGAGACTAATCAAAAGGAGAAGGGCCAGCTTGAGAAGAGAGAAAACCCATAATTACCAACAGCCAAGCAAATGGGCCATCTAGGCACACAACCACTTAATTGGTAGTTAGGTTTTTTTCTGTGGAAAGGCACAAAAGGCAGAGATAATTTCTTAATGGGGGCCTATTAAGTCTGAGGATCTGGCATTTAGGGCTCACATTCAGGAAAACACAAAGATATGCACCTCACACACAAACTGACAGCACACATACACACAAAGTTCAAAATTCACTTAGGACACAGTGTAGCTCAGGGCTGCCAACGCTCAAGCAATCAGCATGAGTCATGAAAATAGCGCTTTTCACGCGCACTCACGCCACACCTCCCATTCATAACGCATTTCTAGGAATTCAGCCAAGCACCCGCCCTATTTACCTCTGATTGGCTGATTTCCAAAATAACGGGAAAAGACACCCTGGTGTTGGTGCCGGATCCGTACCAGCAACACAATTGGATATTTAGACGTGTTCTGCACATGCGCAGAACGGATCTAGTTTCCGGTACTGGTCCGGTCGCGCCCGTGTGGTTCTAACCACCAACCGGCATTATTACAGCATAGTTTATTCTCTGTGGTCAAAAACACGGTCATCAATGGAAAATGTTGCCTCTGTGTACTGCAAGGCCTACATTATTTACAGTATTATTATTGTATCATTGTATCAAGCATTATGAGTATTAAGCATTAATAATAAATAAAGCATATTGTATAAAGCATTAATGAGTGCTTACGACTAGATTATAATGCATGATAAGCTTGGGATGCATCAAATATTACTATAAATAAATGGTAACACTTTAGATTGGGGAACACATATTCACCAATAACCAGGTGCTTACTAACATGCATATAAGTAGCATACCAGACCTTTATTAGTAATTATTAAGCACATATTAACACCTTAATCAGGAAAAATCTTAATTCATGTCGTAATCGAGGTAGAATAAGATTATGTAGAATAAGGTGTTAATATGTGCTTAATAATTACTAATAAAGGGCCAGTGTGCTATTTATGCATGTTAGTTAATATTGAACTAATTTATGCACCTAGTTAATAGTGAATATGTGTTCCCTAATCTTAAGTGTTACCAAATAAATATATGGGGTGTGTAGTGGTAACCTCGACTGGGCCAGCCACACATTTGCCCCACAAGTTGGCAGCCCTGGTGTAGCTGTCCATTCACTCGGGTCGTTTATGGTCATGACAAGGAAGTACCTGGTATTGTTGTACTATCTCTGTATCTCTAAACAGCATTTACTGCTTTCAAACACAACCTCCATTAACACATGCACTGTGACATCTCGCCTCCATGTAGCTTGATCATAATTGGTGAAGAAGTATCTAGCTGGCTAAGTGTAGGCTACACTCACTGCACTCTCTCCCTGCCACTTTTCTCTTTTGCTCAATTGTTACGGTTTCTGTATTATTAGAGGGAAGTCACTTTTCATTTCCAATGACTTTATGCCAACAAAGCTTTTGTAAGTAGCATCCGCAATGTTTTTAAATGAGGAGGAGGGTAATCTGTCAGGCAAAACTCACTCACTCACTCATCTTCTACCACTTTATCCTCCACATGTGGGTTGTGGGGTTGATGTAAGGCAGGATATATTACATATTTTGTTGTCTATTTCAAGGGCAGATGATTTGTTAATAAAGCACTGCTGTTTCTTTTCTTCTTTTTGGGGAAAATGTGGTGTATGAGAAGAACTGCATTAACAAAATTAGACTTCTAACAGCGTTTAAGAGCGAATGCGCACAATGATGTCCAATCATTTAAAAAGCATAATAACAGGACAGAAGCACAGATCACAGGACAGAACACCAACATGTTCCGGCGGGAGATTCAAGTCATGTTCACAACAGCAAAGAGAATGTCTGCATCATCCTGGCAAGTGGTGGCGTGAGGGAAATTCATAACCCTCATTCAGTCTATACTAAGTTAGATTGACTGAGGTTGTCAAGTATTTATCATAAACATAGAGCCATTGCAATAATTGAAAGTCCAGTTGTAACGAGAGCACGTTATTGTTCAGACTGACCTAGTTTCAAGATTGGCTCCAAGAGAAAGACATTATGTTCATTCCCTGCCAGTGGTGTAAACCCGAGATAAGCATGGAGCCGAGAGCAGATAATTCCAGATATTGTGTGTCCTTTCTGATTCCAACGAAAAGGTCAGGCAAATGATTATAATGTGTCATCTTAAGGACTGATCTTCACAATTGGAGGTACTGTCAGGCTGTGTGTTGCCTCTGTTCTCTTTGGCCAAGGATATTCAAATACATGTCCGTCAACTTAACTCATCACAGACTCCAAGATATTGATAGCAAATTATTTATATGGGCAGGAATATCTACTTTAGCTATCCCCATTAGCTTTGCCCCAAATGGTGCTTTTCCACTGTAAAGTTGTAGCATGGCTCGGCACGGCGTGGCTTGACTCTACTCCACTCTACTACTCTCTACTTCCATTAGCGATAGTACCTGGAACTTTTTTAGTGCCTGCTCTTGCAAGGTTCCAAGCGAGCTGAGCCAATACTAAATGTGACGTTGACAGACTGCCGGCCACTGACTGGTCAGAGAGTGACGTCACTGGAGGAGTCATGAGCGCGATGTCCGACACACGAATAATGCCGATCTTATTAATTAACAGAGGAATCTCTGGAATCGACAGGACAGCCGGTGATCGTGAGCCACACCACAGCCCCTTGTGCCACATTTTAAGTCTGTGCAGGAAGTGCTGAACTAATCTTTTTAATGAACTGATTCTGATGATTCAGTACACCGACAACAGCTGCTTTGCTCATCACGAGTTTGTGTTTGTGTCGCGTATCAAACAATGACATGACATATTTGTGCAGCAGTGGCATGACGACTTCGCCCATGTTGAGGTGGTACGACAGCCAAACAACCCAAACTGTAGAGCCATGCTACAACTGTAAAGTGGAAAAGCACCATTAGTGAAGCTAGTCTTCCATGGATCCATCTTAAAAATATACATTATGTACACATTTGAAACCCTAACCCATAACGTAGTTGAACTAATTAATTTGGTATACCATTCCATCCAGAAAAAAACTCTAAACTGGATTTTGTCATGTCCATGACAAAAACACAAACTAATTACTTACTGTTTCATAGTTTGCATGAAAACAATTCACTTTCATTTATTTAGGAAAATGTTTTGCTGGCTGTAAATTATTATCCTGCTGTGTTCTCACATGGGCTCGCTCAGACAGTGTCTGGAGAACATTTGTGTTCACAAATACATCCCCTTACACACAACGTCTGATGAATGTCCAGAGTTCAGTGCATGTCTGACAGATAAGCCTATTTCCACTGAAAGGTAATAAAGACTACGGGATGTTATAATACACTTTGCGACTTTTCCAACAATAAGGAATGAAAAGAAACACACGTGACAGTGTCCAGCAGCTCAGCCTGGTCAGTGCAGCAACGCGGGCTCTGTAAAATTACACTTGAGGACATCATTTTGACACTGCGCCGTGTTATCTCAGGCCACCGTGATGTTGATTCAGCAACTGGAGCAGCAGCAGTACACAAAACAAATCTGGGAGGAAATTAAGGATGATGGCCCTTTGCCACTTCGCTATATGTGGAAGTGTCTCAGAGTGCATAGAGAAAGAAGAAAAATCTCTTCTGGTTTATTATTTGCTCCCACCCTTAATTTCTTTTGGCACACAACTGCAGAGATTCGGAACTAAAAGACAATAGGGAACTTTAAAAAAAACAGCAGATTCAAGCAAAGAATAAACTAGAGAAAACACTTAGAGAGTGCAAAACCCCACCAACGACACTCAGTTTGGTCCATAATCTACATCCCCAGAAAATGTAATCAAAATCTCTTCTTAACTTTTTAGGTAACGCTGCCCAAATATCAGACAAAGACAGGAAATGATGTAACCTCTCCTTCAGCGGTAATAAAAAAAAATGTTTGATGACCTGACATGTTCATGACTTCAGTCTTTCTGTACTCCATCATCACAATTATAACACATTCCTTCACATGAGGATTTCTGATCTCATTCACAGATGACAGATTTTAGGACTTCTATAAGCCTGTGAGATAACTTCTCTGGCATGGACCAGCAGGGAGTAATCTCTTGAAAAACATTTATCTTTGGGGAATCTTGCTTAATCATCTCCATGGTGTTGTGCAGCTCAGCATCTAAGGGGTTTGGATTAGGGCCTCCTGCTGTGTTTGAGTCTTATCAGCGCCTCCACACCATATCCTGAGACAAGTCAATGGTCTGCGCTGAGGAGTCTCTCTTAGAACGAGCCCCGAGTTCAACTCATTGCTTTCATGTCAAGTGACAATATCGGTCTGAAGCTTTGAGAAACACATCACTTGACATCAATCTCATAAGGTCCTAATCTCAACAGCCTTTTTCCTTTCTTTTTCAAACTGTTTGATTCTCCAACACTAGTATTGATACACACTTACTGGGTAATATGTGAGGCTACAGTAAATGCACTAACTTGTCGCTCATCATTCTTCCTCATCACAGTTTCTATAGGCCGTGGCTCACGAGTGGAGAGAAGATGGCCACTGGAAGCAGGAAGCAGACGTGTCATTGAGTCTTACAGAGGTTAATGATTGGCTGGCTGTCATTCCTGAAGAGGAGGTGGAAATAGGTCATGCACACATGTACTTGTTGACCGCACATGCACACATGCAAAAATGGATGTCAGTGGAGTGAGTGATGCGTGTTACCCTGAGTGTTTCTGACAAGCCTGAGTGGTCAGGGGAAAACAAGGAGATGCTGTGTGATTACTGTTACATGAATATGTGCAGGCGGTGGGCCAGGCTAGCTGCTTCTACTCTGCTGATGAATACTCAGCGTGTGCCTGTTATGTGAGGCAAAACACCCCCACCTGGCTCAGTGTACTCCCGGCAATCCCCAGAGGGACTAGGCCCAGCGCTTCAGGCCTCTACACTGCGCATCACAATAATTGGCCTTTCATCGCTTTACAGAGTGTTTATCAGAGGAAATGCATATTGAAATATGCACATGTGGATAGCTGCGGGCTCGATGCGGCACATGTGTCAAGGGGATAATTATCCTTTCATATGTCCGCGGTGCCCACTCAGAGTCCCTTCCCTCTGCTCCATGCCCACTTTTGCATTTGTGTCTACATTTATCAATCAATCTCTCGCTGAACAGTATCTCCTCATCAATCTGCGCAACTCCTTCCTCCCCTCCCCCTCTCCTCCCACTCCTTCATCTCTCTACTGCCGTTTAGTCTGCTCCATGTGTGGTGTGTCTCTGGGTGCGTGCGTGCGTGTGTGTGCGGTTGTCCACATGTCTGCACAGTGGATGGAGCCCAGCTGTCGGAGCTGTCAATCACTTTGCCAGGAGATGAAATCGGGATGTTCAGAGGACACACAGCACCTATCTGGCACTCTGCAGATAAGAATGCCGAAAGCAGAGCGCGCATGTGTGTGTGTGTGCATGTGTGTGTGCATGTGTGTGTGCGTGAGGAGATTGTGCAGATGAAGGTTCATGCGGTTGGTGAAGGATACTGGTGAGTATGTGCATGTCTAAATCCCCAGCTGTAATATTAAAGATTAAGTGAAAGTCGCCTTTGGGCTCCAGTTATAAGACTGAAATATTTGTTGATTTGCTTTCAACTCATTGTTTTTTAATTACTCATATTATTTTCCAGAGGTTTTATCTCATTATTCAGTTTCTGTCTGTAATGCAAATGTCTGTGTATTCTAATCTATTATTATAATGGATAACCAGGGAAAGAAAAAAAGGGGGTACTGTGATGAGAACCATATGTTGCCTTGCCCTTATCTGGGTCCTGATCAACAACTTAGACAATTAACTACACCTAATCATAAATATACTTAATAACACTAATATCTTTCACTTGTATCTATATATCCATCTTTCTTTGACGGTTTTTCCGGGGATGTTTCGTCAGTGCAACTAAAAGCTGATGACATGTTGTGTGGTTTAACCAAAGAAACAGGGAAATGTTTCTAAACTGACACAGTGCTGTGTGCTCAGTGTCACATCTAAAGCACCATGTTAAAGACAAAAAAGAAAACCTTCTTTGTAATTTATTTCAACCATGCTGCAATTTATTAGGTCCCACTGAGTATTGCAATTGTTGATTTATCATCCCTGTCTTTTAGAAATAACATTTATATACAATTAATTTGCAATAGCAATTACATTTTGTAGGAAACGTAATTGCAACCAGATTAGGGTTTCTATTATCGTAATGAGTTTTCCACCGAAATATCCGATCTTGCAGCACAAAAACAATGATTAGGCACTCACAGCACTTGGTCAAGGTTTTTAAGAGGAAAACGGTGATCTGGTTAGACTTTACACAACCGCAGTTTTTTGTAGCAGTTTTTTACATGTTGTAAAAACTACCATCTTTACCGGATCCTATGAACCTACAAATGGAGGGAATTGTATGTAGGTCTGTGATGTGACAGACACATGCTTTGTACACCCTCTGCATCTGTTAGTACCTGTACCTGAACTTCATCCATCACAAATTTGTTAAGATATATAATGTGGTGGTTGTTTTCTGTGTTTTCATCACGATGACAGAAAAAAGAACTATAAAATGGTTCTCAAACCTTTTATATCAAGTACCAACTGAGAAAATATTGAGCTCTCCAAGACACACCATTATCACTAACCTTAAAATACAGGGGTTTAAATACGGCCGGACAAGGTCAGCTACGGACTTTTCACAGGGGGCAGATTTATTCCCAATTAAGCCCCTTTTCCACTAGCATGGCACACCTTGCCTCACCTCACCTCAGCATGGTACGGTTATTTTGTGTTTCCATTAGTGATAGTACCTGGTACTATTTTCAGCACCTGCCCTGGCAAGGTTCCAAGCGAGGTGAGCTGATACATGCGTGACTTTCTCAGACTGGTCAGAGCGCCGTCACATGAGGCATGAGCACGACGTCCTACAAGAATCAAAGCGAGCAATGTCGAACTGTAGATCAGTTAAAAAGACTTAACAATCCTAAAAATGTGGGTTAATCTCCAACAACTATCAGGGAAACGTCTAAAATGTAATCATTTAATAGCCGAGTCTGGTGTATTTAGCGACAGTGATCGCAACCGGTGAGCCGCATCACAAACATTGACGCTGTATGTGAGTTCAGTGACTTTGTCAGATGGAGCGAGCTGGGAACATGTAGTGGAAACACGGCATTAGATAATTTGCTCTCTCATCATCCTCCTCTTGCTCACATATGCTTCAGACACTGTTAAAGTGAAATTAGATTAAGATGGAGCAAGCAATTTCATTTATTTATCTTTTTTTTTTATTTATTTAATTTGCTATGCAGTCCAGTCAAAATTCCACAGCTCCACTCCAATCACATATCGTGTGTGTTTATACAGTAGAACAATATTTCTGATTTCCGTCCCAGCTCACATACCACTGGTATGAATAAAGGCTTGATGGCATATGTCACAGATTTTATTTCTACGACTACTTATCTCTGATAAGTAATAAATAAAATGTTATTACCTTTTAAGGGAGTAATATATAATGAGTATGTGTCTAACGTATTATGCTTCCTGAATAACACTGTCAATATATGACTTATTTCATAAAGAGCAGACACAAATGTGGTTGCTGTACAGTACAATGTCATGGATAAAGGTTAGGATAAAAATGTCATAAGTGAAAGTATGATGAAACGCAACCATTCTTTATGGCACAAAGCAGCACAATGTTTCTTGCCTGAATGACTACAGCCCAATTGCACTCACACCTTTCATCTCTTAGTGCTTTAAGAGACACATATTAAAAGCACTTTCCCTGCAACTGGACCAGTATCAGTTTGCCTACAGGGAAAATAGGTCTACAGAGGATTCAATCTGCCTGGCTCTTCACACTGCACTAACTCTGGACAGGCTAAATTCTTGTCAGAATGCTCTTCCTTAATTTTAGTTCAGGCTATAATGCAGTCATCACAATGGTGTCCAAATTCCATAGCCACACCTTAATCCATCTATAAATGGACTCTGACCAAAGTAGGTAAGGCAAACACACATCCTCCACCAAGGACGTCTTCTGGACTGGACACACTACAATAGGAAAGGCACAAAAATGGCTGCACTTGGGGGGCCCCTCTCGTTCTGCACACATCTCTTGAATCCTCCCCTTTTAAGGTTGCAGGACCTTAAAACCTCACACCACGAGGATGCTGAACAGCTCCCCCCGCCCCAACACTGATACTTTTATGACCATGTTGATTGGAGCCCCTAAATTGACTGTATAGGTGTGAGTGGTTTGTTTGTTTCTATATTTATGTCCTGGTGATCTGGGTGCACCATGCTTCTCACCCACTGTCAGGTGTGAGTGACTCAGCTCCCTCCTAAACCCTCAAAGGATAATGGATATATGGACACATAGGGATTGTGGCAGCATCTAATCAGCATTCCGAACTGAAGGTTTTGTGTGCCTCTCTCCAAGAGTCTTCTCTGACCGCAGACGTCGTGCATATATCCATTAACCACTTGCATGAAACAGATGAAAAAACAGACTGATGGGGCATAACCTAACCTGTGTCTGACGAGCACTGAAAGGATGGAAGATGTTAAAAATCATCTTGGTGACGCCCCTTCATTTACACAATGAATTTGACTCGTAATAATTGAAGTGAGACAATCACAATTTGTTCAAAAGTCATTCTTCCTATTCTTCATTCTTCAAATATGCAAGTGAGCTTTAAATTTAGAGCAACACTGCCTCACTGAGTCCTATGTTGCAGAGTCACTTAACTGTAGCTGTGAAGGTTTTCAAGAATTGGCAGAAATCTTTCATGTCTCACTCCAGTGCCAAACTATAAACCTATGAAGTATCATACATTTTGGAATTATTTTTAACAAGAAACTAACTCAAGGCAGATCTGACCTTGGCCCCCACTGCAAACCACTGTGTGTGTGTGTGTTTCATACAATATGCCTGTATAATGACAATCCGCTCTAGTCATGCTACACTTATCCCTCATCCTCTCTGCACCCACATTTAAATTTTTGAACAAGCCCCTCACCACTCCTCCAACCACACACTCACACACTCCCTAAACTCGTGCACTTAACCCACGCTCGGATCACAGACAGACAATTTTACCTTTCCAAAATTCCTGTGACATTTCTTTTTTCTCCACCTCTGTCTGTAGCTTGCTTAAGATTGCTAAGCTGAACCAACTTGAAAGAACAAGTGAGATCTTCTGAAAAGAAGCATGACATAAACATTGCCGAGAAAAGGGGAGAGGAAGAGGGTTGTACTTGCCCAATTCCCACATGTGCATAATTCTGTCTCGGAGGAAGCTCTGCTGCTCTTAGATGTTGCGATTTGCATGGATTTGAAGAGAAGATGGGATGGATTTCCAGGACACTCATGAGTGAATGTGGCCATAAAGGCGTGCTGGATTAAAAGACTGTTTCTTTGATAAGGAGATGAAGGACAGCAAGGGAAAAGGCGAGGAAAGGTGATTAGAGGCCAAGTTCTGGCACTTGGTGTAGAGATGGCACTTTTCTACAGGTGATTTACAGCTGCAGGCGTCTCAGGATGAAGTGATGTGGGAAATTCTATCATTCAGATAGAGTGATGTGGAGACATGAATCAAAATGACATGTATTGCTGAATAAAAATCAGATGAGCAGGTTTGATGAATGTGGATGTGGATGCACAGCAAAACACAGGCAAGCGCTCCCAACATGTCCGTTAAAGGTGCTGAGCTCAGTTACACAGCCACAAACATGCAAAACATTCTCACTGATGCCAATTACAGTGGATATGATTACACTAGGAATTCAGTGTTCAATTGGTTTCTTGATTCTTTCCTTTAAAGAAAATCTATTAAACAAAATAAGCCAAATTTCAAAATAGAAGTGCAGTACACTCAAGATTTATCGTTTATTATTTATAGTTTAGTATACTATATACTTATCTATGTGCTGTTAGCGGGGCTGGCTGTTGCCTTAAAGCACTGCAGAAAATACCAGAGCCAGAATATAAATGTTCAATGCAAATGGGGTTGTTTACTGTGTTTACAGGACGAACCCACTTGAACACTCCTCCTGTAAAATATAGGGAGTCCTGTATATGATACGTATGTCATGATGAGTTCCATTTGAATGCAGCAATAGCCTCAGCGAGATGAGCTGATCCGTATTTGCAGAAAGCCACTCAGAGGTAGAGAAGGGCAGAGAGCCGGTGGGAAAAGCATATGCAGAAAATACAGGTAAACGTGGGAGGTTTTAAAGCAGTATATTATCAGAAAACATGAATAGGCGAATCGCAGAATTTGTCGCCTCGGCACAGCACGGCATGGTTATTTGGCTTTTCCATTAGCGGTAGTACCTGGTAACTGGTCATTTTTTTTAGTACCTGCTCAGGCGAGGTTCCAAGCGAGCTGAGCGTTTACTACGCATGACGTCAAAGGAAGAGTCACAAAAATTGGAAAGGAAATACCAAACTGTAGATCAGTTAAAAAGACTATCCTGAAAACGTGGGTTAATCTCCAACATTTAGGAAGGAAATGTCTAAAATCGTATCACTTAACAGAGGGGTCTGCTGTATTCAGTGACTGTCCTGTACTGTGAAGTACTGAACAAATCTTTTTAATTCACTGATTCAGTACATCGAAACAAATGGTGGTACTATATAGTTGCGAAATGCCATTTTTGTCCCAAGAATCATCTGCAATCATCTTCAATCCCAATCGCTGTCCAAAGAGCTTATTTCTATTCTCATTGGTAACAAACCACTTTAATTTTGAATCTTAATACTTTCTCGGAACCATAACTCAAGTCATGATTTACCACCTCTGGTGCACCACCGGTCCTGTAAAGGTCAAGGCCTCAAGTAGCAGGGCCTCTGCTGCGGTGAGCAACCTTTATTTATTAGTGTTTATTAGTGGAAGGTGGCATCCCACTTGCACTATAACAAATTCACTATAACAATGTCGTTTCCTCAATGGTTAGTGCAGCAATAGCAAGTATATGAGTAAATGACACTCTGAATTATCGCAGACTGGTAGGTACAAGTTGTCTGTTTAATCTTTTTGGTCAACATGTGATGATGAGGAGTTATCATTTAGGTTTTCCAGCAAAAGTTTATTTCCAAAGCTGGAACTAATTAGCTTAGATCAACATAAGAACTGGAAATAACCAGTGGAAATACACATCTAAAGAGCAGCACAAAGGTCGGATACCCAACCCTGTGCACACATTATGCTAAAATGTCATACTCATCTAAAAAAATGACGAGTACACAAAACACCCCTTCACAAAAATACAAGTTATGTATAAGGTCACAGAGCAAAAGCAGAATAAGCCAATAACTGATGCTCAGGTGAACTAATTTGCCCACCGTCATCATCATCATCATCATCAACTAGAGTAGATGTTTGAAATATGGTTATATACAGTATAAAGCATAAATGATAAGGCACAGACTTGTATGATTTCCATGAACCATTATTTCTGCACTCTGCTGGAGAGCCTGTATCACGGCCCAACATTTGAATCAATGTTTTTCACAGAGAAGAAATCAGAATATGACCTTGATGAGTCTGTTGAGCTGTGAGCATGACATAGTTGGCAGGGAATAAAAGAGAAGTGTCAAATTATGTGTTAACCATACTTGCAGAACGTGTTTGCTTCACTTGGTCCGTTTCATTCTGGGTTGCATCTTTTTCTTGATTGATTCTAATTGATTTTTAGTTTCTATATGGTCAATTTACGAGTGTTCAATTAACCTCTGCATGTTTTTGGACTGTGGGCGGACACCGCAGTACCCGGACAGAACCCAAACCAGGATCCAGACTGGTGGCCTTCTTGCTGTGAGGCAACAATGCGCCATGACCAATACCAGTACTATCTGTCCAATACTATACATGTGTACTTGTGCTCATACTAAATGTAGGAGCCTAAAAGCATTTTGTTGATGTTTAAGTTGTTAAATTACACAGTTCATTGATTATTAAGTAATTAAAATATTTAGAATAATTAAAAGGGTAAATATATGATTCTTTAGATTTAAAATATGTAACATTTCAATAGTAATTGATTGGATTGTATTAGAACTTGTTTAGACCTTTTAACGATCCCAGGGAGTTTAGGGGCGTTACCGAGAGGTAATTAAGGCATTTGGACAAGCAGAGAGAGTAGAGCCACACAGTTTTTTGACCTCTCTCTCTCACTCTCTTTTCTCTATCTCTCCTTTTCTGTATATTGATTTTTTTATTATTTTGAAAGTGGAAAAGATTTTGTTTTGTATCACCTTTTTTGATGTAAAGTAAAGAATTTTACTTTACAAGTGGTCTCCTGGATTTTTGTGACGAGAGGGATGAGACCCAAAACTGTTCAAATCCATATACAGTATACAAGCTTTGTGATCATAGGCATTTGGATAGGTAATATATGTATATATATATATATATATATATATATATATATATATATATATACATATATATATATATATATATATATATATATGTATATATATATATGTATATATATATATATATATATATATATATATATATATATATATATATATATATATATATACATATACATATACATATACATATATATATGTATATTTAGCCAAAGTGCTTCACAGAAGCACACATTTTGGCAGAAAAGGAGAGGACATTAAACAGTACAAGTATGAGTAATGGATGACATTTACAGCGACAAACAGGCAAGGCTAAGAAGACGACGTTTTAAATTTGATTGTAACCACTAAGAGAAAAAGGACGAGATCATGTTCAGTTTTTAGGTGGACATGGACTAATAAGAGCCTTTGGAGAAGATGACTTGAGTGACCTGGGAGATGAATGTGGGGTGAAGATAAGACGAGAGAGAGAAAAGAAAAAGTTATTGGTTATAAGTTATTGGTAACCAATGCAACAAACTGAAGTCTGGCAACAGGATTCTGAATCATTTGTAACCTGCAGATGCCAAGGGTTACAATACAACACAATCCAAAGAATGATGGTTTCTCCATCTTCAGAGGATGAATATGATTTAAATTTTGCTATTACTCTTAAATGATGCATCCCTTCCTAACCCCTTTTAACATTCCAAATACGTTTCTCATAACTGAGAGAGGAAGCAAGAGAACACCAACATTTCAGAGTTTTCAGAGAGGGGACTAAATGTGCTGCAGTCTGAGGTCGTTAATAGAACTTAACTTAACTTTCGTAATGGTTTAGCTGTTTTATTCAGTGTTTGATGCCATCTAAGCAGTTATAAGGTTTGGGATTGTGGAAATGTTGACATTGTTGAAATTGAGTGTCATCTGCATAACAGTGGTAAAAGACCAGGCTGAATATCCATCTCATTTTACTTCTTCAGCCCCCTCTGCTTGGTTTCAGTCTTGCTGGCCTTGCCAGAGTGTGGTGTGTCTCACCAAGCTGTCTGTGGCCGTCTGTCACTCACTCATCATCTCTTAGGCTTTTTTTGAGAAACAGTGCTGTGTGGAGAAAAGAGGAAGGCGGTTGCTTCGGACACAATTTTGCTTCCAAGCATCAATCAATCCTGTATAGAGTATACTGTATATTGTAAGTTGCTGGTGTGCATACAACAATTTAACACAAAACACTTGTCTAGTCTCCCACACTGCCTACACCCCATTTCGTTTTATTTTTCCTGTTTGCTCCGTCTTGTGATTTCTTTGAGTTTCTTCTCCCCGCGTCGTCTCTCTCTTGCCTCTCTGTTCAAATGACAGGCTCCCTTCTTAGCCTCTGTCACCATAGCTGCCACGTTGGCAGCAAGTGATAGTGTGATGCGTTGTGTGGGAGTTCTCTGCGGTGCCAAAGGTGTTTCAGGCTGTTTTTCTTCTCCGCCAATGTCGCTTATAGATCTGGATTATGAGTGCAAAAATCAAATGAAGTGTTTAAAAAAAAAAAAAAAAGCCCAAATGCTTCAAACCTGACCCCCAGTACCACACTCTGCATACTAACTGAGCAAGAACGCAAGAGGAAACCAAGGCACAGGAGGAATTCTGATTAAAAAAAAAAAAAGGAAAATTAAATAAATTGACTACAGTTTTTAAGAATTGCTGGGGAAAATAAAGCAAGTCAGTAGCTCTAGGATCCACATTATCTTTTAACCTGTGGTGAAGAGGGTGGATGAAAGGGAAACTAGGTACTGCATATCTATCATTACCTGGCCCCCTGCCTGCACAATCTCCTTTAGAAGGACCGCCCACAGTGACACACTCAAATTATTCATGGGAATTGCAGACCACCTAACACCTAGCAGGAATATCACTCATCCATCCTCAGATACAATGGACACTTTAATTTGATGGTGTGAAATTGGAGTGCTTCTAAAAAACCTTCCCAAAAACCTATTCCCCCCTTTGCATCACTGTCACTGGTATGTCTCTGAAATTTGAGAAAACTTATAATTTGCTTTTTTATGATATCCACAGGACTATAATCACTCTCTCTCTCTTACTCTTCACTTTTTTCCTTCTTGCAGATTTACTGCAGCCTTTTACTGAAGTCTGGTGATACTTTTATATACTTTTATACAGAATGCTATTAAATAGTCTCCCAAATCGTAAAAAACAACCTCACAAAAACTTTGTTTTTTAAAAAAAAATCAATGCAGAGAACTAACGGAGCACTCGCCCGTGCGTTGTTTTCGAACATGTATCCTGTGGATTTAACCGGACAATAACATTTAGTGTTCTTCATAAACCTGGTCTGTTCTGACTTTTACAATATCATTTGACCCAATCTGGCCCTTGATTTGGACACAGTTTTTAATTTCAGCCCCCTTCTGTGACTCTGAGGCTCATAGGTGGGTGTGCCCGACTCTCAGTACTGGACAAGGTTTTCGGACATTAGCAGAGTACTGGCATGGCCAACTTCGTAGCAAGAGTTGCTATTGTTAGAAAATAAATTACATTTGTAATAATGTAATGACAGATATCATGCAAAACGAGCGATGCACTGTACCCACCCCAATTTTGATGTGATTTTTTTTTTTTTCAAGGCACAGTTATTCCCACATCCTACCACAATCTAAAACTACACACACGTTTGTGCAGCATTCGTAGTGAGGACACTCGGACATAATGCATTCCCTAACCTTAATCCTAGCCCCTTATCCAAACCTTCACCATCACAACTCAATGCCTAAACCTAACTGTAACCTCAACCCAAAGTATTAACCCTCTTAAGGGGAAACAGATTGTGAGGATCATCCAAAATGTCCTCACTCTGCATGGTTTAGTTATTTGGGGCTCACAAAGCTACACCTATGCAAGAACACACACATAATCTGGTTTCTATGGGGCTCTGGAGTCAGAATAGTTTTTTTTTAAAGCGAGATAAGTCGCATGTGCGCTTAGTAAAGCGTGTGTGCCTGTAGCAACCGATAACCTAATAACGGCCAATAACGTAATCATTTAAATGTAATAAAACCAATATGAGTATTTTTTGTTGCAGTACCGGGAGTGGCCACCATGACAAAATCGTCTGTATGGTCACAGAGTTGGATACACAGGGTACTATAATGGAACCCTAAGAGTTACATTTAAATCCAAATTGATTCCTAAATGCTCCTTTAGGCCTCCTGTAGAGGGGGGTTTGAGGGTGGAGGGGTATCTATAATGTCGGATATCTGTTGCAAGATGCAATATTAAGGCTAATTGTGACACTTTCTCTCCAGAAATTGAAAATAAAATAAAGTGATACCTTATTACATTATCGAAGGACTTTTTTTATGCAAGGCCAATAACGTAATAACCAGCCAATAACGTAATAAGTTATTACGTTATTGGCTCAACAACTTTATTACATTATTGGCAATTTATTACGTTATTGGTTTTATTTCATTTAAATTATTACGTTATTGGCCGTTATTACGTTATCGGTTGCTACAGTGCCACTAAGTACCCTAACATCCAGGGCTCCGTAGTTCCCCGTTGTTTGAACAGATCTGAGTTTAAAAAAACAAAAAAAAACATATGTCATTTTACAGGTCGTCTCCCTGAAGAAAGAGGTGATGGTAACTGTTCACGTGCAGCCGTTGTTGTCTGTTTTCATTCAACCAAGCGTTTTTAAAAAGGTGTTACGTCAGATTAAATAGCCAGATATTCACGTTGCCTGTTTCTGCTAACACAGGATGTTTACAGTTGCTATGACAACAAGTGAAACCGCCGGATCAATAAACACCCCTAAAATGACAATTTAGCACACGTAAATAAAATCAACACTAAACACCAACAGCCATTACCCTAAGGACCTGAACAACTGTATTGTCACAAGTTATGTTATAATTTTTAGGAAAATAAATGTGTTATTTCAGAGTTATGCTATCTTAAATGACAGTTGTTTCCACTATAGGGTCGCGTACAACTTATTATCTTGAGTGTGCGACTTAGTAAAGCGTGTGTGCAACTTATTATGTGACCTGTGTCACCTATGTCACCTCCAGGGCTCCGTAGGTTTCCATGACTTCAGAGGAAATTACATTGACTTACATTAATTTCTCCCCACAACATGAGTAACAACACACACACACAGGTTTGCACAGCTATTCTTATCTTCATTGGGTTCCATTCATTTGCACACCCTAAATAAAGCAGTATCCTCAAACTTAACTGTAAACAGTTATATCGCAAATCTTAGCCCTAAACATAACCAGTTCCTCAGATATAAAGTTCTTCCTGATTAGGATGAGGTTTTGGTCTCATTGAGGACTACTGGTCCTGACAAGGTCAGTGTTTATGAAAGAAAAAGACTGACTTAACACGATCAACTTAAAATAATCATCAAAATCATCAATTAATCATCAATCAGCATTTCAGCTGAAGCCTCTACCATTACATAAGTTACAGAGTGAGAATAGCTTAATAAGCCTGTGCCTCTTGTATTAGCATAAACATACAATAAGAAACACTATCAACATTCCTAAGAAGTCCCTTTGTGTTAAGAGTACTTGTGTTCACAATATGCTAATTCGCAGAAATCTTCAAAAATCTAGGGATTTGCTAACACAACAAAATAAAAAGAGGATTGCTCTTCACCAAAACAAACAGGAGTAGTCGTAACCTTTACATTAATGAGGTTTAGAAAAATACAGTACACTGGGGCCCATTTACTTGATGGGGAAATTGTATATTAAGTGTAAGTGTATTTCATGTAATTTACTTACTGTATACACCATCAAAGAAATGACTCCTGAGCCGATGGGAAATTGACTGTTTTGTGGCATTGGTGATTTCAGACTGAGTTGCTTTGGGCTGTGGGTCTGAGTGTTTTCTGATAGATGTGCCTCTCTATTCCTCAGCCTAAGCACAAATACTTCAGATTGCAGCCCGAGAACACATTCACTCCCAGTTGTACATAATGTCCTACACCACTATAACTCCCAGTCTTTCTTTTAAAAAGATATATTTGCAGAGGAACTCTTAGACAAAATTTATACTGCATGTACTGCATATTTGTGGTGGAAATGGACTACAGAATATCTAAAAAAAATGTTTGGAGCACTCTGCAGAAGCAAATAATCCTCTCGAGTAAATGTCTTTCAAAATCATTAGAAGGAGAAATTCAGTGTGGTAATTGTAACCCTGCCTGACCCGTCCTACCAGGTTGTTTTCTATGTCATCTCTCATTAGTGAACTATGTCCACTACGAGAGAACAGGTATCCACCTGGAAATAAAAATGAACAGATTTTCTTCCAGCAAGTGCAAAATCAATAGACTGAGTACCTACAGATTAGAAAGGTACCCAGAGTGCCATTCATAAGATCCATGTTCTCCAAAAAGGCTTCAGTGGTGGTAACAATGTTAGTATGAATGAGTGTCATTCGACTTTGTTCATTCCACAGGTGGGTTCACTCAACCAGCTTTAAACAGCCTGTGATATAAACATTGCTGTGCGAGAAAAGCTAAGATTGGCAGCTCGAACGTGCAGTTGATAAACATGGAGCAGAATTTCAAAGTACACTTCCCCTTATCTTGTCGAAGCCATGTCATAAATAACGGATGCTGTTTTGAGAGCAAAGGGAGGAACCACCCACTTTAAATACGGGGGTTCCTAATAAAGCGCTCGGTAAGTCTATATTACATATTCTATTAGCAGGGATTTGAAAATAGTAAATATGCGCCATATGATAAAGAAATGAGTTGTTTAAAACCTGTCAATGGCAATTATTCAATGGTAATTTGGGGGAAAGTGTTTGCAACCTAATTTACTTTTAATTGTACAAAATAATTTAACCACTTTAGATATTATTTGTGTGAAAATGTTGCAAACATAATGTTAAAGGTAAAGTTACATTTGTGAGTTGTTTATGTAATTGAGGAATTAACCCATCCATACATACTGATGAGGTGGTTATTGACAACTAAATCAATCAAATAATATGCTGGAATGAAAGAGCCCCAACAAAAGAATTTAATTTAATTTGATTTATTTTACTTTTTCGATCAGAAGTATGATTAAATTTGGTGCAGCCTGTGTGTTTGTTGGCTGCATGTTTATTTTAAGATATGAATAATTGACAATGACAATGGTTTCTTGAATCTGACTGTCTCTTCAGTTAAATAAAACAAAGCCAAGAACTGGGAAGTCTTCTCGTGTGTGTGTGTGGATCATCAAAGAGGGAACAAAAGGCTAAAGAAAACATGACCAGATAAGACTGTGTGCCAGTGAGGGAACCAAAAGAAACTTCTTCCCCACAACTTCTCAGTCTCTATAGCAACAGCTGCAGAGGCATCATACAGGAGTGAGCGCGCCTCTGATTTTCCAGCTGCTCTGTTCAATACACAGTTCATATTGTTTGGACACTAAAAAATGTACTGTGTTTTGCCACCACCTCATTTCAAATCATGATCCATCTCCAAGAACAGACAGTGCAGTCTTATTCATTTTAGCAAAACACAGCAATAATAATTTAGGACTTAAAGAGTCTCAAATGAGTTATCCTTTGATGTGAAAGCGTAACAAGATTAAAATGTACTTGCTTTGTGTCTAATTTATGTTTCTGACTCACTTACTCATCTCCCACAACATCACACCCCAATACAGTGCTGCACAATCACGGCAACTTTTGGCAATTGTTGCTCCCTGATTTGCCAGAGGCTTAGCTGTCCTCACCGACTGCCAACGAACTGATAAAATAACTAAAACAAGCACAGTTAATGAGCACACTAGTCTATCATTTAATTCCAAAATAAAGACTGTCCCTGCCTTCTTCTCTAATTATCACTGTTCTGTACCTCTGCCCTCTTTTTAAGAATCCCTCTGACTTGCTATTCAACAAGAAAAACTCCAGTGTAACAGAAAAGGCCAAAGTTAAATAAAAAATAAGAGCCGTAGCTCACACTATGAAGCTGGCCTTTCCATTTTGTGCATTTTTTTTACATGCACATCTCTCTAAATGTGCATGCCTTGAGGAAATTACTCACTAAGATGATTATAGGCTTTGGCACAGTGAGCATTATGTGGGAGAGAAGCCCGAGAGTGAGGCAAATTGTTGAGCTGAGAAAGGACCACTTTTCACACGGTTTGTGTAAAACCACATGCGGCAACTTACATAAAAATATAGGCTAACACTTTATTCCGAACAATAAGCTTCGGACTGAAGAACATACCAAATAGTTTTTTTTAATAATTGTCATAACCATTGCATGGCATGACTGCAAAGCACTTGTCTTCGATGTCTCTTTGCCTCACTGTGACGGAGACTTTCAGGCGAAACGCGCACAGATGGTATCAGGAAGCCTCTGCTAGCATCTGTCTCTTTTTATGGCAATAGGTTACCCAGAAAACTTTGTGATGGCCGGTGCCCCAAGTGTGTGAGAAATAATCAGAGGAAGACGACGTGGTCTCCCAGGGCCCGGGACCATCCACCGCACAGCTGGGTTTGCTGAAAGCCTTGAGGCGAGAGGGCAACCCTCTGATGCCTCAAGGGCAGACCACACCCTGTTGCTGCCCCGCAGGCCACAAGATGTCTGGTCTGGACAGATGGTGTGTGTGCGTGCGTGTGCGTGCGTGTGTGTGTGTGTGTGTGTGTGTCAGTTTGTCTCCATGTCTTTATTAGGTTGTGAGTATACATTTTGATTCAAATCAGGGATGACCCAAAGGATTATTCTTTACAATTATTCAAGTAATATGATGACTATACTTTTTTCAATAAATCTAATAACAAATTCATTGATTAGAAATATTTTCCTTGGGCTCCAATTAACAGTTGTTTTGATAGTCAACTACTAATTATGGAAAGAACAAAACAGAAAGTTGTGTTTCACAGATAGAATATTGATATAATTCATATGCTCCAACACTAAGACCTTACCTTAGGTGGAGGAGTATTTCAGGCCAAGCCTGTCCTTTTCAAGAGACAAGGTAGTTAGGTGAGGAATTCTGGGAAATTAGGTTCAAGCAGGTCAACTTTTGTAAATTAAGACTTGATTTCAAGGTTAGGGTTACAATTGAAGTTATAGGTTAGGCATCTAGTAGTACACTACACAAGTGTAGTGTGTCCACATCGGATCTTGATGTGGTGGAGAACCTCATGTGTTCCAAAGAACCTGAGAGCGATGCCGTCTGGAGCGTAAGCTTCTGGTAGAGTCACCCATGGCGATAACGTCGAAGGGGAGTTTCCAGACAAAGTGCGATCCTAAGATCTCAACAGTGCAAGTGGTGGAGGATGAGGAGTCACTATTGCACTGAAGGCAGATGAAGGCTGCAACAGAAGGTAACCAGTCATCATGGATTCCATGCCATAGGATTCAGGTTCTCCTCTGCCAAGGACCATGTGGTGGCTGCAGGTGCATCAGTGTCCCCACATTAAAAGAAAAAAAGTCACGCGTGTTCTCCCGAAAGGGAACCTATCCATTCTACATCACAAGTCCCCAAGGAGGACAAGTTTATCCTTCTTGGAGACTTCAGTGCCATAGTCGGATGAAACCATCAGTGGCATACCGGGGAGAGACAGGATTGCAAACACTAACTCCAATGAATTGCTCTAGTCATCACCAATAAACTTTTGCATCTGCACCACGTTGACTAGGTCATTGTTCATTGAGTCAATACTCTACTATGAATGACCGATGATGATGATGATGATGATGATGGGTGTGTAATTGTATTTTTTACCTCTGTAGGACCTTTTCTGGCACAAAAGCCCTCATTTCTGAGTGCTTTTAGGGCTATTTGAAATGTGGTTAGGTTAAGGTTAGGGCTAAACATTAACGTGTTATGGTTAAGGTGAGGAATATCACTTTGTTAAGGCTGTCCAAATGAAAACTAACCTGTGTGTGTGTGTTTGGATTATTAGATATGTGTCAAAGGCAAGAAGCATGAATGTTAGGTCGGACTTCATACGGATATATTTGCTCCTGCTTTACATAATAAATAAATACACACCATGGTGCCACGCATACCTATTGCCCTATAAAAGTACCATTATGTTAAGTACCAGCGAAATTAAGTCAATGAACAATGTACCTGCTAAATTATAATTACTCTATACATCTGCTTAGTTAATTATCATTGTGTTAACAGAGATAATCCTCTCTGTCCAGGGGAAATCATGTATCTCCATGGTGATTTTCAGATAAGCTTAAAGATGAAAGAATTAAAATATCCTTTATGGGTAGTTTATTAAGGTACTGGAGAGAACCTGCTGTGTTTCTCTTCTCTACCATTGATCAGATATAAGCTTGTGCAGCCAGTCGACTGTTAATCAGGTGTGCATGTGTGCATGTGAAAGGAGAGATGGAACATGTGCTGTGCTGACACTGTCCATGGCCAGAGCAGGAAAGAAACATATAAGGCTAAAACAGGATTACTAGTCTATACATGAATAGCTCTATTATGCTCCAATTGTAAAGATCATAAACAGAAATAACACCTCAGGCTGATTATGTCATTATTTTATGAAAATATTGAATCATAAATCATAAAAGGTCATAAAAAGTATTGACTGAGGGTGGTGAGATGAAAAGTTATCGCCATTCATTTTGAATGGGACCTGACTGTGAGTGCTATACCTTGTAGGAAACTGTAGAAATCTATTAAATGTCTAAAATAGACCCTGTCAGGAATCAAACAGAAGTCTGTGTTTCTTAATTCATTACCTGTTGACATTTTTCAAATCCATTTTGTCACCACTGTCGCGTTGCTGCCTAATCGCTTCAGCACAACTTTCACATAATGTCAGGTATAAATATATTCATTCTCCCTGCGTGGAGTGTTGTCCAAATGAAGAATGAGGTTTGATTTGAAACAGATTGAATGATGTGTCAGTTATTGCAAAAAAGTTTAGACTTAAATGGCACAAGAGTGTGCACATACCTTCATCATCACTTACTGAAAGTACTCAAACCACTTTCTTCCTAATCAATCTGCTTTTTTTAGAATTCTACAAAACCGTATATCCATTTACTTTATTTGTGCGCTAACCAACACAACACAAGAAATAACTACAACATTACTAGAGGGAAAAAAAAGACACAGCCAAAATATGACCGTGTGCATGGGTCAACTTCATATTTTCGGAAGTTGACTTTAGAGAATACCAATTTTAATCCAGATTGTAATTATTTTTTTGGCATTTTCAGCAGAGTGCTGCATGCCTGAAGCAAAGTGGGAGCCGCTGCAGAGGACTAAGTGTAATTCAGAGTATGTGGCGCCTGCTCCATTTTTGATGGACACAACAACTGCGCGGTAACTGAATAAAGATTCACAAAATCCAGATCACCGTAGCGAATTGTATCTATTCATTGATAATGCACTGTACTCTAGGCCTGATTGTTATTATTATTATTATTATTATTGTTTATTTAATAGAGAAATCAAAGAAAATGTTGAAAAACAAACTATCTTGCAGTGGAAGAAAAAAGAAATCATGTATCCATCTCCTTAGTTGGTTAACAGGTGCATACAAATGCAACTCACTGTTTTCATTATGGCTCAAAGGAACGTGACTCCTGGTGTAATGGTGTCAGTATCTAATGTAAGCATTTTTAATCGTCTGAATTAAAATCAAATAAAGTTTTCATTATCTTTTTTTAATAACAGCAGTGGAGATCATCTACCTCTCTTTCCTCACCCCCGTCCTTCACAGTTCTGTCTGAACAGAAAAGCTCCCTGAGCATGCAGTTCAGATTGTAAAAGAGGGAAAGGAAGATGAAAAGGCAAAAGAATGAGAGGGAAAGAGTGAGAGAGGAAGGGAAGAGCGACGGCTCCCTTTGATGTTCATTGCTACAACACATCACAAAGTCCACTCAAAGGGTTTGTTAAAAATGCATGACATGCACACAACTAGAAAATAAGTAATGAACTTAAAGAAATAAAGATCAAGTGATTTCATACACGCCCTGACTTCAAAGAATCAACTTGACTCGAGGGGAAGAAAATGGAGGGATAAAAATACACACCAGTGATTTCTTCTCTCTGAGACGGCAGACTAATTATCTTTCTGTGACACATATCGGGTCGAGCAGCGCTGGAAGTTGAACCCATGAATGAACCGAAAAGAGGACCAGAGGTTATTAAGACTTTAAGGGAAGTTAAGGCAAGCATTCAACATGTCCCCCACATGTCACCCGACAGTGATGCAAGCGAAGCTGCCATGCCAACAAAACGAGTGCGACACACAATGTGGCTTTGCATCACAGCAACCAAATACCAGTTAAAAGCGAGGAAGCACATAATTGTCACATAATTACATGCAACAGCCGCCATTAGAATATCCGATAATAAAAAAAAAAAAGAAGCAAAAACACAATTATGAGAAGACGGTAATGAGGATTGAATCGACAGGGACATTTCAGCCAACACCAGAGAGACCTCTATTCACTCCCAGCTTGACTCACATATGTTGGTGCACATTTCACCATCTGGCAGTGGACAATTGCATGAAATGTCCAGACAGTATAAAACCTAATGACTTTGGCTATATTCTGTGTTTTTTTAACTTGGTGGCACACCTTTTGTCTATTCATTATTTTACACAAAGGCTGGCTTTAGTAATGTGTACTTTTTTATGAAGCCTGGCACCGCAAAAGCATTTCTATAAAACTACACCTGATGCAGGATCAAAGCTCAGGGATAAAGGGCAGGAGAATGGCAGGCATGTGGCTTCAGATCAAATCTATGCTGGCTTGCCAGCTATTCACATGTTTGAATACCCACTGGCATGGTAATATCCACCTATCAACCTTCAATTATTGCTATCCTTTTGCTTTGCACTGGAAAGACCATATTATCGAGTCATTGCACCATTTCTCACCTCCGATCCACCTTCCCTTTTCTGCAATTTGTCCCTTTACGCCATATTCACACATGCCAACCACTGAATTTGAAATAATTTCCAGATCAAGTCAATGAATGCAACCACAAAGCCATGCTGACTAAACCTCAGGAGCATATGAATAAATCAGTTGAGAGAAAAGAGGGAGCAAGAAAGAGAGGGTGCAGAAGGAGGAGCGGAACAAAGCAGGATCCTTTTACCCCCCAGGTCTCCCTGCCTCCCCCCAAAAAATGTAATCGGCTTAACCCCTGGTGTTGCTGTGGGTTCTCTAGCGTGAGCCAGACTGTGCCAAACCA
This sequence comes from Solea senegalensis, assembly GCF_019176455.1. Classification (NCBI taxonomy): domain Eukaryota; kingdom Metazoa; phylum Chordata; class Actinopteri; order Pleuronectiformes; family Soleidae; genus Solea; species Solea senegalensis. Next base: position 17,188,971 of record NC_058032.1, read on the forward strand.
GATCCCACCAAGACCAAAGTGAGAGAGGCAGAAATCAATGCCATACACCCTCTACCTAATGAGATTTCCTCCATTCGGTTGTGTGTGTTAGGGTGATGTGGGTATGTGAGTGCATGCACTGTGTGCGTTTGTGTTTTCTGTGTGTTGATGTGAGCGTGCATACTTGGTAAGGCGAGTGGTGGGTGGTAAGCGTCTGACATTTCCTCACAGCTGGGGGCATCTTGGGCATGCTCAGGGGTAGAAAATGATGCATATGTGCTGAGGGGAGGGGAGAGAGGGAGCCATGGAAAAAGGGTATGAGAGAGTGGAGAGAGAAAAGAAAAGAAAGCTGAGACTGAGGGAGAGAGAGAAAGAGAGTGAAAAGCCTGCGGCTCCCAACCGTGGTGGCATTGCAGAAAGGTGTTCTTGGTAAGGTAGTCCTCTCTCTTTCTCTTTACAGGGTTGATGTTCTTCTCTTTAGCACGAGCGCAGATTAATTATTAAGCTGAAGAGACTGTAGACAAGCATGAAGGAGGAGGAGAGGGGAGGTGCTAAACAGGATTGTGCAAGGTGTGAGAGGAGTAAGTACAAACCATCAAGACATCAAGTCTCAGTGGCTGCGGCGGCGCACACGTGCCTACCTACCTTTGGAAGCAGTTGCTGAGCCACACCTGCAGGAAGTTGGAATTACCTTTCAATTACTGCTGATAAATCTGAGCAGGGCTTTGGGGGGGGATTCCACTTTTAAGTCGGCTAACAAGACTAATTAACTAATGAGACACTGGGGGTGAGAGGAGGGCTTTTTTGACTACTGCGAGTGTCTCGTTTTTATCTCGTTCTTTGAAACCCTTCCTTAAATTTGCTGAATCTTTTCACAACTAGCAGGGTAATGCCAGTACCTACAGTATATCTGCTTGCTTGCTAAAGCCCAAAGTTGGAAGAATTTAGTGTAATCGTGAATATTGATGAATCTCACACATTGCTGTCCAACTCGGAGTCAGTATATGTGGACTGTGCAATGAGCGGTGTAAATAAGAGAGGCCTCAGCAGCAAGTCTAATGCAACATGTCATGAATAACTTAAGACTGTTTGCCATTTTCAACATGGGGGGGCTCCTGAGGAGGCCTTGTAATGGTTTGGCTGTGCTACGCAGTAAGGTCTCACCCCTGGAGAACTGACGAGCATTACCATGCCTGACAGCCTGCAGCTGGGTAATAGCATGCATACACACCACTGCAGGAGCCACTCAAATATTTACACCTTTAAATGTACAGAGAATTCCTTGAGCATCATGCACCGTACATACAATTCTATCTCTCTCTCTGCTAAAATATGCTGTGCTTTACTATACTTGTAGTTTGTGCATGATCTCTATCTTTCCTTATTTGGACATGTATGCATGCACAGTAGGTCTGAGCGTCTGTAATCTCCTCTCCAATGGATGACTGTGTTTAGAGACAATGGAGGAAATGCAGAGTGTAAATAAAGAGGGGAATAATAATGATAGGTAAAGAGCAGTTTGGACTTTGTCAGTGCAAGGCGGCCTTGCGCATCCTTTTGTCTCCCACTGCACTGACTGTAGCTTTCAAAGAAACACAGGGGATGACTAGGGGGAAATAGTGCCATGCCAATTAAGCAGGGGAAGAGAGGAGAGGGTGTGTGCAGTGGACAGAGAGAGAAAAAGAGAGAAATGGGGTGACAAGAGAGGATACAAGGGAAAAAAGAAAAATAATGGCCTTACACTGTCAGGGAGGAGGCTGAGCCAAACAGAGTGAGAGAAGGAGGTAAACACCGTTGGGACAAACAAGTCAGCAGGGACAAAACAGAGAGAAAGAGAGAGACACAGGGGAAGAGAGTGAGGGAAAGTAAGAAAGACGATACAGGGAGGGTTAAATTGGCCTCTCCTCCCTCGGGCTCGGCGGCTTCACAATGGCACCTCACTGGGAAATAAAGTAACGCTCCAAACAGGAGCCACAGGGGACACGGGAATGTGTGTGTGTGTGTGTGTGTGAGAGAGAGAGAGAGAGAGAGAGAGAGAGAGAGCGAGCGTGACAAAAACAGAACAGAAAGTGATGGACAAAGATAGTGAGACAGGTAGGAGGAAAATGTGCATGTGTGAGTGAAAGCAGTCCTCTGTGGGGAAGCTTGTCACCACTGGTCAGACACACGGACAGGACATCGCGGATTCAGGACAAAAATAACCGTTTCACAAAGTGAAGGCTTGGTGACACGGTGAACTTTGCAAATGCTTACGAAATGTTGTTTTGGACTACAACGGACAGAAATGTAACCTTTTTTTAATAACTAAAAATAAATACATTCCAATTCAAAAGTGCTGAAGCTTGAGATAAAATCATTGCAAGTAACCGGGAAGATAAAAAAGGGAGAGTAAAAAATACAAATAATACAAAACAAATAAAGTTTGCTTTCATTTTACAGCAATATTGCAGCAATATGTCAGTCATCAAACATTAATTGTATTGTGTCTAGTAATTAACCATATTTTATTGAGAGTGTATATAGATTTTTTTTTTAACTCTATTTTTTATTCTGCATATTAACTTGTATTTATTTTTTCATACTGCTGAGACTAAAAGTCTGCACAATGATTCACTAATATTCTACCTGTGTGTTCAAACAGCAAATACTTTTTAATCTTGAAAACAGTGACTCCCATGAGACTTGTTAAAAAAAAAGGAGGGTCAAAATCTGAGCTTCAGAGCCTGAAATATTCTGCTTTTTGACCCTGAGTCAATCCCCAGATACACAGGATCCCATGAAGCAACCAATAGGATGATTTTATTTGACCCCCCCCTTGTCTGGTTAATGTCCATGACCTTCAAAAGTCATGCCATGAATTTGTAATTTACAGTCACAGAGCTGCAGGACAGACAACACCCTGCTGACTTTTCCTCTACTGGGCCTTTCTTTCCATTTTCCCTGAGTAGCAGCTGGTCAGTTCCCAAAACAATCCACTACTGACAAATATCCCTGCGTTGCCAATCCTCAGTGCCCAAGTGTGATTTTCACAACAGGGCTGAGTGAATGATAGCCTTTTGTGTGTCTTTTTGTTTCTTTATTACATTTCTCTTATTATTTTCTGGGCTGCAATTAAGAGAACTTTTAGAACCCCATGCTGTTCTTGTTTATTTTGCTGTCTGTTAGGCAAAAATAAACACTGCTCAATCTTTGCCTTCTTTAGCTATTTTTCTCCCAAATGAAGCACATTTAGAATGTGACCAACAGCCAGTTGCCCCTCTTGTTGTCTTGAAAGGACAAGAAATATTATTCTCGGGAAACCCGATTGTTTATTTTGTTTTGGTTCGTTCCTTTATTTCAATATTCTGAATACACTGTCATGTGCATGTTTTTCCCCAATTTCTTTCTCCTATTTGGAAAGGCCAGCTTTTTCCCGCTGCCAGGCAAATGCTGTGTCTCTGCTCTGACCTGCTCTCCAAAAGAAAGTGTAATGCATCCAGATTTTTCACATTGGCAAGTGAACCAGTCAGAAAGCAATACATTCATACCATGAGATTTGTGGAACATCAGACAAGGTCTTGAACTCCTCATAATCATTCACAATGTGTCCAATTTCCTTTCTGCAGTTTCCAAAGTCCAATTTCCTTCTTACTCACTCTCAGACATAATAGCTGTACCAGCCTCCCCCTGACTCACGGTGCTCCTTTGATATTTTATCCGCTTTTGTACGCATTTAACAGTAGCCACGGTAACAGAGCTTTAGCGCGTTCTGCGCGATCTGTCACCGTTGGTCTGCGTTGTCATTTGGCCTCTAAAACAGCAAAGACAGAGCGCGAGAGGAGTGGAATTGAACTGGCTCGAGTAACGAAGATTTAAATTGCTTTTACAGTAAATAAGATTTACAGCCGCATTCCAGAATGACCACACTTACCCCTGCATCACATACTTTAGCTGAGTCAGTAGAGGTGACACCGCTATGTTCGATCACAACATTAACATTTAAAGCAATCTTTTACTCCTGCTGCTATTAATGTGTTTAACAGCTGGCACTAAATCTGCACCATGTGGTACGGTCCTACTTCTTACTGTCTCATGTTTTACTGCCATATATTTCATTTATTCATATATTACAGATTAAGTGTACACTGCTTCTTTCTGTCCTACATCCACTGGTCACTTTAAGTCTCTGTTTAACTGCTTATTAATGCAAATATCTAATCAGTCAATCACACTAGGCCGAGGGCCTATCTAGAGATAGGTTCATGATCGCTCAAGACCGGAGGATGCTACTGACGAGGTTTCATATTAAAAATCAAACTACGCTTTAATATTAACATGATTTATTTATACATAAAAAACATATTAAAGCATATTATATATATTATATATATTCATCTTTGTGAAGGAAAGTTGTTTTCATCTGCAGCTGTTGGTTTGTTTATGGGCAGGATTACACACTACACACTACTGAACCCGTGTGTGCCCAACTTGAGAGATAGGGCCTTGGAAAAATGATCTTAAAAAAAGTAGGGTTGTTCAGCATTGGCAGAAGCATGTGGTCTAGTGAGTGCCATTCTAGTTACTGAAATGATGTGGTTTATCTGACCTCAGGGGCAGCGCTGTTGTTAAAATGCCCAATGTATCATTAATTTATCACCTCCTCATCGTCTCGAACAAACACCCAGCAACAAAACATGTTTTTTCAGCGCTGAGACCAAATCGTCTTTCAAAGCAAATTTCACTTTAAAAATGCTACAAAGAACAGATTTTGCCTGAGGGCAATTTACCACTCTAAAAACTGCACAGCAAATTTCCATACACAAATTATTGAACAAACTGTCCACATATTCAAATGTAAATGGTTATTTCTTGCTTGGAAAAATATTAAAACTTTTCTTTTTTTTTATCTTGAAAGTAGTGCAGGCAAAGTATAGTTTCAATTCAGGTTCGGTCAAAATGCGCACGTCCTTCAGGCATAACAAAAATGTCCGACGTGTTTTCCTTTCTCAGACACAGTTCAGGCCATTTTCTTGAAATTAATTTCAAATCATGGTATCGTTGTCCCTGCTGTGTGGCACCAACTGTCAGTCAGTGTACGACGAGACCTCAGCTCGTCGAGCTGTTATACTCTTTGGATGATATGCTGAGCTATTTTGTGTTTTGTTTCCATTTGGTCTCTGTTTACACAGCCACACTACACTGCTGACTACATTCATTTCCAACATGAATAATGAAAGTCAAACTTAAATTCAAACTGCAAACTTTCTGCAAAGATCTTGTCCCAACTTGTGCTTTTTACCACTTGAAATAACAGGGATGCTAAGGCTGTCATCATGTTCCCATTACAATGAGAGTGCCACACAGGACCATTTCTACTCCAAGTACGAAGTCACTCAATTGATACTTTGAAAATACAGTGTAAAGGGCTCTTTTTTTTTTTTTTTACAAACTGGACTGAAGTACAAAACTTTTAGTAGCACAAAGAAATGTGCAAGATAATGGTGGTGAAAATCATCAATTGTAGTTTCCCTCTTCAGGTTAGAATGTAGAAGAACCTTGTCACTTTCTCATGACTAACATACAAGCTAAAAGAAGGAAAAGTCGGGAATGACTTTTATTTTTCACGCTGGAGAGACTCGTACGGACGGACGAAAGTACGAGTGGCTGGTAGGTGATGAGGAGGGAGAGAGGAACTGTGAGGGGGAATCATGACAGTCTGTTGCCTCTTTAAGAAGAAAAAAACATTGGAATGATAAAAAAAAACCATCATGTCCTTTGTTATACGTATCTTTGTACACTACTGACTTATTACACTACAAACTTTCAAATAAACGGTTCAAATGAAAGTAGCCATTCATGGGGAAAAAGTTCAACATGAAGCTCTGGACATCACACATGCGAGTGTCAGCTGTCAGAAGCAGATCTGAGGCCAGTCAGCTCGCACAGATGCTGAATGTCTGGATTAATGAAAAGAGCGACAGGCTGTTGGGACTCTGATCATTCTGCTGGTCGATAAGTGCGTTTCAAGCCATGCATGGTTGCTGTAACAGACCTGTTGGCAGCTGCCAGTTTGACACACTGACTGAATGACGAAGAAACACATGGTCTTGTAGATCATATATTAGTTTGTGTGTCAGAACCTACAAACACAAGAAATCATGGTAATCCTCAGTAAAATCGCTATAGCTTTAATGTCATGTTATTTTCAGTTACTGTTGATATAAACAAAGACTGCAACATTTGCATCATCCGCACTGGCTGGGTGGCTGATTGCACTGTTTGTAATTGTTATTTGAGCTAATTCTATAATAATCAGAAAAGAATGGTGATTTTCTGTATCCTGGAAACTGCTGTGGCGGCGCGACTGCTGACCTGTGTTTCTATTGCTGCCTGGGCTCCTTCCTGCAATTTCTCAAATTGCTATGTATCCGCCCAACATGGTGCCTCCACTTCCTACTGCCCAGTGTATGGCTAATTGGCTCAAGCACATACTTCAGCCTTCTATTGTTGCACATCCTTTTTTTATAGTCTGACTTCAATGAATCCTGGTTCTAGCAGGACTTTGCAACTTCTCCACTTCTGTGTGCAGGTACTGCCACAATCCAAAGACATGCAGATTTGGGTTACGTTATTTGAAGTGCACATAGTTGTTTGTATCCACATGTCAGCCCAAAACTGTCTTTTAACTAAATGCATATATAGGTCATATGCATGAATTACGACCTACAGGACCTATGACCCGAGCTACTGAGACAGTGGCGGTCCAGGCACTGTTTACCAGCTCCGTTAGTGCGCCTACAGTAGAACTGGAGCGGTCCGTTTATTAAACGAAAAGAGCAGCGCTACAAATAACCAGCGTACCTGTGTACTGTGTGTGCCTCTGTTTTTAAAGTGAAGCGTTACCTTTAACAATCGGGAGACACGTAAACATGACATCACGCGCGTCTTTTCCCGGTCAGTCGTCATGGAAACATGAAGCTCTGCCAGTGCTGTGGGTGTTTGGAGTGAAAACAAATGTGTGTACAAGATGAAAAATGAAACATATCACTGTATACCAGCAGTATGTGTGAAAACACGCACTGTGGCTGCAGCACCGAGGCAGGTTTTTAATTCATTGTTATTTATTCATAGATTTATACTAAGTTCTTTTTCAGTTGGTGTCTGACTATCAAACTAAACAATAAAATAAAGTTCAATGTTTTGTTTTTTTCTTTTGCTGTATTTATTCATGTTTTAATTATTGATGACTTACATTGGTTTATAAAAGAATTAACAGTCAGGAGTGAAGAAGGTTTTGTGTTTGTTACAGGTTAGTTGAACCAATGTTAAAATGATAAAGTGTTTGTGACAGTAAAGTAATGATGCTCTTCTATCACAAATGTCAGAATGATTATCCAAAATGTTTCACCAGGCCTAGAAAAAGAAGGCAGAGTGCAGAGTGTGTCAGTGTCAAGCTCCCTGAGTCTTAACAGACTATTGGTGCAGCGTGCATGTGTCAAGGTTATGGACAGCAAATGCAAGTGTTCTTTGTTCATCGTTTTGTTTGACGATGTTTGAAGGTTGTTCACATGATCGATGTTAAGTTTTTTTATGCTCTAAATGAATGAGCGAATGAAAGAAAGAGTGAGTGAATAAATGAATGAATGAATGAATGAATGAATGAATGACGTTGTGTCATTGTTTTTTTCAAGATTAAATTTCAAATATTTCCGATATGCCTTTGAAAGTTCTTTTGGATGTTACCAGCCTGTTATGTTTGTATACAGTACACATACATTACATTCAGTGGTCTCAAAATGCACTGAAGAGATACATCCAGCTTGAAAATGTGTACACACACACACGCACACACACGCGCACGCCGCACACACACACACACACACACACACACACACACACACACACACACACACACACACACACACACACACACACACACACACACACACACACACACACACACACACACACACACACACACACACACACACACACACACACCACCCCCGAGGATCAGAGAAATCCCGTGGGAAACACTGTAATATATTGGATGTGTTGAATCCAGTAGCTTCAGTGAGGTTTCCACTGGCAGTTCGCTTAGTGGTTAAAGCATACTACTTTGGTGTGGTCGACATGGGTTTGACTCCACATGCTAAATTTTAATTAAATTAACGTAGATGACTTAAAAAACAGCCACATGCTAAGAAGAAACAGTTGTGTTGCAGTAGAATGTGTTTTCTGATCAGTTTCACTTGCAGAATGCACAGAAAATAGCCCAGAAAGGGAACATAGGGAATGAAAAGACGGTGCTTCATAATTGACCCTCAGTTCAGCATATTACTCTTGAACTTGTTTGGCCCGATACTGGCAGTTCGCTTAGTGGTTAAAGCATACTACTTTGGTGTGGTAGACATGGGTTTGACTCCACATGCTAAATTTTAATTAAATTAACGTAGATGACTTAAAAAACACCAGGCCGGTGTGATAAAAACGTACCAATGGGTCGTATTCAGGGGTTGGCCAAAACGTCACATAGCAAGAGTTGCTGGCCCTGGCGTAACTATGTGTCGGGACCACAACCAGCTGTCCAGGTTGTAATCTGCTTCTCCACAATATCAAGTGGGATTAGCTCCAAATATAATGAGGCCAGATTTACATACATCATAAACTGGGTGTGGACAAGTTGAAAAGATCACATGCATGCTCAATCTCCCCTTCTCTGCTCGTATAATGTCAGTGCCATACATGCTCGTCTTCTTGTGATAAACAGCCACATGCTAAGAAGAAACAGTTGTGTTGCGGTAGATATGAATGTGTTTTCTGATCAGTTTCACTTGCAGAATGCACAGAAAATAGCCCAGAAAGGGAACATAGGGAATGTCAGACTATAATTAAGTTACACACCCCTCACAATAACCCGTTAAAAAAATAAAATAAATGAATAAACATTGTGCCACCATCACCCACTTGATTTCCCCTCTGTTGTTGGTTTCAGGCTCAACTTTGTTGGGGTGGAAATGAAGCTTGCGAGCAAACACACATGCAGATAATGGAACATGTATCATATTTGAAAAATCAGGTTTGCAAATAGAAGAAAAGTGGTATCCTTTGAGGGTCTTTAGCATGTCTGCACATGCTGTACCACGGGGATGCGTAACGATACTGGGAAATGACAGCGAAGCCTTCTAGTATACTCATAAAATTCAATAGATATTTTATTACAGCTACTCCCAACACACATTCTTAATAGCTAAATATTTCAAAAAGCCACAGCAGAGAACAAGAGAATTACAATAGATTAATGCCTGTGAACTAAAAGAATTGATTGCATCAGACCTTTCATAAGACGTACACAAAAACCCTCTAACTCGCCGCCTCTCCCCCCATTTTCTCTCTCACACACACACACACACACTTCCCAAGCCATCACAGTCGAGTGGTTTGGCAGTGCGACAGCAGCAGTGGTGGTGGTGTGGAGCTGTCTGCTGTTCTCTGTGCACTCACCTTTCACCTCCTGCCATTTTAGCCTCAGTGATTCCATTAGTGCACCTGAATACAGATGCTGAGCTCGGCTCTCTGCTTCGGTCAAACCTAGCACACAAGGACGGCAACAAACGCCAACAAAGTCTAACAGGTAACAACAGCAAGAAAAATCAAATACAAGGCCGTGTGACAGCCAGAAGGACAGTGCACTGATGTTGTTTGCTGCATCCTAACTTCATTTATTTAATATCTGTTGCACCTCATGTCACGCCGCTTTTTCTCGCATTCTCCTCTCTGCTCCATTCCTTGACTGTGCCGATTTATCTCCCCATCAGTCTGCACTGTGGACATTTTTTCAGGCAGCTACACGTCTTCTTTCCTCTTTGAAATGCACGCAACCATCAGGGTAATCATAGCATTACCGCAGAGCTGTTTAGAGCAAGTGTTACTTTATACTCTTGTTGTGTGAACCACTGAACCAGAATATAAACCACTGAGGCTGTTTCTAAGATCCGGATGGAGCAGCAGCATAATAAGGGAAACATGTATCACATAATTGCACACGCAGCAGATTGGGATATAAATGAACACAAATGCATTATTCAGATAAGAACAAATAATACACAATTATGATATAACAAACCACAAATATGAACAACATCCCCGTCTCCTGCCACGCTGATGTTTGCCCTCGTTTCTGTTTCATAAGTGTGAAGTAAGGTGACTTTCCATGATTCAGATTTGCCACAATAGTGAAAACAAAGCTTTGTACTGATTAGTCATATTGCAATTAGTGTGTTTTATTCTCAAACAACTGAGAAAACGAGAACATTATTTATTTTATTTATCGAATTATGATTCAAAAAAGAGCCAGGAAGGAGGACATGGCAGGATACGCTTGACTGATGTTACACAGTGGCTATTTTTACCTTAAGGTCTGACACAGAAGCCTGGCACTTTATGCAGCTTGTCAGAAGATGGTAAACTGAGAAGCTGAAGTTAAGGACTGGTTCAAAAGTGCATGGTCAAATTTGAAAAGAACTACCCTTTTTTCCAGGATCTGCTGTCTCTTTTTACATAGACTCCTCAGATCACTTACAGTCTGCTTAAAAAAAAGAAGTTATGAATTATGGGGCCAGTGCCCTATTATTGCTGATTGATATAGCTTTCTTTTTATGATAGATGATTCAAACCCAGATTGAATTACTTCAAGCAGAATCTCCCATTAAAAATAAAACAAAACTTATTCTTTATGTGACAAAATGACAAATTTAAGGATGTGAAATGACACAAAGTTCTACATTGCTTCACTTACTCGAGTTAAAATATTTACATTTAGATTGAAGCATTTAGCAGACGCTTTTATCCAAAGTGACTTGCAAAAGAGGAATAAACTACATAGAAGTCTTGGAAATCCACTAGATATGAACAGTGGCCTGACAGAAGGTGCAGAAGCAGAGGAGAGGGGGTAAAGGTAAGTGCTAGGACAGAAGATGCTCTTGGAAGAGCTGGGTTTTCAAGAGCTTCTTGAAGATAGACAGGGACGCCCCTGTTTTGGTAGCGCTCACTCCACCAGGGTGGAACGACACATGAAAAAAAGCCAGACTTGTGCGGAGTGTATTTCAACTCAAGCCAAAAGATTTGCTTCATGCAATTATTATTGGGATTGGGATATATGGTGGAAAGAATTAGTCCATCTCCGTTCATCCAGATGAGAACGGGGGAATATTATTTTTAAGGCTGTGTTTATTCGTATGAGTAAACATAAATAATCCTGTCGCCAAAGCAATGTAAAAACTTCCCGTTTAGGGTAAACACACCATACAGTATAGGTCCACTGAGTTCTGACTTAATGTTTTCCAAATGCTTAAATCACTGGTTGTGTAAACTAATCCCACATTTCACCCACTCATTCCTCACAATTTACTCTTTTTTCGTTTAGTTTGAGTTTAGTTTTCTTGTTGTGTTGAAGGCGTGGTGTGGTTCAAACACAATTCATCACGCAACATTTTATTTTGAACATTTATTTTGTATGATGTTAAAAAAACACTGACATTTTTGTTCACTTATTTCTTTTTTTTAAATATTACATATGTTCTTCCTTTCCCTGGCTTTTCACCTCTCTCTGCCCCTGAAATAGATGATCAGTATTCCTCCCCACCTCCACACCAACAGCAAACATCACTCTGGGCAAAGAGTCTTCTCTTTGATCAGGTCTTCAAAGAGGCATGTCATCAAAGTCTACATCAGGTTAGATATAAACTGGGAAAGAAGAGAGCGGTGGGGGCGATCGCTGCGAACACCCTTTGGTTACGGCACAAATGAATGCAGTAACGGGTCACTAATTACGAATTATGGCACACGCAACAACAGCAGAGCTGCTGTTAGGAGATGCTTTTGGCTTGAGGGACACTGCATCATAGAGCTTTTAAACTGTGGCAATGTTAACACACAGCAGCAGAACAGTGAGAGTGAATAGGAGATGATAGCAGCAAATGCAAAAGCAGAGTGATGTCTTCAATGTTGTGCAACAGGGAAATGTTTACTCTTTAACCCAACATAAATGGAATCTTCCCCTCGTGGTGTGACATCCAGCGTTACATGTCATAACACAAGATGTAAGATAATGAGCTGTGTGTCAGGCAGAGAAGAGGAAATTTTTAGTTAGAGAATAACAAAGGGCACGGAAGAAAGATGATCACCATAGATAAACGCCTGTATCACTAAGTGACACACGCTCGCCGACTTTGCTCACTTTAAAAGAGACAAATTCTCATGTAATGTATCCATAGCAGCACATTGCATTACTCCCCTTCCCCGGTGCTGAAATATGAGTGCTATGTCACCTAAGGCTGCCAAGCAAACCGTTTGCTTAATATAGGAGGGAGCTACACAGCAAAAGAGTGAGAAAGAGAAGTAAATGGCCTGATGGAAAGAGAGGGAGAAAGAGTGATAGAGGCTCCTGAGGAATAGTGCCATCTGCATGTGAATGAGTCTCACCCGGAGAGATCTCTTTTCAGGAATTAATGATCTCAGGAAACCAGAACACGGACTGTGCGCTGCGTGGAAAAAGGAACAAATCCTTCGTCAACCAGGTCTCTTTCTGTGACGCTCTTTGTACTCAGCCAGATATTAAACGTCCCTGGGCCTCCTATTCACATCCACTTGTCTAAATATCATTATTTCATGGGGACCTGAAGGTGTTTGTTGGGAGGGATCGACGAACAAGAAAGACGGGTTATATTGAAAACGATGAATGATTTTGAGAAACTAAGCATTTAATAAAAAAAAAACGAAAGAAACGCTTAAAAGCAAGCGCTTGGCTTGATTTCACTGGCATTCTGTACAAGCTGTGGGCTTTACCTGAGGAGTGATTTGTGAGAATTAAATGGACATAAACACGCTTATGAATGATAAGGAGGGTAGTGGACAGGGTGCAAAGGAGCATTTCATTGCTGGAAGACGAAGCAGTGGCAAACCTTAAGTGCATGATGGAGCAGCAGACCTTGTTCAGATGGCCCAGGGCAGGTAGATAGACGGAGGCAGAGGTGAGCGTAGATTCATTCTGCATGCGATCAGCAAAAGCAGAGGCAGGATCAGTCCAGAGGGCATTGGTGAGGGCAGGGACAAGGGCAGGAGCAAAGTCCAAGAGAGTGGAGCAGGCAGTCATCCAGAATCCACTGCAACAGTCAACACGAGTAAATAAGCCAAGCCATGGAGATGAAATGATGTACACCAGAGGTGAAACACAAAGACTTTATGCACTGGGTGAACTTAGCCAATAAGAAAGCGGTATACAAACAATAAATACAGGATTTTCTAAAACAAACAGGAATCACAAACGCTCCTATCAAAAAGTCACCAAACAGCACTTAAGACTCACTAAATTACATTTTTATTGACATAAAATGGAACGGTAGAATAAGTTGGCTGCTTAGCAGTTTGATCCTTTGCTGTCCTGTTTCCATGCTGTGTCAGCAGCAACATTGATGCATTACAAAATGTTATCTGCACTTTTGCACCTTTAAACACTTTATTTTTGACACCCCGGCCTCCATTTCAAACTATCAATAGTTGAAGGAATTTATGCTCTTACATCCAACATTTAAAACTATCATTATTTGTTTACAGTTGCAAAAATATTCAATATACAGGCTACGTAAGGGGTTTAAAATGAAATGAATATATTCATAACTTCGATACGGGATGGAGTGTCAAGCATTTTATAGACATACAGTGACCAGATGATTCCTGAGGCCACAGGTCTCCTTTCAACGGCTCTGCAATTTATTTTAGTCTGCATTTCCTTGTAAATATCTTTATTACAAATGTAGTTTTGTATGAATTGCTGCTGGTCGTGTCTAGCCAGCTGACAGAGGCCCAGCCTCTCACTGCTTAGCGCTCATATTTGGCTGTTTACAAAGTTTAATAAGTGTGTCTCTGAGACGGGCCATGCAGCTGCAGAGGAGGAGATTGCATTTTAGCTCCATTGTGAGGCTCGTCGTCCCCTCATCAGATGTGACAGGCAGTATGACAAGTCCTATCTGCCAGCTAGCTGATAAGTGCAGCTCGAGCTGCACTTAGGTCTGCCTCAATCCAATCACATGACAGTCCCAGTGAATGGCGTTCACTCACTGCAGCCAGGCAGGGCTACTACGGCTCAGTCGCTAATACCGTGACACTCCCAGCCAGTGGTGGAAAGCCAACCATGCTGAATTATAGTCTGTATTGCATTAGATGTGCTGCATCGGCGTGGGCTCAAGTTGATTTGTGTCAGTTGTGCAGTGCGATACACATGGCAATGAATGAAGGTATAATCTCGTATCGTTAACCTGTGCGTGTGTTTGTATTCATAGTTTTACTCAAGTATGATCAGTTTTTTAAGGGTGATCAAATAATGCACGTGTTCTGTACACGACACACGTCACATGAAGTGTGCGACAGTTCAGTCATTCGAGTACGAAGAGAAGAAAAACCTGTGTCTCACACATCACATAACTCCCAGTCTCACTCTCAACAGCACAGCTGACAAATGTAGGTGATTTGAGTGTAGCGCCACCATGGATGGGTGGCAACAGCAGGAATAACATTAGGGTTATTAGTGGAGCCACTGACAAATGTTTGGAAATTGATAACAAACAAATGAACACATACTATTATTAGGTTATTCTTTTCAGGAAGTCTGTAACCTGTGACACTGTCACAGTTTGTGATACAGCACCCAAGTGCAGGTACAAATCTGTTTAATGAAAGAAACAAAGGAAGACTAAAGCAAAAATAAAACCAAGAACAAAGCAAGGATATAAAAACTTACACAGATCAAGACCAACGGGGGAACAGGACACAAAGAGCAAAGTAGAATCACAATCAGCAAAACAGGTGAAGGCAACACAGACAATCCAAACAAGAACAAAAGGAAAAGGGTGTGTTTATGTACACACGAGGAAGAGAGAGACAACTAGACGCAGGTGAAACTAATTAGGGCGGGGCAGGTAATCAAAAAGGCGGGAAAGCAGACCAGGAAGTAATAAAGTGACATGACAAGACTAGAGGTGAGTATCACAATGAAACAGGATGTGTCAAAATAAAACAGGAAATCCACAAGGACAAAAACTCCAGTAACTAAGATGAAAATAAAAATGAATCAGGAAACTTAAACTCTAAAAACAAAGGTTGATGTTTCAAAACTCCACCTCACCGTCTCAGAGTAAGCTTTCAGGAGAGCTTGTGTCCTACAGGAGGGTCAGTGTATCTTTTGGTCATTTGATTTTCAATTCACAAACGGATATTTAAAAACAAAAAATGAATGGTTATTTAATTTTCGTTTTAAAATACAAACATTAAAATTGAATGACAATGCTTTTTTCTTTGTCAATGTCAGAAAGGGATGGACTAAATTTTAAAAAAAATGATTTGTTTTTCATTTTCTAGTTATAATAACAAAATTAAAATCACTAAAAGACAGAATTGGAAAAATGCCTGTTCTTTCATATTGTCCGACCGGAAGTTGACGTTTTCTGGCAAGAGCACCCAAAGTGACCTGTGGCTCGCCTTGCCCAGGCTAAAATGTCTTTGGAACCTTACTCCGAAATGATTTTAGACCATCTGCAGACATCTCTGCACGCAAATCGCAGGAAAGTGGGGACGAGATTGGATTTTCTGCAAAAAAAATGTGAGGAGATTTTGCGCTGAAAAAGGCTCAAGTTTGATGGGAATCTCCAACGCACATTTGGAGGTGGTTAAAGCCATAACTGAGGTAGGAACCTGCTATATCTCCCCTTTGCTACTTTGATGTGTGTGTGTGTGTTGCACATGCACGCACTCGCATTGTCTATTTTCATGATAAACATATCAGCTGGGATAATTTTGGAATGTTAAAGTCACGGGACCTACATACGAAGGAGGACGATGAAGGGGTACCTGAAGCAAGACGTCAGGTAGCCTATGTTACTGTCTCAAACTTTATATTTTACATCATCAAACTTGTGGAACGCATGTGTCATTTATATAAGATTAACAACTTGTGCTGGGCACATTACCGGCGTTAACATTAAAAGTGACACTGAATGCTTGTATCGCGCATATATGTTAGTTATAGAGGTCTACTTACATATATTAACTTGTTTTCATGGTTAAAAACCTCCTAGTCGCTGCAAACGTTTGACTGTAGGCCCGCTAACGGCGCTAAAGGAGCTAACGCAGCTAACGGAGCTAACTGAGAAAAGGTGCCTGGACTTCGGTGCCGCGGCACGAAAAACTGCGTTACTTTTTCATTTTATCTATCGGGAGCCAAATAAACACGTCAGTCGTCATGGAAACGCGCCATGCCACACATGCATTCCAGAAGTTTGATGATGTAAAATATAAAGTTTGAGAACGTCACATAGGCTACCTGACGTCTTGCTTCAGGTACCCCTTCATCATCCTCCTTTGTATGTAATAAAAACATTCCAAAATGATCCCAGCTGATATGTTTTCATGAAAATAGACAATGTGTGCGTGTGCAACACACACACTCACACACATCAAAGTAGCAAAGGGGAGATAAAGCAGGTTCCAACCTCAGTTATGGCTTTAACCACCTCTAACTCCAAATGTGTGTCGGGGAGTCCCATCAAACATTTTACCTTTTTCAGCGCAAAATCTCCTTACACTTCTTGCAGAAAATCCAATCTCGCCCCCACTTTCGTGCAGAGATGTCTGCAGATGGTAGGCCTTGTTTTGCCATGTTTAAAATCATTTCGGAGCTAGGTTCCAAAGACATTTTAGCCTGGGCAAGGCGAACCACAGGTGACAGAAAACGTCAACTTCCGGTCGGACAATATGAAAAAACAGGCATTTTTGCGTTTCTGTCATTTTAATTTTGTTATTATAACTAGAAAATGAAAATCAAATCAATTTTAATGTTTGTATTTTAAAATGAAAATTTAATAACCATTAATTTTTTTTGTTTTTAAATATCCGTTTGTGACCAATATACACTGACCCAGGGGAGCCAAACTCGCCTTCACTGCCCCATTAGTGATATTCCTTATAAACATCCACTTTTAAAGATGTGTTTTGCTCGACAGTTCATCCAATTGTACTCTGCATACATACATTTTTTTCCCACCACTTTCAATGCGTGTATAGAGTTTGCAGCTATAGATGTTTGGTCATTTATTCTGTATTTAAGTTAAATAGCCTTCATTCACAGTGTATAATTGTTGCACACACTGTGTCCACTGTGTGTGTGTGTGTGTGTGTGTCTGTGTATGCAAGTATGGTGTAATTTTGGCCCAGTAATCCTCAGTCACTCATGCTGACAATAAGGCTACAAGCAGAATCAAGCCAACTCCAATTAACAAGGCCTGTTAGTATCTTCAGTTGAAAGGAGCCACATACTGGGCTTTCATTTGGGACTATAACAGCAGAGATGTAATGTGCACTGACAAATGGTGTTTTTGACATCCCCTCTGTTTTCAAGCGAAAGGGAGGTGACAGAAAAGAGAACTGGCAAATTCCACCGTAGTTAGTGCACACATTTTCCTCTTTTCCTCCAAATCCACTCCCCACGCATTGTAACTGTGTGTACCAGACTAACACCGGGGACTTTTCAAAAAAAAAAATAAAAAAAAAGAACACTCTAAATCTGTTTGTTTCAGCAAACTAAAGGGTAGTTCTTGTACAAAACCTAAAAGTTACAGCAGAACATATCTAAAAGAAATAGAATAAGTGAAAACAATGAGGAAAAAATAGCTCCAATAAGAATTTGAAACTTTGCAGTTTTATTCCTGAGCGTTTGTTTTACACTCTGTCACCCTCCAGTTGCACGTCATTTACTATTAATGCAACTGATTGCATATTAATATTTCACAAGTGTATTCGTAATTACATTTGATTGCTTTTACTTAAGTTGTAAGTCATTTGTATAAACAGATTATTTGTGTAAATATGAATACATGAGGATTTATTAACAATTAGCTACGTTTATTACGCTAAATAATTGATTCGATATGAACGTATTACTTTTTTGATGTTTAAATATTCATGAGCGTTTAAAGAATAATGTCTAACCTTTCATTTCATCATCTCTCCATTTTCAAAAACAATAAGTATGTATGTTATTAAAATGAAAAGGACAAACTGCAGCGTATTAAGCACATACAAAAGAGACTAGTATGAGCTATAGTACTGACATCTAGTGTCTATAGAGGGAGTCCGAGATGGTTTCTTTCTTGTGAAAGCTTATGGTCATTTGGAAGATTGTAAGACGGAAGGGGGTGGGTTTGTGTTCTGTGTGGTTTGGCAGCCAATCATTCATATGCCTCCTTAGAGTTTAGCAGTTTAACACCAGGCCTGTTAAAATGCCCCAGCAGCTGTCAATCTGGCTGCTACACTGGCCTTGTTAGAACCCCAGATAGTGAGAGGGGGAGGACTGCAGTCTCTGATATGTAACATACCCCCCTGTACGCTGAGTAGACAGTGTGCGGTGCATTGCAGTTAGAATAGCACCACTCTAATGAGAGGCACACTACATAGCATGTGCCTCGCTGTGAAGGCAGATTGACAAACAAGCGAAGCAGTCAATTGGTCAAAGGGTTAAGTGTGGATAAATGAAGAAGGCCAAAGAGAGATTACTTCGTATTCATGTCAGGGAGGCTGAAACTCAGGAGACTCGGAGGGCAATACTCTTGGCTCTTAGTGGGAGCTAGCTGCAGGCTCTCTAATAGAGTGGAGCCTACGGAGCCCTTCCAGGTCAACATGCCATGTGGATCAATCAAAGGCACACAGCCCATGTTCCCTCCGGCAGGTCCACAGGTGGTACAAACTAGGAAACACAGCTTAGAAGTCAGAATTGCAGAGCACAGGACTCCCGACAAATTTCCTTTAATCCCTGGCCTGGCCAAGCTAACAGCAGTGTCTCTGCTTCAAGGGCAGGATGGACACTCTTCTCCCAGGGTCAAGCTTCCTGCTGTCTGCCCTCAGAGTGAACACATGAAAAACACCCTGTGCAAAGAGTACCTTTATATCCCCTTCACAGCCAGGCCTTGGACACCTGATCACTGCTGTCTCCAGCCAAACTCAAATCCTGAATCGTTATTTAAATAAGCCCAAGAAACTCTTGGCATATTGTTTTTTATTTGTTTGTTTGAATTGCTTAATTTGTTGTACCATCATTTTTATCCAAATGTTGACAGTTTTATATTGTCATTTATCCTTTTTAGCTCGTGGGTAAAAACTTGTCATATGCTCCGTATATGTCTGTCTTCTGTTATGATAAAAGTTTGGATGCCTTACTCTGTTTTATTGTTAAAGCAAATCTACCTGACGCGACCTGTATGTATGCAAATT
This sequence comes from Solea senegalensis, assembly GCF_019176455.1. Taxonomy (NCBI): domain Eukaryota; kingdom Metazoa; phylum Chordata; class Actinopteri; order Pleuronectiformes; family Soleidae; genus Solea; species Solea senegalensis. Next base: position 17,208,246 of record NC_058032.1, read on the forward strand.
TAGCTCCCGTTATTGAGAAGGACAAATCTTTGGGAATAAGCATATGCAAAACAATAAGTATTGACAGCATTTAGGACATACCTAGTTACATTTCTTGACCATATTTGAGGTGTTTTCTGGAGTTCAGGATATTTTTTACAATTCCCATTTCCAGCATTATGTTACAGCAACTCAACAGTGAATTTAATTTTTAAGGAATTGTTTGAAATATAAATCAGGATTGCCTTTATGGATTTTATTAGACCTCATACTAAGTTAAGAGGTTGTCCAAATGGAATTGTACAGATTTATTTCCCAGTTGGCTGTTTCAGGGGGTAATGTGCTTGTCAACACTGTGAGCACAACATTATTTATATCATGGATTAATACAGTGGCGTCATCCACTGCAAGACTAAAACATACAACTTGGTATTTATTGTGGGTACATTTGCTGCATGAGTGGTATAATTAGATTGACTGTATAACGTGGTGTAAATGTTGAATGATTCTGTTGCTCTTGACTGTCACTTCTGATCTTGATTCAATGGTGCTTTAATGTAGCACCTCACCCCCTCAAACCGAGGAGAAGAAAAACAAGGGTCTTTAGTGGAGTTGCACTGAAATAAAGACAGCTGGAAGTAGAGAGGAAGTTGACGGCAGACTGCGACAGAGGCAGGCAGTGAGGATACTTCTCTCCTAGACAGGGAACATCAGATAAAGTTAGATAACGTTCTTTCTTTCTCTCTCTCTCGCTGTCATACACTTTGCTGGTGGAAATTCAATGTATATAATGTTTTTTTTATGTTCCTTTAATATTACACTGTCATGTCCCCATCTCTGTTTGTGCAGAAACACTTTCACTTTTTCATCTCCACCTTTTTTCTAACATGTGAAAATGAACCAAACAGGTTGGACAGTTACGTGTGTGTGTGTGTGTGTGTGTGTGTGTGTGTGTGCATAAACACAGTGTAATGCTGGTATTAGTGCAGCATCTTATTTCTATGTTTTTCTAAAATCTGGCAGCCATTATCATGCAATGTTTTAAATTTGGGTTTAAAGTAGTGTTTTTAAATGGTAAAGGTTGCTGTTGTACATATTTTACATGTATCACCTTTAAACCAGGCCGACACCCCCAAGACAGAAGCTGGTTGACTGACAAACTGCCTGTGGTTGGCACTGAATTGACAGCCAACCCATGTTTCTGCTGCTAAAAATTACACCCTTGGCATAATTAATTAATTCAATTCAACACAATCTCACTCACCACTGTCTTGTTTTGAAATTGAAATTATAACACTTTGGTATAGTAGCACTGGGCCTTGTTAGTGGGTTTGTGGCAGTTTCCTGGACATAGCTCTCCTAAAAAAATATGCAATTGCTGTGGACCAGGGCTGTTTAATTATGTGGGGGCCCTATGCAAGATGCTATTTCGGGGGCCCTTAATATTCTAAACTACAATGGAGAGAGTCCTCACCATTTAAAAGATCCACAAAAATGCCACAGGCTACAGTCATGATAACCTCTCATATTAAAATTAAATTGAGCCACTCAAGCAAGTTCCACTGAAAAAATGATGATGCAAGGGAAAACAACAATCCTCTGTGCGTTAATAAATAAATCAGATAAATCAAATTATGTTTTGTTTCTTGTTTTTTTAAAGTTTGAATTTCACAAGGATCAACAGAAAATAAATTAAGCTCACAATGAGCCAGCATCCATATCAATGTGCAATAGTTTTTACAATAAAAACAAAAAAAATTATAATACAAATATTGGAATTGAGGGATTTTACAAGTAACACTCCAACCCCTTCAGGACCATTTTTGATCCAAAGATTTTGACTTAATTATGCCACAAAAACACAAGCCACAGCTTATCATTGCAGCTTATTTTAATTATATCCTACATTTATTTTCACTTTTTGAACACAAGACAGCATTTTAATTGTCCTTAGATGCGGCTAAACGTGCAGCTTTGGGGCCCCCTGGTGGCTTCGGGGGGCCCTATGCATTCGCATAATCCGCATAAAGCGGAAAAATGTCGTGCAGCGATGTAATCAGTTGTCCCCGTGAGCCCTCGCTCTGCTTAGGGCCCCGGGCATTTCCAACCTTTGCTTTCCCTGTCTCTAAGTTCATACGAGTCATTATCACAAGAGAGCGTTCATTTCCTGGACACGTGAAAGAAGAGCAATAGCACCAGTGCTACTCAGCTCCGTGCTATCAGGAATGACCTTTCCCATTAATAATATCATTACTTATACGTGTACAGCACAAGTCAGCGACATGCTCAGGTGTCTCTATGGCTTAACATTCAGCAGTAAAGTGTCACAGGAATATTAATGAACATCCAGGAAACCCGTTTTTTACAATGCTCAAGGTGTAAACTACGACCTTTTCCACATGAAGACATGACCCATATTTACCAAGATAATGCAAGCAAAGGCTCAATTTGCTTCTGAATGTCAACTAATAACATGTGCACGACGTGGTTATATTTTCTTATGCATATACAGCAGCTGTGCAAAAGTCTCAGGGCACCACCAGCCTTGTTGTTTTCATGTCTGTCAAATACTGAGATCATTGGCATTTAGCTTGGAATGATGTGATTGAAAGTACGTACGACATGTGTTTGCAATGCTCAAGCACGTCTTGAATAAAACCTGCCGCAATAGACCTTTTTCACAGCAGTTATTTTACAATATGAATTAGTAGGTCACACTTGACACTTTAATCTGGAGAAGTTTTATTTTTAAAATTGCATAATTACAACATTACTAAAACAACACATTTAATGGTGGTCTAGACTTTTGCACATGACTACAAACCATTGAATTTTAAAGATGTTTTATTGTTTATTGCATTTATTTGTTATATTAATTGTATTATTAATTATATTATTGTTATATTAACAGAGTGGGTTGGAATGAGCATCTACAAGCAATATAGTAAATGTTACATTTTCCTTTGCAAGATAATCTGTTTAGATTAAGATATTTTATGTGCTTTTTTGACATGGTCCGTATTGCACATCAAGAGTGTACATGTAATTTGTGTTAATTGCAGTCGTGTCTGTGTGTGCATATTGTCTAGGAAGGATATTTACCCAAGCAAGTGATAAGTCACTCGTTTATTTGTCTATCTCACATCTGTACTTTGACTTGATCTTATGAAGGAGGACTTTCTTTGATTAAATATTCATATTAACAACAGACAAACATGCTGACTAGATATATATTTCCGATTCTCATTATCAAACTACCGCCAGGACCTCAAATACACCAGCATTTCAGCTAGTTCAGCGTGTTTTCAATGAGAGACATAGAAAAGTTATATTTTGCTGGACTGTAATTCAAGTTAACTAGGCTCTTACAATCAAATATTATGGGTGTCTGGAGGAAGCGCCTTTGCTTTCATTGTGACTAGGAAATGGTGGGCAGGGAGGCAATCTCGGGTTATTCTGGAAATAATGTCATCTCAAATTACACTTATAAGTAGGCATGCATATTTTATCTTGGCTGCATTTCAAACTGTCTTTTTAAAACCTGCAAAAACACAAGCTCTGTTTTATCTGGTATGCATTGCATATGTTCAAAACATCATCTCACTGAGACGAAAAAAACGCAAGATTCATGTAAGTGGACAACACATGAGTGGAACATGCGTTCTGCAAAAAAAAAAAAATCCCATTTGCTTCTGCAGCTCCCGACACTTTTCTTCACTCCTGCTTTCACAAGTCTATGTGGTGATTAAGTAAAAGCAATCAGCGCCTCCTCAGTGCTGAGACATCTCTGCTAGATCAATAAAAATGATAAACTCTTAATGAATGCCACTTTTCATCCCCTCTAATTCTGCCACTTCTGCCCGTGTAAAAGCTTCTGTGCACAATAACGGCATTTAATATTTATCTACACTCTATGAAAATCAATAAATGGATTTTAAATAGAGCTGGAAGACACCAGTTTGCCCTTTATTGCTCTTTTTAATGAAGGCTTTAGTCCCTCTGGAGTTAGGAGGAGATTTTTTTAATGAAATTAAATTAACATCCAAGTGTTTTGACTGGAAAGAGTGGATAGACTTAGTAGTAGTTGCGTATGTGCGTGTGTCATATGTCTGCTGTGAGGGACAAGTTTTGTTTTAAATATCTTTGGGAGGACATTTTGACCTTGTGAGAAGATTTTGGCCCGTCTGCACTAATTTAAAGGGTTTTTTGAGGGTTATGACTTGATTTTAGGGTTAGGGGTAAGTATTTATGTGTGATAATTAGTGTACTTCTATATGTAACCTCTTTAGGAACTTCTCTGGTATTCACAATGACCTTGTCAGGAGCAGTAGTCCGCATAAAGACCAAAACCTGGTCCTAGTGAGGCAGAACCTCATTATGGTTAAGTTTAGGGCTACAATTTTTAATTGTGGTCGGATTGAGGTTAGGGTTAGACATGAACTGGTTGTGGTTAAGTTTAGGGATAATGCTCTGTTTAGGCTGTGCAAATAAAGTGAAGTCAATGCAATGACCTAAGAAGAATAACTGCGCAAACTTGTGTGTGTGTGTGTGGAAGAGAGAGAGACAATGTGTGAACACATGGATGCAGCACATAGTAGGAGAAAAAGTCTGAATCAGGGCTTTCAGTAATCAGTGTCACATTGTCAGGGAGGCTGCCTTTGACTAATGAGAGGTGCTGACAGCCAGGCTGCATACTCCCTTGGCTCTGCTGAGTGGGATGGATCTGTTTCAGGGCCTTTGTCAGGTTCATTCTCCCTCTGCTCCTCTCTCTCTCTCCCTCCCTCTGCCCCTCTCAGTTTCCTTTCTTTTTTTTTCCACGAGTGTCAGGGAGAGCAATGACTAGTGGTCAGCCCCAAGGACATCTCCTGGCATTCCACATGGTGACAAATTGACCATGGGGGACAAGGTGCCTCAAAATTGCCTCGGAGATGAAGAGGTTTTGAATGTTCAATTCTCCCCCTAGGACCGGAAACTGCAGATCTTGTTGGAATGGCAAAGACAGGAAAAACATGGGGGATGTCACAGTATCAGAAATAAGCCAAATTGGAGGGGAGAGGTATGCAAGGTCAATATCTTAGCTGAGTGGGTCAGGGACTGATAGAAAAATAAAACGCTCATACTGAGCAGCTGAGGTGACATAGTGAGCGTGAATGTTTCGATGACATTGTGTGTAGTTCAGCTGATATGAAGTACAGATGACCTCTGAGAGGTGTGGATTCAATATTAAAATTGCATAACCTGTAACTACCCAGTGAGGGGGCACAACACAACCTCTGCATTTCCTCAACACAAACACTTTTGTGAATGATGCATTTACAGAGTGAATCTGACCTTGGCAGAAAAAAACGTATTTGAAGACAAATAAATGTCATAGTGTTAGAAGAATTCTCTGTCCCTCAGTCCTGGAGAGTTTCAAATCTGTGAATGTACAATAACAGAAAGATTGAACAGTGTCTACAGACAGATTCAATTTGAGAGGGTCAAGTCAGATCAATACTGCTGGTATTAACTGATCATTCTTGTTTACAGTCAAGTTGAACCTATTTAGGTGTTCTTGAAGCACATAGGATCGATGAAAATAAAGTTAGACTGGGTTAGACATTTCTGGACTCCACACCTGGAGATGTCACTCATGGAGGTAATTTGCTCTAGTTTCATGTAGCCCACTTTTGAGAGTATATTACTGGCAAGGAAAGCCTGTCTGTGTTGCAAAATGCAGCACATTTGTCAGGTCTGCTCCGAGTACTAACATAAACACCTTCGTTGTGTGTCCCACTGCTCAAATTCACACTTTAAAACAGCCTTGACACCAATCAGAACCAATCAAAATGCCAAAGGCAAAGAAGACAATGCACACAGGTGCACTGTCAAGTGGTGTGTCTTCACATTATGGGGGCTTTTCTCACTTCAGTTGTCTTAGCTGGCTGTCTTCAGTCAGGCCTACCTTTGAGCTAATCAGGCCGTCTCAGTTCCTGAAACCCCCCCGAGGGACCGCACAGCCACCAGCACACTTAATTGGTTCATTTGTTCCGTCATGTTTTGCTGAGCAGAGACAGAACAGGAGGAAATGCAGCAGTGGAACCATTGTCTCCGCACTCGTCTCCAAGGATAAGAGAAAGTGACACATGAATGCTCTCGCGGATAGATAAATAGAAGAATAGAAGTTAGATAAAGTGTCTAATGAAAGGATGAATGCGACTGATTTTCTAGCTGTGGAGTAAAGGTCCTGTTTGACTTAACGTATGTCCATCGACTAAGATAAGCTCTACATGGCGCATCGAACAGATATGAGATTTGTTAACTTTGTGTTTCATTGTCTTTGTGTCCTTAAACCACATCTGAAAATAGGCTACAGCGAAGCACACTGTACAATATGATTACCAAACAATGTTCCTATAATTATCATGGAGTACGGGTTACGATTGTCTGACGTTGATAGCTAAAAGTAATAATGTGTATTTGATGTAGTAAGAAACATTTCAAAATGTTGGTTTAATGTAGTGGATCAATGTTTGAAACTGCTGAATTAATTAATGAAATGACAGCAATAAAAAGTAAATTCCAATCATCTTGATCATCTTCTGGTGGCTGGCTGCAGAAAAGACCATCAGCTTTGCCATCTCCATGTTTGCAGATGAGGCATGAGCCAAACTAAAACATCCACATTACATGTAAAATCTAATCTTTTCAGGTATTTGAAAATGATGTATGTGCAAATGTATTATTTAGGGGCAAAAATATTTATTGAAAAGCCACAACTCATAAATAATTGAGCAAATGCGTCAGCAGGCTCCACTCTGCAATCACTACTGCACATAGTGTGGATCAAAATGACATCACCAGTGCAAGATGGCAGCACCCTTATGTAAGTTATTTCAGGACAAGTCCTCTCCATATATTCTGTATTCACTGAGAGTTTTGTACATGTGCCCAAGGGTCTTTGGCGGTCTGGCCTTCCACGTATTTATACCTGGTCCCACATCCCATGCCAATAAGTAGTACTCCAGTAAAAGTGGAGACGTCATTTGTACATCACAAATGCCACAGCAGACGTCTAAAGACTAGAATAAAGCTTTTAATTCATATTCAGGGAACAGCAGTATAAATACCCAAACTAAATAAGCCAAACTAACTACACCCTAACAGGACAGTTGTATCTTGTAATATTTGACCAATATTTACATTTGAATCAAAAATGCAAAACCTACTGCTTGAAACATTTCAAAGATCATGTATATTTTATCTCCTTGTTCGATTTTACAGACTTCCATTTGTCCTATGTTGACCTCTACTACTGTTCATCACACACAAGCAATAGATGCTTCTTTTTTTTTTAAACTATTTTTAAGCGGTGACATATATGAGCCAGTTTCGGCAACATAATACAGTCGCATATAGAGCTTAGCTGACACAGTGCCTCTGCATGTGCTCCCCAAGCTTATCACTTCCATCTGATGAATGGGGTAGATTGGATTGGGAGGCAGGCATGAGGAGAGAAAGGGCCAGCCAAGGCACCACGCAGCTTAATTCTCCCATGCCTGCTCCAAAGATTATCTGCCATGATTTTCCAACATAAAATAAAGATAGATAAATAAAACCCAGCACCGTACCGATTGAATAACAATGAAAAACCATAAAGGTTTCTGGGCGTCTCCAAGTAATTTATTCACCATTTACCGGAATACCTGGAGCGAGAACAATTCAGTGGAATTGAAGGGTGAAAAAGAAATAGAACATTATGTTGTAGTTGACGGGTATAAAATTACATCTGCCATTAACTCTAAGAATAATACCACCATAGTAATCAAATGATGCCTCATCAATATTGAATATAATTATGTGGTGGAAGGAAAAACAAAAGCACCTGATTAGTGCTAGTGTGGAGCATGCGGAGCATAATTTAACATTTTATTTTATACACAAACTGTGAGTTTTTTAAAGTGATGATCGGTTTCTCGGGAGTTGCACCTCCTAACCTCAATGCCATCGGCTCACAAGCGCTCAAAAATCATTCCGACGCGCCCTCATGCACAAACATTTTACAATATGATGTTGATGTAGGTGACACCCGCCGGATTAAACAGCACGCATATCCTGTTAACCCTGATAAGCATTGCAGCTTTAAGGAAGAGGTCAAATATATGCTGAAGCACAACATCGCTGAGCCATGCTGAAGTGCACGGAGGTCTCCCTGTCTGCTGGATGGTAAATCTGACAAGTCTGACTGATGTGATGTGACAAAACCTGACTCTTACCTTTTACCTAGGATGGAAGATTGTGTGGATAGAGTTGGCAGTCAGTTTACAGGCACAGTTTAATCACGCTCAGGCCATAGTCCGAGTAAGACAGCAATCGGACAACTTGCACAGTCCGAGTAAACATTCAGAGGAGAAAATCGATCTATTGGCCGTGTATGTCTGACTCCGCCTCCATAGGTGGCTCTCTCTATAAGCTAGTGCGCGTTGAATCGGTTTCCTGTTGACCTTTACGTCACTGAAAAACAAACAGCGAATGCCGAGATGGATCGTGCTGTGGTTCTGTATGTTTTGTACCTGCTGCACATGTTGATCTCGATACAAATTAGATCGAGCATGGCTCCTGTGGTTGCCGTGTTGTCTGAAGAAATACGTAGCCGCCGTATGATTTACGGCAACAGTACTGCAGTTTATACGTCGTCTCCTTCAACTTCAGGGTCAAAGTCCGGGGAGGAAATTTGGGTACACGCGCAGAACGCCAGGTCCGACTCCAGTCCGACTACGCTTATACATGCAGGGGTAATCGGACAATGAATCGTATTATCCAGGTACATTAGTCCAACTAAGACTGCCTCAATTTTAGTCGGACTTTTAACAAGCATGTAACCTCAATTAGCGTTTCCTTTCTAACTAAGCCTGACTTAATAAAGGGGTATTGGTAAGTCCAATTGACCAAAGCCTGGTTAACATCATCATGTCTGGTCTGAATCACTTCCAGAAGATAAGAGAGGTATTCAACTAATAAAGTAAAGCTAACCTTTGATTTGGCTAAATTCAAGTTGGTGGTGGGCTGAGGTGAAATGCGACCACTTCGATCTAAAGTTGAAGCGATTTTTCAGTTGCAATCTGTTGTTTTCTTGGTATGCCTAGTTACTACTGGGCATTTAAGAACTTTCCTGCTGTTGCTACCATGGTAACTGACTTGTTAAGTGCCAAAGTTTGTTTTGTTTTTCATGATTGTCAGTATTAATTTCAATATCCATGATGCTCTTGTTTTAGCCGTGCCTAACTTTGATCAGCCTTTCAAACTGGCTGTAGAAGCACGCAAACTGGAGCTGGAGCTGTTTTAATGGAGAAGAAAATTCAACCGTCACCAGTGTGCATATTTGATCATCAAAAACAGAGAAAATGTGCAACACATCATGTATATGTATATATCTGATGGTGAGTCCAAAGAAAATGTTCCTCATCTGGCTGGATAGTAAAGTTCTACTCTATTTTATGTATACTATTCTATCCCTCTCAGCATTTAAAGCCAGGTATATGTAACAATGGTAATTACATACATGTGATGCCAAAGTGTCCATTCTGTCTCATGAGTGCTCTTGAAAAGATTTTTAGATCCACAGCAATCTGCAATTTTAAATTTGCTTCATATTCAGTGCACAGCGAAGAGACGGCGGGGTCTTAACCAAGATTACCTCCGGATCAACCTGTCACCCGCCCAATGCTGCTACTGTTTCTTGATCTCTGATACTAATCAGGTTTATTTGAGGAAAACTGCAGCCTTTAAACTCAAACCAAGACAAAAAGGTCAGAATATGAGATGAGAAACCACTTCACCTCTTTCATCCTTGCACTTGTCCTTCCTTGTCCTATTTGAACAACACTGAACTCAAACCTAAATATTAGTACTGTCAGTGAGATGACACAGTACACACCACAGGGCTGCAGAGCATGATTAGAGTTAACACTCTCACACAGTGACAGATGGATCAGTACTAACCAGCAGACACCATGAAACCAAACCCTGTGGTGTTGAGTGGAGTGGCCAGTACAGTGAACAGGACACCTCTACCACTAGTCATAGAGAAAAGCACTGTCAGCCAGCTCTTTAATGACCACTTACAGCAGAGGGATGGGAAGAGTCTAGCGCACACTCTCCCACCTCCAGTGGGAGTTATATGAAGATAGAGACAGTCTTGGCTTTTTGCCCTGCCATCACAGTTTCTGAGGCCACAATCCCATGTCTGGGCAGAACGATTGGGCCTGATGTCTGGAGGTTGAGCCGGGTCTGGAGCAGCACTGAGTTATATGCCAGAGAAGCTCTGGTTAATGGAGGGAGGTCACTTGGACATCTGTTTCCGAGTGAAGGAGACATAGGGAGATACAAAGATAAGTGGGTCAAAGTTTTTCTTGCATGAGTCCTCATGACATGGATTTAGTATTGCTCATGTAGCGTCCACATATTTATGTATTTTCTGTTAACACCAGCTGCTAGGGAGGGTCTTCTCCCTTGGAGGGGCCAATAGTGCTACAACATGAAGACAGCTAAACGTGGAACATTTTATTTTTGGCGTAAACAGAAGAGAAACCCGAGAGTGATATTTCTGAGGAAGAGGATGATGATGATGATGAAGAAGAAATCTCTGGAGTGAGACTGTGTGTTTGCACCGATACGTGATATGTGACCAGAGGAAGGCAGTCTCATCCCTGCAATAGAGGTGATGCATCTGAATGGTACGTCAGTTTTGGGGCAGCACATCAAAGACTCATACAGCGCTTCATTGGATGCAACTAAGTATGCTCCCCCAAGTACCAGATGAGTCATCAAAAGTCTCAAAGTCAAGTCAAGGGAATAGCAATCGAAAAAATCCAATAGTAAAGTAGGAAAAATGTGATACTATTAGGTTGTGTACATGACAACAACATAGTATGCTTATGTGACGAAAATACTAAAAGGTTGAACCAATGAATTAATGCATTGTCACAGAAATTAAATGTTAAAAGCGGCCCAAACAAATTAATTTGATCGTGATGCATCAATCAATCTGCCATCCGTCCCCCCTCCACGTACTGTATGTATGCACCCGTCTACGTGCATTAATCGCACATGCTCAGAAGGCAGTGCCAGAGCTTATGCTAGCTTGCTGAAAAAATATTTGAGACACGAGGCAGTTATGGCAGAACAGGTGCCAACAACAGTTTCAGGGAAAGCTACTGCCAAATAAAAGGTTGATGCAGAGCGATCCAAGACCAGAGTGAACACCGGAGCTGCGTTTGAACGCTGGCGACAACTGAAAGCCCAGAAAAGGCTGTAAAGTGATAAAGTGGTGGCCTTGTTTCTACTGGACAGGTAGGTTATCTTTATGTCTTTGTGGTCTTTTGAAAGTACGTGTTGTTTTTTGGCATCACATTGTCATTTGAAGAAGTACTGAAAGTTACAGGTGCTGTGCAGTGCTTGTGACACTAACTCTCTTTGTGAACAAGCATTGCACGTTCCTGTGCTCTGGGGGCGTAACTTTGGAGTGAAGTCTGAAGAAAGGGGTTTGGACTTTTGAATTTTGAACCGAGCCAACAGTTTTCCAGGATCTCCAACCCTCCCTTTAATAGGTTGTTCACAAGCACAAACAAAACTCTTGCTTGCACATCTTTACAAACCACTTTAAAATACAAACTACTTCATGGAAATTAGGGGCACAGAGTGCAGAGGCACTCATTCTACAGCGTCCCACCTTTGGCATCTGGCAACCAATCTGTGTCATGCTGACAGACGATATCTTTCTCTGTGCCCTCACTAAAAACGGGAGAATGTCACAGCACTCACATTACTCTCGCAAAGATGAATGCTGCAGCAGCAACATCGCATGGGCTGCAGCTCAATGACTTTGCTAACCTTTTACACCAAACCAGGCCTGCAGCCAGACAACACAGTGCTTATCTTAGCAAATACTATAGAGCAGATAACTATGGCCCTCGTAACCTGTTTGTACACACACCCAACGGACTGTTCAGTCTGTCACAAACACTCCAGATTTATGGACCTCAGCCACTGTGCAGTCGTTTTTTATTTTATGTTTGCATAATGTGGCAAAAAATAGTAGACTGGAGTTCTCTTATGCACACTTTCCTTCACTAACATGCAGAGGGATGAAAGGATCATCAAGAGTAAGACAAATCCAGTCCAGTCAAAGAAAAAAGGTAGTGTGATCCACAGTAACCTACATAGTGATCGAGTCCATGAGGGACTGACACACACACACACACACTGTATACTGTATACAGTATAAAGAACATACAGTTTGACAGGCAGTCCCTTGCAGTCTGGGAAAAACAGACACGAGGGAGATGAAACAGCAAAATCCCTCTGGAGGAGAGTGTTCAATTGATCTTATGACAGCAGTTTGAGACTTGAATTGAAACAAAAGTACATACATATTTCTGTCTATTGTGACAACTGACACTTGGATTGGATGCATGGGCAGCACATTTGGGAATAGTAGACTGCGACTCTATGTATCCAATGTGGGAAAGATGTATCACATTGTGCGAGTCTATAAATGGAATCAGAATGCAGTGCTGCCAAATATGACTAAAAGGAGAAATGATACAGTATTTTTGGTTTGGTTTTAACTGTCCTTCAAGACTCTGAGCTCTGTTTGAGTTTGCAGTTTTGAATTACATGATTCTTGTGAAATAAGTAGCCATAGAATTATATCACATTTAGCAGTTTAAGACCTTGCTACTGCCTTATTAGTTCCCCCACTGTGAAAAAGAGAGACAAGAAAAAAGATGCCCCTTTTCCTTATGTTAGGAAGCTGAATGCGAAAAAGCTGATAAATATAACTTTTACCACACTTTATGGAGCATCTATCCTGTGGCTGTCTTTAAGGATGCACAGCAGGTGTTATCACCAGTTAGTCAGGACAGCAAGGACAGAGGATAGGACTTCCATCCCCTGCCTTGAGACCCTATCTCTGGACAAAGCCACACAGATTTGGCTTTTGACTGGAGGCCACAGGGTGCTGCGTCTGCAGTGCCAGATGCATTTTAAAAGCCAAAGTTATCTTCTTAAGGGGAATTCCTTCACAAAGCCATGTTCCCCTGAGAAAGATAGTATTTTGCACCTCTTTACCCGTGGTGTCACCAAATAAATCTCACTTCTAATGACAAACGACAGGGGATAAGCACGAGCTAGAAATAGCCTTGAAATGAAACAGCAGCCGTAACTCTGGTCATGGTGCTTTCTGAAACTAGTCTGAAGGTCATTAACTAGGCAGAGCACTTTTTAGACATGAACATGGATGCCCGTCAGACAGAGCTGTGACAAACTGGAAATCCAGCTTTTTCCTTTTTTGCAGACAGGTAAAAAAAAAGAACACCTAATTCTCAAATGTACATGTCCTTGACGTATGAATTTCACTACACTTCCATATAAAGTTCATTCTGGGTCTACAAAATGAGACTGTCCCTGGCGAAGGTGATTGGTTGGAGAATGCAATGGCAAGGTTTCCCACTGAGGGACAAATGTACAATGGGACCCTGAGGGGCCTATTGAAGAAGGGCGTTTAGCCTCCAAGTGGCCCCCTGTTGTAACTCTATCTCAGGGGTGACGGGGGGCCCTCAGCTGGGGCTAAGTGGAGATGTGTAAGTCACTGTTCTTCCCCTCTGGCTGTACCACCTCCCTGAGCTGGGAAATGGGACTGGTGACTGATGCTCCTGGTTTTCCTGCCTCCTGTCTTTTATAGGTGGGAGTACGTTGTGTCAAACATTTAAGATAATCTTACAGAGCCGTGCAACAGAAAAAAAGTGACACCGTGGTTGGAATTTTGCCAGTTGGTGGGGCAGCCTGTGTGAATGTTATACAAACCTCCTTCTTCGTACAGTACACGTTTCTCACCAAAAAAGCTTTTAAATTCAAAACGAACTGCATACAGTAACATAGCTACTGCATCTTTCCAAGACTGCTGATACATTATACAGAGATGAAGCCAGACAACCTCATTACAAACGTTGTTTATTTAACAACCACTGTCCAGAGTGCTGATCCTGACGCTATCCATGGTACGTGTCAACCACAAGACAATGGTAAATGTTTTGCATTTATATTGCGCTTTTCTATTCTTGACGACCATTCAAACAGCGCCGTAAACATTCACCCATTCACATTCACATTTATATGGTGAATTTCAATCTGCTGTTTATGCAGTGCTTTTTTTTTTTTTTTACACATCACACATCATTCACACACTGCCGACTTGGCTGTCAGGTGTAATTTGGTGTTCTGTGTCTTGCCTAAGGACACTTTGGCACATGGACTGTGTAGGAGCCAAGGATCAAACCACCCAGAAGGGTTTGGAGGGTTGACCAAGCCGTGACACACACCATAATTTAGTGTTTTAAGTTTCAGTCTTCTTGTCAGAGAAGTCAATGGCAATTTTTAAATTATAAAAATGTAAAGAAGTTGAACCAAACATGAAGGCACAGTTCATTGGGATCAAACACGAGTTGCATAATGACTCCCTGTGTTGTTGCACTGGTTGTGAAAATGTAAAATCATCAAGCGAGATAGAAATGTCCAGAGGGCAAATTTAGGAATACCATGACGTCTCCACTGGTGAACATATCTCTTAAACAATGCAGCACTGCACTTGCCTCACAGTAAACAGAGTTTGACACTGTTGCTAAACTAATGTTTCATCGGGCACTGGATCCCACCATGAGAGTGAGGGCTTCTCTAATGCACTCTGACATGGTTATATAACATCACGCTCCACCTCCTGCTTACAATAATACATGTGAACTCATGAACATTAGAGATTCACATTAGGATATTTGCATTGCCACACCGAATACGTATGCTGTGACGATCCCCGTGACTAGTTTACTCCATGTATGGAAGAAAGAAAATATTCTTTGGTCTATTTTTCAATAATAACAATACCACTGAGTTTGCTTCGTTAAATTTAGAGTAACATACATAGGCAGGTTGTAGATATGAACGATACGGGGTTTCACATAAATTAGAGAAAAAGAGGAAAACCACAGAGAAGGTTTTTGTATGTTGAGAAGGAGGACATGAGGACACATGGTGTTACAAGGCATAAGGACAAGATGGAGGCAAATGATACGCTGTAGCGACCACTAAAGGGAGAAGCCGAAGGAAGTGTTTTTCACTTAAATTATCTAGAGTGTGGCGGTTCGCCAAAGTCTAATTTGACCTGCCACAGTTTCATTATGTACCAAAAAAAAAAATTTTTACACTTTGACTCTGACATATCGTTGTGCACCGTTTCTGCCCTGGAGAGCTGTGCAGCACTGTATTTGCCTCATGCTCTGACACGGTTGCCCACTATCGTCTATAAAGTTATTATCATTCATGCAGTCAGACTTCATAGAACTCTTCATTCTCTGGTTCTACTATCTGTCACACGGGTTTCAATGAACACAGCATGTGTAGGAACACCCCCACTAGCACCACAAAGTGAATTCATTCTGTTGGAAACAATGGGCACATTTCTTTCTAATGCTTTTGACATGCGTATTCTAATAGTTATATCTGTTGTAGCTGACTGATACAGTGCTGACATTTAGTTTCAACGTGGCTGTGATACTGGGATCCCATTAGATCATGTACTAGATTAGATAGTTTACTAATGAATCAAACATAACATGCTAGAATCTAATTAATAAATAATGTTTAGTTTGATTAGGTTCATGGTCGTGTGCATTGTTGAGAGGACAAACTGTAAACCTGATATATATATGATACTTCCAGCCAGGTGTAACTATAAATCTAAGCAGAGTGGGATGAAGATAACAAGGTAAGGCGAGAGGCGAGTGTCATACCACTTCATCTTTCACTCTCTGTCTTTTTTCCAATCTCTCTATGTCGTTACTGTATCTTCCTCTTTCACCCCCTCTTATCTCACCATCTGTCTTTTTGTCAGCTTTCTCCCTATTTTACAGTGTCGACACAGTCCCCTCACCGACTACTGTTCTGCAGTGAGCGATATCGCCTTAAGTCCTGAAACATCAGAGGAGCCTAAAAAACAGGACAATAAAAGAGAATGTCTCTCTGAGGAACGTTCCAAAGGTTCTTAGCTACTGCCCACAGATAGATGTTAACATCGTTTTTCACCACCGCAAACATTTCCTTTACCGGGAAGGAAGGAAGTCTAACTTTGTAAAAGACATAAGTGATGAACTCCTTAAACTTTTGTCAGGTACCGACTGATTTAATGTATTTACTTTTATTGTTACAGTGCCAAGCACTAGCATCCTCCCACTTTGGTTTAGATTAAAATACCAGTGAAAGCAATGTTCAACTTCAAGAAACTAAGCTGCCACCATCAAACTGAATTTAACAGTCACATTAAATCATAATGATGGTAAGAGTTTAAGGTCATTCATCTGGTGTACAAAAGGCCACTAAGTGGCATAATTTAAGTTCACTGAAGAGGTGCTTCTTCTTTATTTTTATGATGGATTTAAGTGATTAGGCAGTAAGTCACCTTTGCCATTCCTTAATCCAAATGTTCCATTTGGCATAATTAGCCTTTCTTCCGGGGCAAACACTTCTTCTCAAGCTGTCAGTCAGAGGGGCATTAGCTGAAATAGACTGTGTTTGTACTGAGGCCCAATAATGATGTGCAACTCTCAGTCCTGGTGACTTCTACAGGCATGAATGAGTTCAGTGTGCTTTTCTGACATGTGGGAAGAAAAACTGACAAATGCAACAAAAATGTCACTGGTGGTGTCTAAGTTTTAAACAATAAACAGTCGTTTATCACAATCAGAAAAACTTTATTGTCTGTTGTAACAGAATGTATGAATGAAGTGATTCAAATGACTTAGAAAATATAAATAAAAGCAAGAATAATCAATAATAAAAATAAATATTAAACATGATAAGAAAACAGAAAATGTTTATGCCGTTAAGCTTAAATGTTAAACAAACATATCAATATAAACTACTCAAACCAAATACAGGAAAAGAGAAATATTCAGAGAGAGATGATCAACACATACTGTTCCACTGTATAGCAGTTTGTTGTTTCTGAACAGCTGTTTAATGATGTACTGTACACGTTTCAGTTCATTGAGATTGTTCTGTAATTTCACTCCTGTCAGTGTAAAACAGTGATGTTTAATGTTAGCTCCTACTAATTGCTTGTTAAAGAAGCCTGTTGCTCTCCGATCGTACTGAGCACATGCAGGAAACACAGTAATCCCATATTACAAGGCAGATGTCGGCGGGTGTAATTTTACCAGGAGTGGTGCATGGTTGAGTTTCATCACTGAGTCATAAGTGGAGATTGGTCTATATAATGTTAGCTGAGGAGAGTGTGAGTTAGCTGCAGCAGTGTTGCAGCCTCCTGGTGATTTTGATTAGTTTAAAAACATAGACGAGGGATGTAACCGGTAAAATTCCCGACGGTTAGTACTACCGTTTCAAATTTTAATTATCAGTAGTATATAGTTGACAATAAAATAATTGAAGACAATCAAAATCTCCGCGAAGGGGGGTAACACTTCCAATTTGATGAGCCATCTCCGTGACCACCACCCACAACTTTTCAGTGAGTGTAAGGTAAGTCAACAAAAAGGGGATTTCGGAATATTGGGAAATGTCATGGTTTGTCTGTAAAACGTTCCTATTTTCTCAACAAAGGAAACCTAAGTTAAGTGTTACCTAACGTTACTCCTGTAAAAATACATGTTATT